>NC_137693.1:11205515-11223015 GCF_963989245.1 Nansenia antarctica | reverse complement strand
GAGCGGACCAGGGAGAAGGATGGGGGTAGTGACCGCTACCGCTCTGGAGCTAACGCCACGAAGCTAACCGCTATACAACTACCGTTACAGAGCTATCGCTACGGAGCTACCGCTGTGGAGCTATCGCTACAGAGCTATCGCTACAGAGCTACCGTTACAGAGCTATTGCTACACAACTACCGCTAGGGAGCTAACGCTGTGGAGCTATCGCTACAGAGCTACTGCTACAGAGCTACCGCTACAGAGGTACCACTGTCGCTACGGAGCTACCGCTACATGGCGACCAGTTAGGCCTGTTACCTATCTAAGGAACTACTGGAGAATCTTCTCCAGACCAGTCATGTATTGTATGTGTGTCCTGCAACAAGCTGAGGTTCCACCTCAGACCACAGGTCGAAGCCCAGGTCTCCCGTGCACCGTCAGACTGTTTTAGCCCGTGGAGCTAAAGCCTAGGCTGTCATATTTTACTCTGGACCATCGCCTCTCGATGTTCTTGACAAGTCTTTTCAGGGAAGGCCCGAAAATAACCACGTCTATTCTTCTCATTTCCTCTCTGCATGGTTTGTTCTCAGAGTGTCATGACCACACTAACCACTGTCTTTTCTCTTTCTTTCTCTCTCTCTCTCTCTCTCTCTGTCTCTCTCTATACATATATTTTTTGGGGGGGGGGGGCGGGGGGTTATTCTCGCTCTCTCTCCATTGATTTGACCCCTCATCGTGACCCCTCATCGTGCGTCTTGTCTTCCTCTCCACTCATCACACACTCTCTCATTCGTTCACTCGTTCGTTCATTTCATTCCTCCGTCGATCGTCTTTGTCCTCTCTTCACCGATGGGTTTCAATGGCACCATTCCTGTTCTCCCACAATCCTCCACTTCTCACCGTTCCAACTGGGCTTTGCCTTTTGCCTTGACCTTCTTGACCTTTCCCCTTTGTTTCTCCTACTCCTTCTGTCCCTCTCTCTCTGTCTCTCTCTCTTTCTCTCTCTTTTCTCTGTGTCCCTCTCTCTCTCTCGCTCTTTCTTTGTCTGTCTGTTTGTTTGTCTGTCCGTGTCTCTCTCTCTCTCTGTCTCTCTTTTCTCTCTGTGTCCCTCTCTCGCTCTTCCTCTGTCCGTTTGTCTGTCTCTCTCTCTCTCTCTCTCTCTCTCTCTGGTCTCTCCCTGTCCTCCCTCCCGCATCTCTGTCTATGCGTTCGTTACTCTGTCTGTGTGTGTGTGTGTGTGTGTGTGTGTGTGTGTGTATGTCGCTCCGTCTATCTGTGTGTGTGTGTGTGTGTGTGTGTGTGTCCTGCCCCGGGGCCCTGTCTCTTGTCTAACCAGGCCGTTTGGACAGCCCGTTCTTGAAGCAGCAGAACAGTCCCAGCGAGCCCAGTCCGTCCCCCCTCCGCACCCCGCCTCCTCACGCCCGGCCGCTCCGCCCGGCACCTGGTAGGTACAGTACTGGGTCAGAAGCAGCAGAGGGCGCTGTATGTAGAGACCCCCCCGCCCCCCCCCTCTCCCGGCTCCCACGCCCCGCCCTCTCCCACCAAGACCTCCACCGTCCCCACCCCCACCTCCACACACACACCAAACCCCTCCTCCCCTCCTTCCTCTTCACAGTTCCGGATCAGAGTAGGTAACAGTAGTGCCGTAGAAAAACACCCTGACTCACCACCACACCCCCCTTCACCCCCCCCCCCCCAACCCACTACCGCCTTCCCTTCAACACCTCCCCCCCTGCCCTTCCCTCCCCTACGAACCCCCCCCCCCCCCCCACACACACACACACACAGGACCCCAATAGACGACACAGCATCTCCTGTCACCCCCTTCCAAATCACCCTTGGCGTTGCATATCAACCACCCCCCTCCTCCTCCCCCCCGTCACACTACCGCGACCCCCCCCCCCCCACACACACACACACACACACACCCCTTCCATATCCACACTGCTGGCGCTAGCACTTAGCTCTTCCACCTGAGCACTGGCTGTTCTGATCAGTCTTTAAGCACTGGCTGTTCTCTGATCAGTCTTTAAGCTCTCTGGCTGTTCTCGGATCAGCCCTTAAGCACTCTGGCTGTTCTCTGATCAGCCCTTAAGCACTGGCTAGTGGCACAGTTGACTCACATGAGCCTAATAAAGGCGTGTTTAGAGTCCAGAGTTGGAAGCCAGAGTAGAGTAGAGGAGAACACGGTGTGTGGTAGATGGATGATGATGATGTGTACCTGGATGACCGCGGTGAAGGGAGTGGGACACAGCAGGGTTAGGTGCTTGTTTGGTGGGCTGTGCTCTGAGCTCTCTCCCTGTCCCGTTACGTCTTCTCTCCTAACGGACTGTGTCGCCAATGCTCACACACGCGCGCACACACACACACACGCACACACACACAACTTGCGTTCTTCCTCTCTTTCTGTAAATGTGTGTGTGTGGTGTGTGTGTGTGTGTGCGTGCGTGTGTGTGTGCGTGTGTGTGTGCGGTTCTTGGGGTCTGTGTTTGTGTACCCTGTGGGCCCTATGTGAGCGTTGCTGTATATGGATGTGAGCTTTGACCTGTGTGTGTGTGTGTGTGTGTGGCATACTGCCCCCCCCCGTCCCCCTGTTCCTGTGCGTCTGTGCTGGCAACTCTAATCAGGGTGCGTTCAACCTGGGGTGCGTTCAGCTGCCGCGACGTTTCTCAAACGTTCCTCAACCCGGTCGCGTTGAGAAACAGCAGCGTTTCCGTCGATTTTAAACAGTTGCTAACTGTACGTTTACACCTTCTCCTCCTCCTGACCTGAACGCACCCCAGATCCAACCAGTTCAGCTCATGCACCAGCTCTCTCCTCTGTCATCATATGGGTGTGTTGTGTTGTGTTGTTGTATAACATGACTGTTCCGCTGTCATCTAATGAATGGAAACGTCAGACTTTGGTCCAGGGCCAGCGGTGGCTATGGGCAGGGGGGGCTCAGCCCCTCCAAATGTGCGTCTTGCCAACCCAATTTCTTTCTTTTTTTCCCTTTTTTTATATATATATTTTCCTTTTTTTATTATTATATCTGGGGGCATGTTTGAATGTTTAATCTCACATTTAATGTAACGTAATATAAATATTTGTATGTACTGTAGGTCCACATACTGTGTCTATCCATTTAGCGCTACCCAAAGCCACCGCCAGCCAGCCTTGCTTTTCTTATTTCTTTATCTAATTAGTTTTCTTCTTCTTCTTTTTTTTTCCTTATACATTAGAGCCGTCCGTACAGTATCAAATTCAATTAAATAAGTTCCTCGAGGTCTTCAGTAATGCTGGTTTAATTACTCTCTCTGGTACTTAATCCAGTCATCAGTTAAAGTATAAAAGTAATAAAGAGCGCACATCCGTGGCAAACTGCTGACTAACGGAACATAACTCAAAATCTTTATGAAAATGAAATCTTCTCTCATTGCTTTGACTTCATTGGTCAAAAGTTTTGATGAATGACATTGATTGGCCAGAAAGTCCCCTCACGTGATGTCCTAACCAGGTGTACAGTTAATCAGTCCCTGATTGGACGATGAGAACTCTTAGCTATCTGATTGGAGGATGAGAACCACTAACCTCCTGATTGGAGGATCAGAACCACTAACCAGCGATGCTGCAGACTTCCGAGGGACAGATGTGAATACTCATCTGTGATTGGCTCATAGCAGCTCATCCCTGGTGCTGCAACACACACATATACACACGCACAATGTGTGGAATGTCCCCGCTGCCATTCTACGACAGTACATCACACCGCTGTATCTGATTGGCTGCTGTAGCCCCGAAGACCGCCACTGATGTCACTCCTACGTGACATCATCATCATCTCATTCCTCCTCCATCTGCGCTTTCGGCCGACGTTTTTCTGACGCCGGTCGCCGACCGCATCGACCAACCGCATCGACCAACCGCATCGACCAACCGCATCGTCCAATCGCATCGACCAACCGCATCGTCCAATCGCATCGTCCAATCGCACGCTTGAAATGATGACCATGTCGGAGAAAGAGGAGGTCCGACTTCACCGTCACGATTTCACTCAGTGTTCAGCTCAGGTCTCTCATTGGTCATCCCCCATCGTTGTGATTAACATGTGGTGGTATTTGTTTATGGTGTTTTAGTGATTTCATTCCTGTGGGTTTTTCATGTGTGGTGGTGATGTGTTTTTCTTATTGAATATCTTAACGACTGTGTGTTGTTGTTGTTGTTGTTGTTGTTGTTGTTGTTGGTGGTGGTGTTTGTGTGACAGTGATAATAACATTACATTGGTGACCATGGTGACCGTGTGGTTCCATTCGGACTATCTCTTGTGACGTGATGTGATTGACTGTATGATGTGGTTGTTGTGGTTGTTGTTGTTGATGTTGTGGTGGTGGTGTTTGTTGTTGTGCCATCTCGATGTGTGTGTTGTTTCACTCCCATCCCCTAGATGGCGACATTGAAGGGAGCTCAAAGAGTAGCATGGCACCTGTGTCCCCAACACCCATCCCTTTAATAGTCACCACGCCCTTCCAGGAAGACGAGGATACGGAGGAGGACAGCAGAGACGAGTGGGGTAATGTCCGTCATACAATAAAATCCAAGACATCCCCCCGAAAATAAATTGTCTCGCGACCCCAAATTGACATCAATAATATCTTGTGACCCCCAACAACTTGATGGCTGGCTAACGCAAGCTCAACTGTATTCTAATCACCTAAAAGATGCTCTTATTGGTTAGATTGTTAGATCCAACCCCCAAAAAACTTGGTAGCTGGTAGAAGCTACAGGTGCGATACACAGACATTGTTTGTCTTCATACGAAGATAAACATGTTTGTGTCTTGTTTATCAAATCGTAGAGGTTAGTCAGACTTTCTCAGGGGACACATTTTGAAATCAGGGAACGACCCCCAAGTTTGGGATATAATCGACTGGATAATATGGCTCCGGAGCAGCTCAACAAGGTGGAAGTTTAGGAGTTCCAAGTTTATGCAGGAGACCCCAGTCAATCACATGTACTGTCTGACCACGAAACGCTCACCTTGTTGGATTGAGCTATCGGCAACTCAATGTCTCAGGAAATCAGGAGATGATGATGGTCAGGTAAGACTAACACTACAGTATGGCTTTTGGCCTTCAAACACACACACACACACACACACACACACACACACACACACACACACACAGACTAGGACTCCCAAGCCTTATTTGCCTTCACAGATGGCTGGGTTTTGTCTGCTGGTGTTACCAGAGCGAAGTGGTCCAGTGTGAGCTCTACTGTGGGCTGTGGTTCACTGTGGAACGTGTGGTTTTCCTGTGGACCGTGTGGTTTTCCATGTGGACCATGTTAAGTACCCCACAGGAAACACACTCGACAGAGGGACAACATGAGGTTGTGACTGTTCAGTGTCAAGCCATGGAGTGATCTCCTCAGCTGGAGATTCATTCCTTCAGGTTCAGAGGCTGGGTTCTAGGTTCTAGATTCTGGGTTCAAGGTTCTGGGTTCTAGTTCCGGGTTCTATGTTCTAGGTTCTATGTTCTAGGTTCTATGTTCTGGGTTCTTTGTTCTGGGTTCTATGTTCTAGCCTCCACCTGTATTCTTCTCCTGGTTTAGATGATGTAGGACCGTAGGTTCTTGTAGGCAGCTAGCAGAACCCTCTGGGTCTCAGATGGAATTTCAAACCTCCAGAGTTGTGCTCAGGTGAGCTGTTGGCTTCTCTTAGCTCCTAGCTTTTCCTCGTTGATATGAATGACGGTTGATGATGGTTTTGCCTGTCTTGGTCGACAAGCTTGTTTTTCGACTTGTTTTTTTTAGACCAGTTCAGACTAGTTTCACCAGTGCTGCAAAATCACATTATAAACTTTTACATCAAATCATCTCTCCCACACCGGCCTCTATGCCAGCTGCCTTGCATAGTGCTAATCACCTACATTCCTCCCGACTCCCTCCCTCCCTCCCCCCTCCTCCCTCCTTCCCTCCCCTCCTCCTTCCCTCCCCTCCCTCCCTCCCTCCCTCCCTCCCACCCCAGGTGCTGAACCCAAGAGAGCTCCAGTCCAGGAGTCCACCCCCACCAAGCCCGTTCAGAGCGTTGCGCCCCAGACCCGCGACCCCCACGGCCCCACCGCCTCCTCCTCCTCCGCCTCCTCCGTCTCCCATGACGACGACCCCTTCTCAGGTTTCAGGGCGTCGGCTCAACCCGAGTCAGACAGCCTGGTGGACCTATGGGGCAGCGCCCCCCCCGCCCCCGGCGCCGGCTCCGCCCCCCCCTCCCAGTCCTCTCACGTCTCGGACCAGACCGACGGCGCGGGGCCACACCCCAGCCGCCCTGTGCCGCTGGTGAGCTTCGACGAGATGGGGGACTCCTTCTGCTCGGCGCCGGTGGGGGGGGAGGACGAGCCCTCCAGTCTGGTGGACGTGGCCGGACCCCACCAGATGACCCTGAGCTACCAGCATGCACTGCAGCACGCCACGGGGGGGTCGGCCTCCGACAGCGGCGAGACGGATGACGGACAGCTGCTCCTGACCAATGGGGAGGCGATGCTTAAGGAGGGGACTCAGGTCAGGACAGGGCCGGAGGGTGTGATGCGATGTGTGATGTGATGATGCAGCTTGTAGAAGAGTCCAGGGAAAACTGTCCCGCCTTGCTTTGTCCTGTTTTTTCTTCCAATGATTGGTTGCAGGTGCGGTAGTTTAGAAAAACGATGAGACAGTAAGTGTAGAAGAACTCGCACACTGCATAAACTTCAAGGAAAACTCCTTAGACAGAGATTAGAAGAAAGAAAAAAAAGTCTTTATTTTATCATGCTCTTAAAGATGAATGCTCTCTTATTAAGAGCATGATAAAATAAAGATTTTGTTTTCTTTCTAATCTCTGTCTAAGGAGTTTTCCTTAAGGTTTACGCAGTGTGCGAGTTCTTCTACACTTACTGCTGCAGCTTGCAGGTCGTGCAGTCAAAGCACCTAGGAGAGGTGTTCAGACACAGAGGCAGTCTATCGCCCTGTCCACACGTACACGGGTATCTTTTTCAAACGTAGCTTTTGCGTTAGCTATGCGTTTTGGCCGTTCGTGTCCACACGCAAACGGCGTTTTAGGTCACTGGAAAGAAACAGACCTTTTTGAAAACTTCTTCCAGGTTGAAGATATTAAATGTTCAGTGTGTAGAGAGGTAAAACTGAGTTTCTGCCCTTGTGACATCAGATGGCGTGCAGCGTTATCTCTGTTGTTTATCCAGAGGCGACATGTTGTTGTTGTTGTTGTTGTTGTTGTTGTTGTTGTTGTTGTATTCGCCGCTCAAGAAGAAGCCCATCGATGTGCATGCTTCTAATGTTGTTCTCTAGTGTGTGACATAACGTTGTATCGCCCCCTACTGGCCTGGCATGCTTATGTGAGCACTTTAAATCGTTTTTTGAGTTCTCTTGTGGAGATATTTTCTATAACAGTGCTTGTATGGATGGGATTTTTTTTTTGAGAATGAAAAAAGAGGAAAAAGCCTGTCTTAAACACCTGTGTATGTGTAGACTAGGCCTTACATCAGAGAGGACTTTCAATTATGATTCTCATGCATGGTCTTTAGTTCGGGACTAGACTAGACTTAATCTGGGTCTGGGAACGCAGCCCCTGAAGTTACAGCACCAATGAACACATTCAGTTGTAGTACAGACAAGCATTCTGCCTACTGTTTATTAAATGTGCTGTATCTGCTACATACTAACCATACTATAGTATTCACTAGTGTGCCGTGAATTCATAATACGTGGAAAGGATCATCTACAGTAGTATGATATCTTGTATACATACTCAATTTCACATACTGCTTTATACTGGAGAGGAGATAAAGAGACGCTTGATGTTACGTACGGGTACCACTAGAGGGCAGTCAATACTTTCTACTGGAGGTCTAAAGTGACATCAACACATAGCAAATGATGCACACTGGTTGCTCAGAACAAAGAACAAAGTGGAAGGTAGACTATGTTCCTGATATAGAACACACACACACACACACACACACACACACACACACACACAGTGTTTCTGTACCCTGTCATCTCTCTCCCACACATACCCGATACTCAATGACGTTAGACAAAATTAGCCTAGATGATCCAGGCTGTACCAGGCTTCTTTTTTTTTTTTTTCAGTATTTGATGTGGCTAGTTTGCTTAGTAGTGACACTGTGTCTGTGTCTGAGACAATTCAATCATAATATGGTTTATTATCAGATTATAATCTATAATATTATCATATTATTTCTCTGTCCATCTCTTAATCCATCTCTCTGTCTGTGCTTCCAGCATTGTGCTAACAACACTTAGGTTGTGGGTTCGATTTCCGCTGGGATCATATATACTGTATGCACTCAATGCAGTATAAGTCGCTTCGGAGTGTCAGCTAAATGGCCTGTATTAATATTACATGTTGTCTACTGTGTCTGTCTGTCTGTACAGGTGAGCGAGGGCTATTTCAGCCAATCACAGGAGGAGGAGTTTGCCCAAACAGACGACTGCTCGGCTAAAGTGACCCCAACGCCAGTGTTTTATAACAAGCCACCAGGTGAGAGGAGGATGTCAGGAAACAAATGAAAACTGAAATGAAAACTATGAACTTATGACTTCATAAGAAGTCTGTGATAGTGAACACAGCAATGCTATGACGGTTGCTATGCTGCAATCTAGTGCAATATCAGGAAATTGGAGGACTGTTGACAGTTGACTTTGTGTGTGTGTGTATGTGTGTGTATGTGTGTGTGTGTGTGTGTGTGTGTGTGTGTGTGTGTCTGTCTGTGTGTCTGTGCGTGCGTGTGCGTGTGCGTGTGTGCGTGTGTGCGTGTGTGTGTGTGCGTGTGTGTGTGTGTGTGCGTGCGCAGAGATTGACATCACGTGCTGGGACGCGGACCCCGTGGAGGAAGACGACTAGCCGCGGCTAGCTAGCGAAGCAGGCTAGGAGGGAAGCAGAAACAACGCATCATCAAGAAACTGATTTCTCTCCTTCTTTTTTTTTTTTTTAAGTAATAACAAAGTCTTGCATCACAAAAAAATAATTCTGTATAATGTTCTAGAGAAGAAGAAGAAAAAAAAAAAACGATGTTAGCCACCGAAAAGTTTTTTTTTAGTTATTGTTAAAGATGCCGACTGGTTGAAGGGAGGGAGGTCTTGGTTTTGTGCGTTTTTGTTTTTTATTTATTTGATTTTTCTTTTTTTCCCTCTTCTTTTTTTGTTGCTATGCAGAGTATGGTGGACTTTCTTACGTATATATACAGCAACAGTAGCCCACGGAGGTATCGAATAGAAGACAATGCCCCCCCCCCCCCCCCCCCCCCCCACCCCCCGTGTGAGGCTGCAAGCCCACACCCAGGATAGGCAGGGTTAGGGTTAGGGTTAGGCAGCTGAACCCCCTTAGCCCCCCTACCCTCTAGTCACTCCTGGAGATCTGAGAGGATCGGATAGATACACACCAGGGGAGGCTGGTGGAGGTAGAAATCGGAGGACGGGCTCATTGTAAACGCATGGGACGGGAATTAGGAATGGTATCAAACATTGTATGCCAGCCTCCCCCTGATATACACCCGGTCTGTCACTAAGCTAGGTGGGCTACTACCATGGTGCTTATACCTATCCCTAGCCTCTCAGATCTACAGTGATATCTCGGGGGGTAGGGGGTAGTGGGTAGGGCTGATGTGGAATTCAGCACTATTATGATAAAAACACAATCACTCCTGCCCACACAGCCCCCCCCCCCCCCTCCCCCTCTCTCCCCCATCCTCCCTCTCTCCCTCCCCCAAGGAGACTCAGAAATAGACTTCAGGATGGGAAAGTATTGACACTATACCATAGTAAAACTTCTAATATATACTAAACACAGAGGCGGCACTATGAGAGGGAGGTATTTAGAATATTGTTTTGTGCCCCCCACCCCTTCTGCCCCCCCCAGCAGAAAGTCAGACTAGGGGGCGAATATGGGGCCGGTTTCACAGACAAGGCTTCAGTCTAACCCTAGACTAAACAGTCATCTTCAATGGATGATTTGACATTGAAAGTAGTGTGATTTAGTCCACGACTAGACGACTTAAACCTCGTCTGTGAAACCAGCTCATGATGTATATTTTGACTACCTAGTAAAACGTGTACTAGAAATTGATATTCAGGATTTTTTTGACTTGTAAAAGTAGTAGGTAGTGTCTGTTTATAACGTCTCCGGTGTGACCTAGGCAATAACTGCATCTAGAGCACGTGGACGAGAACGTCGCAGTTGACATGTTTTGGCGATGTTGTGGACAGTGCAGTATGTCTTGTGCTAAGGTGGTAGAGAGAAGCTAGCATCTGCTTTAGAACACATATCTGCACGCACACACGCGCGCACACACACACACACACACACACACACACACACACACACACACACACATACATACACATGCACACACACGTACACACACACACACACACAACAAGAGAGGCATCCTCTGTAGTACAGTAGGTCTCTCTCTCACACACATACACACAGACACACACACACACACACATTCACTCTTGCTTTCCCTTGTGTTTTTATTTTCTTTCATGTGTTCAAATGATGTAATTCATATGCTCGCCACTAGAGGCCTCAGTTGTATTATGTGTAATTCCACTGTTCGACTGGCTCTGTGTCCTAGAATCGACACACAGACCCCCAGTCACCCTGTCATCTCTCATTTCTGATACTTCACCTATACACAACCTAGAGAACTCGCTTTGACTAGTATTTCCTACTAGAAATGCTTTTTATCACCTTTAAGACTCGTTAGACTTTTTATCGCTACCGTACGTGTGTGTCACAGTGTTTAGACTAGAACCCCTCTTGATGCAACTTTACAAGGCTTTAGACTGTCTCCTTCTTCTGTCTTCCTTAGATCGAAAGCCTCTTGCCTCATTTAACGAACATCTCTGGTTTCGTCCAGAAGGTTTCCTTAGCTAGCTCGTCCGCTTCAAGGTTCCATTCCTCCAGTTCTGATTCTGAATTCCAGAGTTCTGCACATCCAGACCGAACACTCTAGAACACGAGAGATGGAAAACCTGATCGCGCCTCTTAAGGTTCCCGAGTGGCATCTTGCAAAAGCAATAACAATGAACCAACGTAGTGATTGTCCTGTAAATAGCTTTGATTTTAGTAACGCCAAGACAGAACTAGCGACTAACGATGACTAACACTTTATTTTGTAATTTGTGGCCCTTATTATGGAGCATTTGAAGGCTTGTTTTTTGGGATTGAGTGAGATTTTAAAAGAAGTGTTTCTTTGAAAAGAGATTGGAGATGTGTTGCACCTATCTTCGCAGCGATTTTTTTCTGTAAAATATTGAGAATCGCCTCATTGGTTCTCGACGAGAGACAGTCAACCAACCCGCATCTTTAGCAGTAACTGAGGCCCTTTCACATGATTTCAATGTATTCCTCTTCACCCTGACCAACTCCCTGGTAGTGATTATTACTCTCTCCCTATCACACTACTAGGAGACTACTACTACTACTACTACTACTACTATTACTACTATACTACTACTACCCCCTTCGCCCCAAAGCAAGGCTTAACTGTTCCTTATCCTTTCTCTCTTCCTCTCTCTCTCTTTTCATTTTTTAGAGTCTTTTATTTCTATCTCTTCCCTCTTTTCCGTCCGCTTCTCACAACGCTCTGTTTTTTGAAATAAGCACAAGATCTTTTGTGACATGCTAAGTGCTGATGTATGTTAATAAAAGACTTAAAAAACCTCCACAACGTTGTCTTGAAGAATGGTTATTAAAAAGGACAATCTTGCCTTTTCCTGCTGCACGTTTCCCCCCCCCCCCCCCCCCCGAGTTCTTTTGTTGTAAGTCGCTTTGGCGTCTGCTAAATGCCAAGGTTTATTGGTGCATAGCAGGGCTACATCCAAATGTCTTCGAAAACAGGGATGAAATTGATAAAGAGAAGGGAAAAAAAACAAAAAACAGACTTCATTTTTTTAACAGTAATGTTTTTACTTGTTTCATTGAAGAAATGTTGGCACCATTGACTTTGTCTTAGTCCAGTACAGGTTCCAGAGAACAGTATGAACGGAACACACAGCTCTAAAGAGAACCCTCAGAGAAGGTTCTGGAACCCTCTCCCAGGCATGGAACACGCAGTAGCAGCAGATGTAGCAGGAGTGGGAGGCAGTTCTCCTGGGGGTCATCGGGGGTCAAATGGAGAGAAAGAACACTTTGCATGCTACCTGTTGTACCGTACGTTCACAGAGGAACGTTCCCAGTCAGTACTGTGTGTGTGTGTGGAGTCACAGAGAACCCCCCCTGCTGCTTCAATCATAGAAATAGAACTGAAATAAAATAGATAGTCCAGGTTCAGACCATGCCAAAGGGATATCACTATAGAGACAGTGGACACTGGACAGAAACACTGTGTGAGTCCACTAGTGGTAAATACATGTCTTGAGTGTTCAGGTCCATTGGTCCTCCGGGTCAGTGAGCTCAGTCACCCAGAGTCCTCCTGACAGAAATATGGATCAGGTCTTTTTTTTTATAAATCCCCTCAAAATGTCCTGATGGGAAGGCTCTGCCCCGGACAGTCCCATCACACTGTGTTGTGTAACCCTTGAGGATGTGGGTGGGAGACCCTGTGGACTGACTGACTGGCTGACTGACTGACTGATTGATTGACCGAATGACTGACTGACTGACTGATTGATTGACCGAATGACTGACTGACTGACTGTTTGGCTGGCTGGCTGACTGACTGACTGACTGATTGATTGACTGACTCACTGATTGACTGATTGACTGACCGAATGACTGACTGACTGACTGACTGATTGGCTGGCTGATTGATTGACTGACTGGCTGAATGGCTGACTGACTGACTGACTGACTGACTGACTGAATGACTGACTGATTGACCGGTCGACTGACTGACTGACTGACTGACTGAATGACTGACTGATTGACCGGTCGACCGACTGACTGACTGACTGACTGACTGACTGACCGGATGACTGATTGACTGACTTTCTGACTGACCGGTCGACTGACTGGCTGAGTGTTGGCTTGGTCAGAGAACCGAGTACTCCCTCATTCTTATGTAAACAGACTCCTGCGGGCACTTGTTCTGGGCCCGGTTGCCTAGCAACACATTCAGTACTGTACGCCATTGGAAGAATGACAGTTTTATACCTCTGTGTCGTTCTTCTCCTTGTAGAGAGGAGAGGAGAGGGACAGGAAAATAACAACAACAACAACAACAACCTTCAAAGGTACAATGAAACAGATCTCAAATCAAGTCTTTACATCTCAGGTCAGAGAGACATCAATCAAGAGATTAAAAAGTATGATAATAATAATAATACTAATACAAATTAGAAGCTGTGTATGTGATTAAACAAACAAAACATTTTGGCCAAAATTAATACTTAGCGTTGACGTCACTGTTCAACCATAGATCCAACACAGAGAATGACATCCTGTCAGTTACAGCATGGACCAGTACAGTTATCTGACTGCAGTTTGATTGGTCCAAAAGCCCTCCAAATGATTGTCGAAATGCAAGTCTATAAACTGTACACTGTATAATATCTCCTTTCGGTACAAAAATATTTTAAATATCTAATCTGTACTAAACATCATGAATCACCTCAATTATGGGTTATTACAGAATAAACTGACAGGTTTTTTTTCTAAGAAACCTTTAAAAATATAAATAGCTAATGCTCTTTTCAAAATGAACCAAGACCAAGCTGTCATTTTCTGGCATGTTCTTAGATGAACTCTCCATCAACAACATGTTTAATTCAGTCAATTTATCGCCCTGTCAACACACTCTCTTTATCAGTGCAGGGATGGCCTCTCTCTCTCTCTCTCTCTCTCTCTCTCTCTATTTCACCTTCAGTCTCTCTCTCAGTCTCTCTCTCTCTCCCCCCTATGTCTCTCAGTATCTCTCTCTTCCCTCCTCTCTCTCAGTCTGTCTCTCCCCCCTCGTCGTCATCCCCCCCTCTCTTCTCCCCCCCTTATCTCTCTCTCTTCCTCCCCTCCTGTCTTTGGAGACCGTACCGTACGTTTCCCCTATCTCTGTGTACGTAGCCTTGGACTGAAGGCCTCAGTGTCATTCTTATCTGACACAGTCATATCCTTGAGGGGCTGCATCTCCACCAAACCCCTCAAAACAACTCCCTTCATTTCAGCGGATTACGTAATCTGATTGATAGTTATGTAATAACAAAGAGGAGGATGAACCTCTGGGTGAATTGATTGGTAGGTGGGTGGGTTGATCGTTCGGTCGGTTAGAAGGACAGCTTGAGAGTGGGACAATGCTCAATAAATGCTCAATATTTCACAGACGGTTCGATCGGTTGCATTTAAGTGCACTTCGATCGGTGGACAATTGCTCAGAATGGTCATTTCGACATTCATGTCATCGAATTGACCCTAAAATATATTTAAAAAAAATATTTACAGATATTTATAGATATAATACAACGATAAGCACTCAAGGCATGTTTTGAAGAGAGACACCTGTGAGCAGTGCCTCTGCCTCTCAGAGCAGAGTCTAATGGCGGTCATTATTGTATTGAGCAGGTCGGCTGAAGCAGTGACCTCCGCCGGCGGGAGATGGGAATTATGGGTAATAAGTGTTTTCTGAAAGTACCGGTGTGACCGTGTCATTCAATCACCCCGGCTTCTGAATGCAGAGGTCGGGTGGGGGGGAAGGTGGTTGGGTGTGGAAATCGGAGGACGGGTGCTCATTGTACGGAACGGAATGAGGAACAGTATCAACGTTTCATACCATTTCCTCATTCCATTCCGTGCATTACGATGAGCCCCGTCCTCCGATTTCTACCTCTGCCAGCCTCCCCAGATGCAGAGGGACAGAGGGCCAGGATAGCGTGGAGAGAGAGAGAGGGATGGGATGGGATGGGAGAGGAGAGTGGGAGAGGAGAGTGGGAGTGTGAGGGATGGGATGAGAGAGGAGAGGAGAGAGTGAGGTATGGGATGGGAGAGGAGAAGAGAGGAGAGGAGAGGAGAGAGTGAGGGAGGGAGGGACAGGAGAGGAGGGGAGATGAGAGACAGGGACAAGAATGGCAGAGAGGAAATAAGAGAGAGAGATAACATCAGAACTTTTTAAGTTCTAATGGACAGATAATGGACCCAAAAAAATAAACATTGAATTATTCATCGCATGGCTCCAATTGTCACCAGACAGGAAATGTATTCACGATGAAGAAGGGCGGCTGTCTCTCGCCTGTTCTCGATTGGACTAATGAATTAAGTGACGCCATCCCGTGCGCGAGGAGAATTATCACATTAATATTCACAGCCTTCCTCACCATGTGAAGAGCTAACAGTAGCGGAGAAAGCGAACAGCATTAAAAAAAAAAAAAAAAAAAAGTTCCCAAAATGCGACGCTGCTTCCGGGTGGGACACTTTCCCTTTCCCGACACCGACTCCCAAAACAACAACCGCGCTCCTTTACTGTACAGTTATAAAAGCCAGAGGAATTTCTGGTCGTTTTTTATTTTTTTCTCTTTTTCGATTTGTTCTCTTACCTGCCTGCGGTTAAGAAAGAAAGGATATGAAAATGTCTTTAGAAAAAGAGGGAGAGAGGAGACGAGAAGAGGAGAGAGGTCGCCAGGCGCGAGTCGTCGCGCGCAACAGACAGTTCCCGGGAGCCATGGCAACTGCAGACTCATACAATAGCCTCTCTGCTTTAGGAGGCAGGCAGGAGAGAGAGAGAGAGAGAGAGAGAGAGAGAGAGAGAGAGAGAGAGAGAGAGAGAGAGAGAGAGAGAGAAAAGGAGAAAATGAATTGTGGAGATGGAGAGAGAAAGGAGGGATAAAGAAGAGAGAGATAAGTGGGATATGGGGAGACCATAGCTCCTTAAAGTACATGTCCTCGTCTGACACAGAGCTCTGGAGAGCTCGGCAGACCACCTGCTCCCTGGTGGGGGGGGGGGGGGCGGGGGGAGCTAGGAGACTGTCTGGGGAGCTAGGAGACACTCCCTCCCTCCCTCCTCTGCCACCTTCCTCCCTTTTACTGCAGCTCAGCAGCACCTCCTTAGGCTCAAACCCAATCCCAATCCGATCCGGTCAAACATCCGAGTCATCTCTTCCTCTCTCTCTCCTGCAGCCTTCCTGTGGTCCATCTCCAGCCTCAGCCATAGCCTCAGCCTCAACCTCGGGCCTCAATTAGCCACACTTTTCAGCCTCAGTCTCAGCCTCTCCCTGACCTCCAGGAGAGGTGCTGGTCGTCTCAGGCCTACACGGCCGTGCTCCTGCCCAGCAGAGGGAAGGCCGTGGGCAGGCCGCAGCTCTGCTCCAGCCCCCTGAGGCCCTGGATCCCCTGCAAACCCCCCAGGCCCCCCAAGCCCCCCAAGCCCCCCAGGCCCAGCTCCGGGTGAGTCCGGTGGGCCTCCCGGGGGGCGGGCCGGGGCATGGTGGCGGTGGCCGAGGCCTGGAGGAGGGAGGGGGGGTTGGAGTCCTGGAGGGGCAGGGTGTTGTGGTTGAGGTCCATGGTGGAGAGGAGGTGTCCCAGGGAGTCCCAGCGGCGGGCGGAGGGCAGGCGGATCAGGGAGGAGTAGCCCCGCTCGGGGTACACGGTGACGTGGCGGGGGGCCTTGCTGGTCTCCAGCTCCGCCGGAGGTTGGTCCCTGGGGGTCCCGCGGGGGGCCGGCTTGGTGTAGGTGCCCCCCCGGGTGTCGGCCAGGACCTCGCTGTAGGGGGGAGGGGGGTCCTCCATCAGGACGGCCTCCTCGTAGCAAGGCGGCTTCCCGAACACGTCCGTGTCTGAGGACAGAAAATAAACGGCGGCGGGTTAAAGGGACGGTCCACCGCCTACGCTGGTGACACAGAGGTAAAAGGGTGGAGTGACTCAATACCCCCATATACCATATAATCCCTTTAAGTGCACTCATGCATGTGTGTGCTCGCGCGCTTGCGTGTGTGTGTGTGTGTATGACGAAAAGAAAAGAGCTGAAAACTGACCCCTCTCACACTCTTATATAAGGCTCTCACACACACACACACACACACACGCACACGCCGTACTTCTCCTGACGTCAACCCCAGCTCAGGTGACTTGATGTCATTAGTTAGCAGCTAGAGTTACTGAGGCCAGGGCCAAGCCCTCCCTAGTCACTAGAGCATGGCGCCAACACAAGAAGAAGAAAGACTGTTTTATTTGCCATGCAATCAACTTGTCAAGCTCTCGGCACAGGTCAACAATGCTTAGGTTGGGGGTTCCATTCCTGCTGGGACCATACTGAAAAATGTATGGACTCACTGCAATGTAAGTCGCTTTGGATAAAACGTTAGCTAAATGGCATTATATATTATATGATATTATCCTACCAGGCCAACGCCAGTGTTCTCTGTTTCCGCTGGTGAAGCCTCCCTTCCACCAGGGCTAAGGCTCAGCTCGACAATGGCTACAGTACAGAGAAACTCCGGCCTGGCTGCTACCCAAAGATCTACCCGTCTCCTAGATCTACCCTTCTCCTAGAAAGAAATGGGTTTTTCAAACGACTTCAAAAGAGGAGACAGACCATAT
>NC_137693.1:11200515-11203015 GCF_963989245.1 Nansenia antarctica | reverse complement strand
GTACCAAAACATCTCTGATTACAAGACATCTCTGTGTTGCCATGGCATTGTGTGTTTAACCCTGCATGGGTCTGCTGCCACTGAGCAAGTCTCTCTCTCGCTCTCTCACTCTCTCTCTCCGTATCTCTCTACCCCTTCCTCTCTCTCTCTCTCTCTCTCTCTCCCTATCACTCTACCCCTTCCTCTCTCTCTCTCTCTCTCTCTCTCGCTCTCTTCACCCCCCTGTGGCGTGACATAAGCTCCTGTCCGTAGACGTCTAAATAAACACTCAGACTTCCTTCCATCCAGCACCAGCAGCCTCAGAGCGTGTGTGTGTGTGGGGGGGGGGGCGTCTGTTTTCCATTCAGAGATGAAAGGTCTGTTTCATCTGCTGCCCCGGCCACACCAGGGACACATGGCTACACGCCTGTTCTGGGAAGGGGGGGGGGGGGGGGGGGGGGGGGGACGACGACGACGACCACGGCTACATCACGACCTGTTTCTGTTCCCAGTGTCGGCAATGCCTCTGGACAGAGAGAGAGAGAGAGAGAGAGAGAGAGAGAGAGAGGGAGAGGGAGAGAGAGGAGGGGGGGGGGGACCCAGAGAGAAGGAGACAGAGGGGGATGCAGGAGAGAGGGAGAGGCGGAGAGAGAGAGTGCGAGAGAGAGAGTGCGAGAGAGGCAGAGCGAGAGAGCGAGAGAGAGAGCGAGAGAGGCGCGAGAGAGAGAGAGCGCGGGGCACAGGTGCAGAGAGGCTTGGCACTGCCAGGGCCCTGAAGGGTAGAGGATGGCGGGCATGGGGTAGGGGAGGAAGGGGAGGGGGACAGGGCCATGGAGGGTGGAGGATGGCGGGCAGCGGTAGGAGAGGAAGGAGGAAGGGGGAGGGGGGACAGACCAGCGTAGAGCTCTCTTCCCTGGGGACAGGATTACTAACCCAGCCTGGGGCTCCAGGGATAGCCCAGGCTGTGTGACGCAACACACCGCCACCGTGGTAGACCAGGCACGGGCTGGCTGGAGGCGCATTAGGATGAACCCGATGAACCGATCCTCCGACCTCCAATCAGCCCTCCCCCCACTACAGTGTGGTTTCAGCATAACAACGCGGGGATTATAAAATATCTATCATCTATCTATCATCTCTAATATGAATGTTATGTATAACTATAGAAATATATCTATAGAAATATAGATGGAGTTCTCTGTCCCTCCTGGAGGGGGAGGGGGTTGGGACGACCACGGCTACACCACGCCTGTTCTGTTCTGTTCCCAGTGTCGGCAATGCCTCTGGACAGAGAGAGAGAGAGAGAGAGAGAGAGAGAGGGAGAGAGAGGAGGGGGGGGGGGGTACCCAGAGAGAAGGAGACAGAAAAGACATAGGGGGATGCAGGAGAGAGTGAGAGGCGGAGAGAGCGAGAGAGAGGCAGAGAAAGAGAGAGCGAGAGAGAGGCAGAGAAAGAGAGAGCGAGAGAGAGAGAGTGCGAGAGAGAGCGAGAGAGGCAGAGCGAGAGAGCGAGAGAGAGAGAGAGCGCGGGCACAGGTGCAGAGAGGCTTGGCACTGCCAGGGCCCGGAAGGGTAGAGGATGGCGGGCATGGGGTAGAGAGGAAGGGGAGGTGGCAGGGCCCTGGAGGGTAGAGGATGGCGGGCAGGGGTAGGGGAGGAAGGAGGAAGGGGAGGGGGACAGGGCCCTGGAGAGTGGAGGATGGCGGACAGGGGTAGGGGAGGAAGGAGGAAGGGGAGGGGGACAGCCCAGCGTAGAGCTCTCTTCCCTGGGGACAGGATTACTACCCAGCCTGGGGCTCCAGGGATAGCCCAGGCTGTGTGACGCGACACACCGCCACCGTGGTAGACCAGGCACGGGCTGGCTGGAGGTGCATTAGGATGAACCGATGAACCGATCCTCCGATTTCTACCTCCAATCAGCCCTCCCCCCGCTACAGTGTGGTTTCAGCATAACAACGCGGGGATTATAAAATATCTATCATCTATCTATCATCTCTAATATGAATGTTATGTATAAACTATAGGAAATCTATCTATAGAAATATAGATGGAGTTCTCTGTCCCTCCTGGATGACACTGGTTTGGCCTCTCCATACACTGACCATGCAGCGCTGCTAGCCTTCTCTCTCTCTCTCTCTCTCTCTCTCTCTCTCTCTCTCTCTCTCTCTCTCTCTCTCTCTCCCTCATTCTCTCTCTATCCTCTCTCTCTCTCCCTCTCTCCCTCTCTCTCTCACTCTCTCTCTCTGTCTCTCTCTCTCTCCCCCTCTGCCTCTCTCTCACTCTTTCTCTCGCTTTCTCTCCCTCTCTCCCCCTCTCCCTCTCTCCCCCCCTCTCTCTCTCTCTCTCACTCTCTCTCCTTCTCTCTCTCCATCTGCCCATCTGCTCACCTCTCCTCCCCCCCCCTCTCTCCCCCCCTCTCTCTCTCTGCCACGTTGCCAACTCTGTCAGTTCTCTGCCCACACACCTCCTACACCCCAGCACCGTGCTGACTGTCACCATGTCACCCACAGAGGAGGACAGCA
>NC_137693.1:11190003-11200315 GCF_963989245.1 Nansenia antarctica | reverse complement strand
AAGGGGCCAGGAGAGAGACAGAGAGAAAGAGAGAGAGAAAGAGAGAGAGAGAGAGAAAGAGAGAGAGAGAGAGACAGAGAGAAAGAGAGAGAGAGACAGAGAGAAAGAGAGAGAGAGAAAGAGAGAGAGAGAGAGAGAAAGAGAGAGAGAGAGAGAGAGACAGAGAGAGAGAGAGAAAGAGAGAGAGAGACAGAGAGAAAGAGAGAGAGAGAGAGAGACAGAGAGAAAGAGAGAGAGAAAGAGAGAGAGAGAAAGAGAGAGAGACAGAGAGAAAGAGAGAGAGAAGGGGCCAGGAGAGAGACAGAGAGAAAGAGAGGGAGAGAGATAGAGAGAGAAGGTGCGGAGACAAGGACACCCCCCTGACCCCTGGCCTCAGTAACAGCCTGTAGAGTATCAGGTCAGTAGTGGATGTAGTATTTGGGCTTTCTTGTCTTAAGGCTGTATGTGGGGTGAAGGTAGAGACCCCCCCCTCACGCTGGAGCCTCATCCCACCACCACCCATGTGGGGCTAATAAAGGATCTTGGATCTCGCACAAGTCCGTGTGCATTTACATTTTTGGCATTTAGCAGACGCCTTATTCCAAAGCGACTTACAATCAATACATTTGAATACTAAGCATGTGAATCATCAGTCCACCATTCGTAGCAGGAAGAGTCATCCAGCTCAGGCCCGGGGCCATTGATAGAAGGAAAAACCTTCTCCTGTCACCTTCTTCTAAAACCTTGTTGTTGTTTTTTTTTACACTGGAGAAACAGAGAAATAGTACAAGGGGGCAATAGAAGTTCTTAGGGACACAGTAGAGGGGAAAGCGGATGTCTTTAGGAGACGTAGTGCTGAGGGGCAGAAGATGTCTCAGGAGGAGCAGTTGGGAGCCGTGTGCTCCCAATACACCAGGGGAGGCTGGTATTCCCTCTACGTTTGTTCCTGAGCCCGTCCTCCCATGTCCTGCATTGGAGACAGGACATCGGAGGACGGGCTCAGGAACGAACGTATAGGGAATACTACAGCCAACGTACATAGAGTCACAGAGGTGTGTGTGTGTGTGTGTGTGCGTACATAATATTTGTGTGTGCGCATGTGTGTGTGTGTGTTTGTGTGTGCGTGTGTGTGTTTGTGTGTAAATATATTTGTGTGTGTGTGTGTGTGTGTTTGTGTGTACACATATTTGTATGTGTGTGTATGTGTGTGTGTGTGTGTGTATGTGTGTGTGTGTGTGTGTGCGCGTACACATATGTGTGTGTGTGTGTGTGTGTGTGTGTGCACGTGTGTGTACGACAAGTAACCGTGGTTACGGGGTACGTCACCTTGTGGGCTGGTGGTCCAGCTCCCCCCCTGGGGCAGCAGGGAGGCGTGGGGAGGGGGGGGCAGGTACCGTGGCAGCGGGGGAGGGGAGGAGAGGGAGAGGAGGCGGGTCTGGGGGGGGCAGAACTGGGGGAGGCTGAGGGGCTCATGTACCCTCATGCCGGGGGGGTAACCCCCCACCACCCCCCCTAACCCTAACCCCCCGCCCGGGCTACAGTCCAGGGGCTCCATCTCCAGGGCGCGGAGGCAGCGTTCCCTCAGCCGCTCCTCCCTGCGCCTCTTCAGCCGGCGCTGCAGGAAGCTGCAGAAGCAGCAGAGCAGCACGATCAGCGCCCACACCAGCCAGAACCCCGCGAAGCACGCCAGGAACGTGTACGTGCCCTGGGACATCACCATGGTGGCTGGGCTGGGGGGGAGGTTTAATGTCTGGAGAGATGGGGGGGGAGGTGTCCACAGGGGGAACGGTTTAATGTCTGGAGAGATGGGGGGAGGGTGGGAGGTCCACAAGGGGGGCGACGGTTTAATGTCTGGAGAGATGGGGGGGAGGGTGGGAGGTCCACAAGGGAGGGGGGGATGGTTTAATGTCTGGAGAGATGGGGGCGGGGCGAGGAGGGTGGTTCCACAGGGGGGACGGTTTAATGTCTGGAGAGATGGGGGCGGGGCGAGGAGGGTGGTTCCACAGGGGGATAGGTTTAATGTCTGGAGAGATGGGGGCGGGGCGAGGAGGGTGGTTCCACAGGGGGGACGGTTTAATGTCTGGAGAGATGGGGGGGAGGTCCACAAGAGGGGACGGTTTAATGTCTGGAGAGATGGGGGTCCACAGGGGGATGGTTTAATGTCTGGAGCTGGGCTTTTATCAGTTGTGTTTCAGCGTGTCTCTATGAAGGTCCTCCTTTCTTCTTCAGAGGTGAAACCAGGTGTAATCTCCTACGCCTGTCTGTCCTTCACACACACACACTTTCCTCTCCTGAGGCACTGTGTGTGTGTGTGTGTGTGTGTGTGCGTGCGTGTGTGTCCTAGAGCGACAGTTCAAGGGGTTCCGTGCCTCTCCGAGGTGAGTCGTGGATGGGAGGAGTGAGGGGGGGGGGGGTCAGAGGTCAGAGGTCACGTCGATGCTCCGACCAAACTCGACCCCAGCCGCCAGCCGCCAAGCCGGTTCCAGGCGGTTTTCTCCGGAGCGGTGTGGTTCCGTGTGGTTCTATGGCGTTCCGTCCGTGTCTGGTCCCGCGTCCCCTTGTCCCTCCTCCCTCCTCCCTTCTTTTTCCCTCTCTCTCTCTCTCTCTTTCTCCGGACCCCCGACTTCCCCGACTTTTGGTCTCTCTCCCGCCTCAGAACTCCGGAGGGTCTCAGAACTCCGGAGGGCTTCAGAACTCCGGACGCGTCACGCTGCTGAACAAAGAGAAGAACACAGACAGGGGGCCCCATCATCATCAATTATGACTCAATAATAACCGGCCATGTTTTCAAAACAATCGTCCCGGCAACATGACAAACATGGCGCGGGGGCGGTTTGGTCAGTGAGCTCAGCTGTGCAAGCAGGACTGTGGCGTCGACCCCAGGGGGTGGGGTATCGCTTTCACACATCAGAGAGAGAGAGGGGAGGGGGGGGGGACCTCTCTGTAGCCAAAGGCGGCCCCCCCCCCCCAACCCAGACTCTGCTGACCTTGGTACTACGGTTCGCGCCCCCCCGATCCCACACACATGTCCCCCTCCCCCCAAGATCTGTTGGGGATGTTTTGAAAATACGATTTTGTGGTGGATGGATACAATGATTATACAACGTATTGTTTTAGCGTTTTAGCGTTGTTTAGCTTCGTTAAACCCTGGGTTTGAGCTGGTGAGCCTACATCGTAGGGCCTAGTGACAATGATCTCAAATGTGTTGACGAGCGGGGAGGGTTCGAACCCAGGTCCCCGACACGTAAGACCCATGTGTCTACCATGAGGCCAAGGTCAAACGTCTCAGGGAGGGCTACCTTATCACGTAGAGCCTCCGAACCACCTCCGCCACACGCCCTCATACTGGACCCTACGCTGGGTTGACTCATTGGAGTTCAGAGTTGAGGATCTCTCTGACCGAGGAGGCTGGCGGAGGTAGAAATCGGAGGACGGGGCTCATTGTAAACGCATGGAATGAAACAGATACCATTCTTCATTCCCTCCCGTGCATTACTATGAGCCCGTCCTCCGATTTCTACTTCCTCCAGCCTCCCCTCTGGGGGGGGGGTCATTTATAAATGTTGCGTTTGGCAGAAAGGTATGCGTACAGCACTGTTACGCACATTTTCGGATTTATAAAATACAAACTTCTTGGCGTGAAAATGTGCGGTCCTCCGCGCCCACTCGGACCCATGCGTACGCACATAAACTGGAGAAATACGACTCCGCTGGCAGGGAGGGTGAAACTTGAGAAATGCTATGAAATTGATACCATTGTAAATGGTTATAAATCGAAATATGACCTCTCACATATTGTATATGAAGAGTTCCCTGGAGGGCACCCGAAAAATATATGTGCACAATGCAATATACGCATGCACGTATATTGACTTTTTACATTCATATTCATTGCACGTATACTGACTTTATATTCATTTACTTATACTCACTGTAATACCGTATAAGCTACTGTCCCACAGTTGTTTATTCTGTTGCAGAATAATAATAATTATTATTATTGTTGTTTATTATTAATAATAATAATAATAATAATAATAATCAATCTGAAGGGAGGCTAGCTTAGGCTCTGACCTTCTTTAATGTTGATCAACGCACTTCCTGTTTCTCCAGGTCATTGCTCTCTCTCTCTCTTTCTGTTTTTCTCTCTATTTCTCTCCACCTCTGTCTCTCTCCCTCTCTCTCTCTCTGTCTGTTTGTCTCTCTCTCTCTCTCTCTGCCCAAAGTTTGTCCTTGATGACTCAGAGAGTTGGCCAATGGCCAGGATGAGGAGGATACAATGGACCAACATATCTTCTTCTATTCCGCTTACATCCTCTCTCCTCGCCTCCTCTCTCCTCACCTCCTCTCTCCTCGCCTCCTCTGGAGTAGAGCATCAAAGGTGATGGACCAATGAGCTTTGAGAAGGAGGCTCTTGAGGGAGTGGTTAGGGTGGAGTTAACCAGCTATTGTTCCCACCCCTTACCTACCTGTGAAAAGTGACTGTGAATATTTATCGGCTCGTTGATTTGGGGGATATCAACATTCAAATATGCATTTAAAATGTCAATGTATGTATGACACATCATTTGAAAGCTTACAATCTGCACTTTCATAATCTGGAAAAAAAATGAAAAATGACACTGCCCTACTTGGGGACCTTTTCATCAGACCCTGTCACATATAAACACATACATACAGGTACACACACACACACACACACACATACATACAGGCAAACACACACACACACACACACACACATAAAGACATACATACAGGTACACACACACACAGACACACACACACACACACACACACACACACACACAGAGACACACACCACACACACACACACACACACACACACATAAAGACATACAGGCAAACACACACACACACACACACACACACACACACAGAGGTCAGAGCACGTCATGGGTTAAGTGCCTCACTCACTCAAGATCTTGCGTTGTGCATGGGTGGGTTCGCTTTGACTGGGTCAGTGTTTTGTCGATGCAGATAAGGGAGGAGAGGGGAGGAGAGGGGAGGAGGCCAGCCAGTCTAGAGTATTGGGCTGTGCCCCTGGTGTGTCCTTGGACGATGCTGCTAAGAGCTGCTTCCTGTTGTTGCCTGTTCTCTGACTGACTAACACACCTATTAACCTACACCTACTAACCTACTAACACTCTGACTGTCTGACACACCTGCCTACTAACCTACTAACACTCTGACTGTCTGACACACCTGCCTACTAACCTACTAACACTCTGACTGTCTGACACACCTGCCTACTAACCTACTAACACTCTGACTGACTGACACACCTGCCTACTAACCTACTAACACTCTGACTGTCTGACACACCTGCCTACTAACCTACTAACACTCTGACTGACTGACACACCCGCCTACTAACCTACTAACACTCTGACTGACTGACACACCTGCCTACTAACCTACTAACACTCTGACTGACTGACACACCTGCCTACTAACTAACCTACTAACACTCTGACTGACTGACACACCTGCCTACTAACCTACTAACACTCTGACTGTCTGACACACCTGCCTACTAACCTACTAACACTCTGACTGACTGACACACCTGCCTACTAACCTACTAACACTCTGACTGTCTGACACACCTGCCTACTAACCTACTTACACTCTGACTGTCTAACACACCTGCCTACTAACCTACTAACACTCTGACTGACTGACACACCTGCCTACTAACCTACTAACACTCTGACTGTCTGACACACCTGCCTACTAACCTACTAACACTCTGACTGACTGACACACCTGCCTACTAACCTACTAACACTCTGACTGACTGACACACCTGCCTACTAACCTACTAACACTCTGACTGACTGACACACCCGCCTACTAACCTACTAACACTCTGACTGACTGACACACCTGCCTACTAACCTACTAACACTCTGACTGTCTAACACACCCGCCTACTAACCTACTAACACTCTGACTGTCTAACACAACCGCCTACTAACCTACTAACACTCTGACTGACTGACACACCCGCCTACTAACCTACTAACACTCTGACTGACTAACACACCTGTCTACTAACCTACTAACACTCTGACTGACTGACACACCTGCCTACTAACCTACTAACACTCTGACTGTCTAACACACCTGCCTACTAACCTACTAACACTCTGACTGACTGACACACCTGCCTACTAACCTACTAACACTCTGACTGTCTAACACACCTGCCTACTAACCTACTAACACTCTGACTGTCTGACACACCTGCCTACTAACCTACTAACACTCTGACTGACTGACACACCCGCCTACTAACCTACTAACACTCTGACTGACTGACACACCCGCCTACTAACCTACTAACACTCTGACTGACTGCCACACCCGCCTACTAACCTACTAACACTCTGACTGTCTAACACACCCGCCTACTAACCTACTAACACTCTGACTGACTGACACACCCGCCTACTAACCTACTAACACTCTGACTGACTGACACACCCGCCTACTAACCTACTAACACTCTGACTGTCTAACACACCCGCCTACTAACCTACTAACACTCTGACTGTCTGACACACCTGCCTACTAACCTACTAACACTCTGACTGACTGACACACCCGCCTACTAACCTACTAACACTCTGACTGACTGACACACCTGCCTACTAACCTACTAACACTCTGACTGACTGACACACCCGCCTACTAACCTACTAACACTCTGACTGACTAACACACCTGCCTACTAGCCTACTAACACTCTGACTGTCTGACACACCTGCCTACTAACCTACTGACACTCTGACTGACTGACACACCTGCCTACTAACCTACTAACACTCTGACTGTCTGACACACCTGCCTACTAACCTACTCACACTCTGACTGACTGACACACCTGCCTACTAACCTACTAACACTCTGACTGTCTAACACACCTGCCTACTAACCTACTAACACTCTGACTGACTAACACACCTGCCTACTAACCTACTAACACTCTGACTGACTGACACACCTGCCTACTAACCTACTAACACTCTGACTGACGGACACACCTGCCTACTAACCTACTAACACTCTGACTGACTGACACACCTGCCTACTAACCTACTAACACTCTGACTGTCTGACACACCTGCCTACTAACCTACTCACACTCTGACTGACTGACACACCTGCCTACTAACCTACTAACACTCTGACTGTCTAACACACCCGCCTACTAACCTACTAACACTCTGACTGACTGACACACCCGCCTACTAACCTACTAACACTCTGACTGACTGACACACCTGCCTACTAACCTACTAACACTCTGACTGACTGACACACCTGCCTACTAACCTACTAACACTCTGACTGACTGACACACCTGCCTACTAACCTACTAACACTCTGACTGTCTAACACACCTGCCTACTAACCTACTAACACTCTGACTGACTGACACACCTGCCTACTAACCTACTAACACTCTGACTGACTAACACACCTGCCTACTAACCTACTAACACTCTGACTGTCTAACACACCTGCCTACTAACCTACTAACACTCTGACTGTCTAACACACCTGCCTACTAACCTACTAACACTCTGACTGTCTGACACACCTGCCTACTAACCTACTAACACTCTGACTGTCTGACACACCTGCCTACTAACCTACTAACACTCTGACTGTCTGACACACCTGCCTACTAACCTACTAACACTCTGACTGTCTGACACACCTGCCTACTAACCTACTAACACTCTGACTGACTAACACACCTGCCTACTAACCTACTAACACTCTGACTGTCTAACACACCTGCCTACTAACCTACTAACACTCTGACTGACTGACACACCCGCCTACTAACCTACTAACACTCTGACTGACTGACACACCTGCCTACTAACCTACTAACACTCTGACTGACTGACACACCAGCCTACTAACCTACTAACACTCTGACTGTCTGACACACCTGCCTACTAACCTACTAACACTCTGACTGTCTAACACACCTGCCTACTAACCTACTAACACTCTGACTGTCTAACACACCTGCCTACTAACCTACTAACACTCTGACTGTCTGACACACCTGCCTACTAACCTACTAACACTCTGACTGACTGACACACCTGCCTACTAACCTACTAACACTCTGACTGACTGACACACCTGCCTACTAACCTACTAACACTCTGACTGACTGACACACCTGCCTACTAACCTACTAACACTCTGACTGACTGACACACCTGCCTACTAACCTACTAACACTCTGACTGACTGACACACCTGCCTACTAACCTACTAACACTCTGACTGTCTGACACACCTGCCTACTAACCTACTAACACTCTGACTGACTGACACACCTGCCTACTAACCTACTAACACTCTGACTGACTAACACACCTGCCTACTAACCTACTAACACTCTGACTGACTGACACACCTGCCTACTAACCTACTAACACTCTGACTGACTAAACACTGACATGTTGCCATGCCCATGCATTAAGTAAGGAACTTGTGGTTAGGTATTAGGTCAAGTGGGGTTACTCAATTTACTCAACTGTATCCCAAGCTTCCTAGAGATTCTTATCCTTCATAGCTCTCTACACGCCTCGTTCTGATGAATAGGAGTGGATTGAGCAAAGGACTTGTGGTTAGGCATTAGGTAAAGTGAGGACAATCTACCCCAAGCGCCCTCGCTCGCTTCCTCTCGTTCCTATAGCTTCCTATCCGGCCTAGCTTCCTACGTGTCATCATGTTCATGCATAGGGCTGGAGTAAATGAGTCCAGTAATGTTTAGGTATTAGGGGAAGGTGAGTCTGTCTGACAGTCTAACCCGAGCTTCCTTATCCTTAATCTCTCCTTTCGACCTCCTCTCCTCTCAGGTGGAATGGCTCAGGGTGACTGTGTGTGACATGGACTGTCATCACGTTCCACTTAAATGTAGGCTACTACAGCTGCTACGTGAGGGGTGGCTACATGACTACTCAAATATCTGCGTGCCATCCCACTTTCCCCCTCTCCTGTTACCTGCAGGAATTGAGCGGCTGTACGTGTGTAGGCCCTATACAGTGTATGTATATCCACGTGAGTCACGTACTATCAAGCTTCATCACCGCAGAGTCACATCTGAACACGCACACCTGTTTTCTTTTCTTTTCTTCTTCTTGTTTTTTTGGGTTGAAAACCTTAGAATAGTGCTGTTATTTACGGACATCATCAGACTACTCACTGGTGACATTGCGTACATGCGCTATGATCATTCATGCAATCATCCATTATTGTGCGCACAATCCAGTTGACAATAGAAACGGCTTCTTTATTCACTCTCCAACACCCCCCAGAGGAAAAAGAGAACAAGAATGAAGCTATTATGTGGCTCTAATTGGTGTTGACTAGACGCAGATGTGCCTGTGCCTTGATGAGGACACCTCCCCCCCCGGTGCCAGGAGCGATAAAAACGTGTTCTCCTGTCCTCAGATGCTTTCTCCTCTCCTCTCCTCTCCTCTCCTCTCCTCTCCTCTCCTCTCCTCTCCTCTCCTCTCCTCTCCTCTCCTCTCCTCTCCTGTCCTCTCCTGTCCTCTCCTCTCCTGTCCTCTCCTCTCCTCTCCTCTCCTCTCCTCTCCTCTCCTCTCCTCTCCTCTCCTCTCCTCTCCTCTCCTCTCCCTGTCCTCTCCTCTCCTCTCCTCTCCTCTCCTGTCCTCTCCTGTCCTCTCCTGTCCTCTCCTGTCCTCTCCTGTCCTCTCCTCTCCTCTCCTGTCCTCTCCTCTCCTCTCCTGTCCTCTCCTGTCCTCTCCTCTCCTGTCCTCTCCTCTCCTGTCCTCTCCTGTCCTCTCCTCTCCTCTCCTGCCCTCTCCTGCCCTCTCCTCTCCTCTCCTCTCCTCTCCTGTCCTCTCCTGTCCTCTCCTGTCCTCTCCTGTCCTCTCCTGTCCTCTCTTCTCCTGTCCTCTCCTCTCCTCTCCTGTCCTCTCCTGTCCTCTCCTCTCCTCTCCTGTCCTCTCCTCTCCTGTCCTCTCCTGTCCTCTCCTCTCCTGTCCTCTCCTCTCCTCTCCTGTCCTCTCCTGTCCTCTCCTGTCCTCTCCTGTCCTCTCCTGTATTCCCAGGGACACCTGACATCACATGATATATGTCTATAGGATTATTCTATCACGTCTCAATAATCATCCATGTCACTCTCTCTCTCTGTGCCAAGCGACACGCGTCTGATGGATCAATTACGCAGCAGCTTTGGATTGGAAACCCCTCTCCCGTTATAATGCACAGCACGAAACATCTCTCCTCCTCACCTGAGGAACGTATAGAG
>NC_137693.1:11180003-11182503 GCF_963989245.1 Nansenia antarctica | reverse complement strand
ATCATTTTATCAGCTCTCTCTCTTTCTATTATCTATCTCTTTCTCTCATCTCTATCTTTTTATCATCTCTCTCTCTCTATTTCTCTGATCTCTCCCTCTTTCTATCATCTCTCTCTCTCTCTGTCTCTCTCTTTCTATCATCTCTTTCTTCCATCTCTCTCATCTCTCTTTTTATCATCTCTCCCTCTCTCTCCTTCTCTCTTTCTATCATCTCTCTTTCTCTTTCTCCCATCTCGCTCATCTCTATCTTTTTATCATCCCTCTCTCTCTCTCTCTCTTTCTCTCATATCTCTCCCTCTGTCTCTATCTCTCTCTTTCTATCATCTCTCTCTCTGTCTCTCTCTTTCTATCACATCTTTCTCTCTCTCTCTCTCCTGTGTGAACAGTGTTTCGGAGGCGTGGCCAGTGTGGTCCCAGTGGTGGTACTGTATACAGTGAGTGTCTGGGAGAGATCAGGCAGGGCTGTTTCCCACATGGTAGGGAGCAGTGGGAGTGTGTTCCTGTCACAGCCAGGGTCGACCAATCAGGGTGTGGGAAACCTTCTGGTCATGTGACCTCAGTCTGACGCTGGTTTCACTACGCCGGTCGGCGGTGACGCAGCGACACAGGATCTCCCCAGTGACGACCCCCCGGGGAAGAATAGAATGTTGCGTGGTCATAGTCCCAGGGTGTGTGTGTGTGTGTGTGTGTGTGTGTGTGTGTGACTCAACCAAATGTGATCAAATGAGTAACGTTGTGGAAATCCCCCAAAGTAATTTCTGTGTGACAGGCGGCAGTCACGGGCAGCAATGTTCCAGTGTGTGTGTGTGTCTGTGTGTGTGTGCGAGCGTGTGTGCGCGTGTGTGACCGTGTGTGTGTGTGTATTTGGTGTGTGTGTGCATGCGCATGAATGTGTGTGTGACTGTGTGTGCGCGCCTAATAAGTGTGCGTGTGTGTGAGTGTGTGAGTGTGAGTGTGTCTGACACACATCGTATCAGTGACACAGCACCGCGGAGCCACAATGGAAGCCATTGTGAGGTGACGTGGTGTCCAGCTCACTCCCCTGGCCCCAGGGTGTCTTTCGGGGGGGGGCAGGGGGGTGGAATTGCTGGAACGTGACGAAAGTCAAGTCCTAATTTCCCGGTAAACGGAGAATACCCCAGGGACAGCGGCAGTCATGCATGCCTCATGTCAGAGGGAGGGAGGGAGGCTTCTATAAACGGAACCGTTTCAAGTTCAGAGTATATTTAGACAGCTTCCTCTCTACGTGGGGGCGGCTGTGGCGCAGGAGGTAGTAGTAGTAGGCGTTTAATGAAGGCAAGGTCGGCAGATCGGCGGTTCGAGCCCAGCCTGGCCACATGTCGAAGTGTCCTTGGGCAAGACACTGAACCCCAAAATTGCTCCCAGTGAGCGGGCCAGTGCAGTCCATTTACCATCTCATCGAAAACCCTACTGATGATACTGTAGGGCTGCGGGGGAGGCCGGCGGAGGTAGGAATCGGAGGACGGGCTCCTCATTGTAACGCTCGGAACGTTCCGTACGCTACAATGAGCTCCGTCCTCCGATTTCTACCTCCACCTCCACCGGCCTCCCCTGATTCCTCTCCTCCGACAAAATGAAAACAACTGGTATTTATTGTATTATATGCACTAGGTATTATACGCACTAGGATACATATGAGAGTACAATTACATTTGACTGTCCCTCCTAAAGACCTCTTCATCCCCACTACCCCCACCCTCTAGCAATGTGACTGCCAATGGTCTCTGTTCCCGAGCATAGATTACATGTTTTTGTGATGGCTGATGGATAGATGATTCACTTACTTAGACAAATGTATTTGTTGTAAGTAGCTTTCGGATAAAGGCGTCTGCTAAAATGGCGACATTTTTAAAAAAGCACAGAGGGGTAGCACAGAGAAACAGCGCTATGTCTCCTGGAGGGAGGGAGGGAGGTAGGGAGGGAGGGAGGGAGGGAGGTAGGGAGGTAGGGAGGGAGGGAGGGAGGGAGGGAGGTAGGTAGGGAGGGAGGTAGGGAGGGAGGGAGGGTAGGTAGGTAGGGAGGGAGGGAGGGAGGAGGAACTGAACAAGAAAACAACAACAACTAAACACCAGGAAGGAGGCTGGTCGGAGGTAGACATCGGAGGACGGGGGGGGCGTTGTAACGTACGGAACGGAATGAGGAACAGTATCAAACGCACGTGTGTGTGTGTGTGTGTGTGTTTGATACCATTCCTCATTCCGTTCCGTGCATTACAACGCCACCCCCCGTCCTCCGATGTCTACCTCCGCCGCCCCCCCCCCCCCCCCCCTCCCCCCGCAACAGTATAACAACTGAAGATGTATTACTGTATAGTCCCCCAGACGGGCAGTCTGACTACCGCGCATCTCCATGACGATCGTTTTGGCCGCCTCGACTACATGTTGGAACCCTGTCTGTTGTGTTAGGTAAGACCTTGTTTGTCTCCCCAGCCCTCCAGGCGCCTGTACTGACGGAGTGTCTGCCTTGGCTCGTCGTTTAA
>NC_137693.1:11168802-11178802 GCF_963989245.1 Nansenia antarctica | reverse complement strand
CAGGTCCTGTGGCGAGGTCCAGCTGCAGGCGAGTCAGAGGGGGTGGGGCGACAGTCACTTTGACAGTTGGTACTACACTTTGAGTCTGGCTAGCAAGAGTAGATGGTTGGTACTGTATCAGGGTTCCTACAAGTTTCAACAAGTCGAATTTAAGACCTTTTTTAGACCTCTTTGAATATAATTTTAGCCCTATTCGTGACACCATAAGATAGCTTTTTGTCATCCTCGAGGTGAGGAAATTAGGGATTTCACTGCCATACAGACAAAAAAGGAAGCAAATTGGCATTTTTTGGGTTCCAGCTTCAGCTTGATTCATTTCCGCGTAAATAGATGTGGTCGGACTGATTTCCTTGCAGGATTTCATTTTTAAGACCTAGCACCTCATTTTTAGACCGAATAACTGAAATGTTCGCCCTTTTTAGGCCTTATGGATTGGAATGCTGAATCTTAGACTTTAAGGCTTTTTAAGACCAGCACGGGAACCCTGTGTATACTGGTCCAGTCTACTGGGCTTGGCACACACACACACACACACACACACACACACACACACACACACACACACACACAGGCAAAACACGTATGCGGGCACACGTACACACACGCACACAAAGGAAAGGCGAAAACTAAACAAACAAAAAAGTTTATTGAAGTAAAATACGTATGTAAAAGAAGTCCAAGTGTGTTACATAGTGAGCCAGTCTGACTGGCCGTGTGACTAACGTCATGTACAGTTTCACAGGCACCTATAGAGACAGGCCAGAGGCAGACAGTATGAGTCGATATCAGAGACAGACAGTACAAGTCGATACCAGAGGCAGACAGTATGAAGCGATTTCAGAGGCAGACAGTATGAAGCGATTTCAGAGGCAGACAGTATGAGTCGATATCAGAGACAGACAGTACAAGTCGATACCAGAGGCAGACAGTATGAAGCGATTTCAGAGGCAGACAGTATGAGTCGATATCAGAGACAGACAGTACAAGTCGATACCAGAGGCAGACAGTATGAAGCAATATCAGAGGCAGACAGTATGAGGCGATATCAGAGGCAGACAGTATGAGGCGATATCAGAGGCAGACAGTATGAGTTGAAACCAGAGAGAATCAAACAGGCACAGATCACATCAGAGTGATACAGTACAAAGCATGTACATGGCATAGTTCCACATCATCATCATCAAGTCCTGTTCCATCAATCATCATCATCATCATCATCATCATCGGTAGGGAAGCTAAGCTCTCCCATCCTCTATGGAGTGGACACATTATGACAGAGCCTTACAGGCTAGCTAGAGGGAAGGCTGGCCGGTGGTGGGGTCACAGAGGCTGGTTTCAGAGGCACACACGTTTGAGACCGTTCCTCATTCCATTCCATGCATCACAATGAGCCCCGTCCTCCGATTTCTACCTCCACCAGCCTCCACCGGTCAGGGGATGGGACACATAGAGGATAGAACAGGTGTTCCATCCCTATGAAGGGAGAAAGCACAGCTGCAGTGCATTGTGAGTTTGTGACATCATGGATTCAGTGACCAATGGGTTAGGCCCACATAGGTAACATGCTTTGTGTAAATATGATCTTCAGATGGGCCATGCTGAGGGAGGGAGAGTCGTTATTGTTGGACAATGTTGGGACATCTTCATATGCTTGTCAATTATTGATTCATAGATCTTGAATCTTATCAAACTGTTGTCGGTCATCACGGGCCAGATACAGTAGTAGGTTAACGTTTTAATGGACACTGCGAATTAAACGACACTATACTTTAAAAGCATTTAGAAAATAGAATACTTTGTCTTTCGAACCCCGATGTCCATAAACATCATATGTTTTAATGGTTAGTGCAAGCTGGACAGAATTGGCAGAATGTCAAGAGAGTGGCAATAAAATAACAACATCTCGGGCACCCACGAGAGTGTTGGAAACGTTCCTTCTGGGGCTCACAAGCCCCATAGATTACATTTATGGTCAGATAAAATACATATTTCACATAGTAATGGAAAAATAAAAATAACAATAAAATGTAAAAGTATTGAACACAGGTTCAAAACTTTACATGCTTACATTTATGGTCAGATCAAACATTGAAGACACAGATTTCAGAAAAGAAACAGGGGAAATAAAAGTAAAGTCATGAGCATTATGAACAGCACGACAGGTTATGTGGGACTGACTAAGGAAGCGTCTTACTGAAGCATGGGACCAGCTCGACTGCTGAAAGCTTTACAGTATAATAGTACAACACGAGGCCGCTCCCGAATGAAAAAATAATAATCTCCCTGTGGGGAGCATGGCGCGTTCTGGCCTGCAGAGGGAGCCAGACTGCCGTTAGAGGGGGAATAATGAGCTGATCACTGTCAGTTGGCCCTCTGCAGGCCAGAACGCGCCATGCTCCCCACACTCCCGTTCGCTTTTTTATTTTATTTTTATTTTTATCTCTGTATCTCATCAGAAAGGCTTTCAGACTGACAGAAGAAACGCAGGTTTGTTAAAACATCAGCTAGGAGCGTCATAGAAAAACAACATTAATAGCGGTGAACTTCAACAGATAAATTACAGCATTATTTTTTTTCAAAACAAGTTAAGTACAAGTCCCTGAACCCTTCGTCACCGTCGTCTGTTGAAAGACGCGGGCACGGCCGCGACGAGATGAGCGCCTTTTTCGCCACGAGAGATTTGACCGTTAATATTGTGCACGTGGATCTATATTGACTTTATAATATACAGTATCTTCCCTCGTGAGTCCTTTCTCGGTGCTTTTAATCGGTGGTACTGGAACAGCACTGTTCAAATCTATCCCCTTGGTGAAATATTTACTGAGGTAAAAATGAAGTATGTTTGGTAATGCAACTGATAAACTGGTAACCCTTCTACCCTTCACTCCAGGGGAGGCTAGGTGGAGGTAGAAAAATCGGGAGAGCGGGCTCAATGTAATGCATGGAGTGTGCATTAAAATGAGCCCCCCCCCCAATGTCTACCTCCACCCAGCCTCCACCCCTGCTTCACTCTCTGAACGTTTTGGGGGCACTTTCTTGCACAGGGGGGGGCTGTTTTCCTCCACATAGATTAGGCCAAATCCCAAAACGAAAATCTCACTTACAACGGAGATTCTCCGCTGAAGATTCTGTTTCAGTCTAGCAGTTCTAAGGGAGAAGGCTTTAGAAACCAGCCGGTAAAGGCTACACTCCCGAGCGACGTTCTGGATATCCACACTAGCATACTATCTACTAGCCTACTATCTAGCATGTGTAGCCAGTAGCACTCTACGCTGCTTCATTCTAAAGTAGTATAGGTTATTGTGGTTATCGGAAAAAACACCACGAGGGCTAGAAAAACACTTGAAATGGAGGAACTTGAGGTTCTCCATTCGACGTGGTCTTTTAGGCCATGACCAGGCGTAGTCTGGGACCGTTGGGACCAGGCAGCCGTTTTGTGCTGTCCCCGTGGGCAGTGATATCATCAGTGATGTCATCACCCTGTACTTCCAGAGAGCTCCCTTTGGTACAGTAGCGGTTTCACTCTGACAGAGCCAGACACAAGGGAGTCTACTAGTGGTTATGGTAACAGACACACATACGCACGCACACGCACACGCTCACACACACACACATACACACACAACGAAACATCAGTGCATTGCGAGAGGAACGTGATACATGAGTGACAGGGAGGCAGAGACCTTCCTCCCCCTCTCACAGTGTTTAAGCCTGGCTCAGGAGCACGTCATCACACACACACACCCTCACACTCACACTCACACTCACACACACACACACACACACACACACACACAAACACACACACACACACTCACACACACACACACACACACACACACTCCCTGCTCTAGCATCTCGGTGGAGCTGTTGTGGCTGTTTGTTTCTTTACACAACTGTAAAAAAAACATTATTGCTAAAATAAACAAAAGTAGCATAACTTCACACTGTACAGTACGGTTATAGATTGGAATGTATGCAAGTTAATCTGAGAGTCACACACACACACACACACACACACACACACTCACACACACACGGAGGAAACACATTTGAACAGAGGAGAGAGAGATGGAGGAGTGTGGGCTTCTCTCTCCGTCTGAGTGTCCATGGTGATGGTTTGACCTCTGTTTGACCCCTCCATTCCCCTTTGACCTCTTCCTCTCAGGATGACAGAGTTTGTGATGATGAGAGTTCAGTTCAGAGTTCAGTTGGAGTGGGGGTTGGGGGAGGGTGGAGGGTGGAGGGGATCGGGGGGCGGGGGGGGGTTCGGGGGTCGTCCCACAGTCTTTTAGGGGGCTTCCCTCAGTCTTACGTCCTCATATTCACAAGAAGAAGAAATCCCCAGAGTTTCAACGATGCAGACATAAACATTCCCATGGTAGGTTACACAAGAGATACAACAGACAGAGAGAGCGAGAGAGAGTGAGAATGAGAGAGAGAGAGAAAGAGATAGAGAAAGAGAGAGAGAGAGAGGGGGGGGGGAGAGAGAGAGAGAAAGAGAGAGCGAGGGAGGCGCAGCATGGTCTGAACCTAACCTTGACAAGAGTTCGTCACATTTACCGTATATATAAAAAGATGTTAATTACATGAGTACCTTAAAACACCAAAGGCACCTTGAATGGGAAGGACTTCATTATCAGAAACAATGTTGTTGAGGATGTCAAAACAAACTGGTTTGGTCATAACGGCTTCACTTCATCCAACCATCGACCTCGGTCATACTACTATGTTTGTGGGTAGGTACTCCAAAGACTACACTACCCAGCTTTCTAGCGGGGAAGAACTACAGCAGAGAAACCTGCGTCTCCATTGGCAGATCAGATGACCTCATCGACAGATCCTTTTTTTGGCAACTGAAGGACTAAAAATGAGGAAATGGAAAACAATCTTCTTCTTTTTTTTTGTCATTTCACTCCAAATATAGCGGAAACATGCTAGTCATACCCAGGTTCCCAGGAAGAGCCTCTCATGGCTTTACAGACGAGTGTAGAGTTATGATGCACCAGTTTGTTGTTATATAACGCATTGTTTAGTCATATCTATTTGGTTTATATATCACGAGCCTCTACATAGACCCTACATGCACATATGAGACACCTCGAGAGCTTGGAAAGTGCGTGTTGTTTCCTAAACAAATCTCAGTCTTATGTTTTTGTGTTTCACCAGAGAAAGCCCAGTCGTCTGCAGCCCACGACTCCCAACACCCTAATTTGATTGTCTAGAATTACATGAAGTAAATATAAACAAAACAAAAATATATAAATATAAAAATATTTGTGGACGTATGGTTTTCATGGACAACATCCCCCATTCTGAACCTGGTGTCTGACCACATAACGATTCAAAACAATGTGAGGAAAAAAAGAATAAAAAAAAAAAAAGGCTTGCGGTATTGGCTGATGACGATGAGGACAACAGCAACAACAATAACAACGACAACAACAATAACAACAACAACATCATCGGCATCAACAGAGAGGGGGGGTCAGGGGACAGTAAGGGTGTGTCTGTAGCAGTGGTGGCTTACCTGTCTATTGTGTTGTGGCCCTTGTATGGACAGCTCTGAATCATGATCACATTTAAATAACATTGACATTATGGCTATATACTGAAAATATACATTCCAATATTTATATAGAACTATCTTAAAAATACAAATGTGCAAAATTTGTAAACAAATGAGATCCTCAGTGCGGCTGGGAGTGGGGGGGGGCGGAGCCTCACAGCCTGGTCGGCTCCTCGTCGCTGTCGCTGCAGTTCCCACAGCAGTCCTGAGGGGGGAGCCAGAGAGCAAGACGTGAGGGAGGCAGTTTCTTAGGAAAAACACTGAATATTATCACACTTTAGGTTGTTGACCGATTTAGGTTGTTGTATTAGGGTCACATTTTCAAGATTTAAATTAACCCACACACACACACACACACACACAAAAAAACTCAAACACATTTAATCAATAAAAATGTAAATGAAAATGTAATTTACTGCGATAACACCATTAAGTCGGCCTGTCTCTCGTCTTATTGCTTTTTTTATTAACTATTGCCATTTTCTCTTGTTGCTGCAATGATGTGTGTGTGTGTGTGTGTGTGTGTGTGTGTGTGTGTGTGTGTGTGCGTGCGTATGTGTGTGTGTGTGTGTTTGTCTGGTCCCTGTGTGTGTGTGTGTGTGTGTGTGTGTGTGTCTGGTCCCTGTGTGTGTGTGTGTGTGTGTGGTCCCTGTGTGTGTGTGTGTGTGTCTGGTTTGAGGCCTATGGTGGGGTGGGTTACCTGTCTCCCAAACAGCCTCTGCAGCAGCCCCTGTTTGGGAGGGGGGGAGGGCTGACCCCTCCAGTCCAGGTCGGGTGGTACGCTCCCATCCAGGTTCAACACGTTCAGCTCCAGGAAACACTCACACTCTATCATCTGGAGGGGGAGAGGGGGTCCACATTCACACTCGTCATTAGACCTTCACAGACAAGATAAAAACGGGGACCTGTCAGTTGTGCTTTAATACACTGTATTTTTGTTTTCTTTTGTTCTTTATGTTTTAATATGTTACTGTTGTTTGACAGAGTTTATATGATTTAAGTCTTTTTTATTGTCGTAAGTCACTTTGGACAAAGGCGTCTGCTAAATGCCATGAATGTAAATGTAAAGGACCAGACACAGTCAAAGCCTCTTTAACAGGAAGCTGCTTCACTCCGCCGCCATCTTGGCGAAGCCTCTCTGGGCGCCTATTTTGAATAAGGAGACCGAACGCTGTTTTGTGCCCTGGGCTAGACAAACACTCCACTCAGACCAAAATGCTACGCGTTAGCAACTTTAACGTGAGTCTTTCCATCACTGAAGTGTGTAAAAAACATTTTGTACGATTGTTTGATTGGTTAAAAGTTGTTGTAACGGCTTAAAAACGGCTTCCTTCCCCCCTAGCCACACACGTTGCTAGGGGAAACGGCACGAGAAAGACACGACCCTAGCAACAGGAACTTAGCAACGGCAACTGTCAATAAACGCTAATCTATAACGTCGTTAATTAGTCAGTAATGTATCTCCGCACGTGACTGGCTCCGACTTCGCCCTCTCTCGCCATAGTGACAGTAAACGGAGGGAGTGGCCTATCTTGTGGTTTATACCCTCTCTGGTCCAGTACACCGCTGGTCAGGGTTGAGTTCCCTGACAGCCAATTAAAAGCTGGCGCCACAGCGGTTGTTTTGAGACAGAGCAGGCCTTTATGACCCGAGGTTATCTACATTTACATTGACATTTACATTTATGCCATTTTGCAGACGCCTTTATCCAAAGCGACTCACAACAAATACATTTGTGAATAATCTATCCATCAGTCGTCTATATTGTCTGTCTGCATGAGTCTGTTTCTCCTGCGTGTCTGTACGTGTGTACGTATACCCTAACTGGACTATGATCCCATTATGTGTGTGTGTGTGTGTGTGTATGTTTGTGTAGTGTGTGTGTATGTGGGTGTGTGTGTGTGTGTGTATGTTTGTGTAGTGTGTGTGTATGTGGGTGTGTGTGTGTGAGAGTATATATTTATGTAGTGTGTGTGTGTGTGTGTGTGTGTGTGAGTATATATTTGTGTAGTGTGTGTGTGTGTGTGTGAGAGTATATTTGTGTAGTGTGTGTGTGTGTGTGTGTGTGTGTGTGTGTGTGTGTACCTCGTCCTGCCAGGGTATGGACACGCTGCCTGTGGAGACCTTGTTGTAGAAGGAGTCGTCCTTGGGCTCCAGCTCGACGCCCTTCACCGTGGAGAACTGCTCGATGTCCAGCACGTCCTTACAGTAGATGGCCTGGGGCTGGGGACACACACACACACAGCGTGAGTACACACACACACACACACACACACACAGCGTGAGTACACACACACACACACACACACACACACACAACCACACACACACACACACACACACACAGCGTGAGTACACACACACACACACACACAACCACACACACACACGCACACACACACACACACACAGCGTGAGTACACACACACACACACACACACACACACAGACACAACCACACACACACACACAGCGTGAGTACACACACACACACACACACACACACACACACAACCACACAGACACACAACCACACACACAAGAGGACACTGACACACACACACACACACACACACAAACACACCCACACACAACCACACACACACACATATCAGCCTGGCTTATTTAATGAATAACATACAGGCCACCGTGACCACCTTGGGAGCAAACACAGGTCATGTTCACCTTGTGTTGCTGCCCCCGCTGGTCACACTGAGAACTGCACGTGCTACTGAAGGCCAAACATGTGCATAATGTTTGTAATGAAACCATGCAACAGGCACATGAAGGGCTCCTACCAGACAGCACAGCACACAGACCCGCTTTGTCTGGCTGATACCTCACTCTGCACACACCGCTGCTCATCACCACGCCATCTCACCCTGATACCTCACTCTGCACACCACGCTCCTCATCACCACGCCATCTCACACATTGGTCATGGCCAGTTAGACACACACTCACACACACACACACACACACACTCAGTGAGGTGTGTGTGTGTGTGTATATGTTTGTGAAGTGTGTGTGTGTGTGTGTATATTTGTGAAGTGTGTATGTGTGTATATTTGTGAAGTGTGTGTGTGTGTATATTTGTGTGTATATTTGTGAAGTGTGTGTATGTGTGTGTGTGTGTATATTTGTGAAGTGTGTGTGTGTATATTTGTGTGTATATTTGTGAAGTGTGTGTGTGTGTGTGTATATTTGTGAAGTGTGTGTGTGTGTGTGTGTGTGTGTGTGTGTGTGTGTGTGTGTGTGTGTGTGGCTGACCTCTCCCTGCCAGGGGATGGACTGAGGTCTCCTCTAGGGTGACTTACATCAGGAGTGAAGGTGTGAAGGTGTGAAGGTGTGTGTGTGTGTGTGTGTGTGTGTGTGTGTGTGTGTGTGGGGGAGTGTGTGTGGGTGACTTACATCAGGGGTGAAGGGAGCCTTCAGCATGCCAGCCTCCAACCGTTTGAAGTTGATGGAACGGAAGATGGGGTGGGCCTTCAGGTCTGCGGCCCCGCCCCCCTGGCAGCCCAGCCTATCATCAGGGTCTTTGGCCAGCAGCTGGGCGGGACCAAGAGAGGGAGGGGGAGGGGTTTGGTTTGAGCGACAGGACAGGAGCAGAACGAATCAGCATGAAATAGGAGCGAATCGCTATGCGTGGTGAACAACAGACTGCACTTATATAGCGCCTTATTCCAAAGCGCTTTACAACGGCCTCTCATTCACCCGTTCACACACACATTCACACACCGATGGCGGCAAGCTACCATGCAAGGCGCCGGCCGGCCCGCTCACTGGGAGCAATTTGGGCTTCAGTGTCTTGCCCAACGACACCTCCTCGACACGTGGCCAGCCGGGGATCGAACCGCCTTACCGCCGACCTTGCGATCGTTAGACGCCGGCTCTACCTCCTGAGCCACGGCCGCTATGGCGTTTAAGAAAAGCACTGTGTGGTGTGTGTTGACGCTCTCTGTTGACGCTTTTCTTTACAGCCACACAACAGGCGTCCTTGTGTGCTCGCTAACGTGGAGAGGAAGCTGAAAGGAAGCATTCTTGGTGGCTTTGAAAAGAGGGACTGTCATGAATGTAGATGATGAATCAACCACATGTCACTGCTTTAATGAATATGTATTTGGAACACAAAGTAAACATCCAGTTTTGTGATACAGTTATCAGTTTTATTCATATGCCCCCCCCAAAAGAATGCCCAAAAGAAATAAATAATTAATAAGAAAGAAAGAAAAAGAACTGTGACCGCCGACGGCACTTCGTTCTTATATAGAAGGTTTTACTTATGGTAAATGTATAGTTGATTTACTTTACCGAGATAAATGCACTTATTTTCGAGATAAATGTACTTATTTTAGGTCGCTTTGGATGAAAGCCTCTGCTAAATGACTTGTGATAAATGATATGTTTAAATAATAATAATATTTAAAAGGA
>NC_137693.1:11148802-11161302 GCF_963989245.1 Nansenia antarctica | reverse complement strand
GATCAGCTCGGTCATTAATCATCTTGTATATTTTTGCCCCAAAGTCAAATGATGTGCAGTGTGATATCTTCCCATATCTTCTTCCCATATCTTCTTATCTCATCTTTCTCTGCGTAGGGCGGTGGTGTTCCCTGGAGGGTATACTGTTCTCTGCCATACTGTCGAAGAGGAGGTCTGGGTGCGTGTGTGTGTGTGTGTGTGTGTGTGTGTATGTGTGTGTGTGCCCGTGCCCCCTCACCTGTAGACGATCCTCTCTCTGTGCAGGTCCTCCAGGCCGCAGCAGAGCTCGGCGGCGTAGAACACGGCCCTCTTCTCCTCGAAGCCGGCGTCCCCCATGTGGTAGATGTGGAACTTGAGGTCCCCCCCGTTCATCAGGGTCAGGACCAGACACAGGGCGTCCTTCGTCTCGTAGGCGTACGCTAGACTCACCTCCACACAGAAACACACCAGGGCTTAGAGACACGAATGGAGGGGGCACGACACACAGAGAATCTATCTCTTTCATTTGTAAACACCATTTACATATCTTTTTTTTTGGCTCAGTCTTTTTACACTTGCGGTTCTATCGTCAGGTAGATAAGCCTGTCGGTCGATAGACACAATCGATATGCACAAACACAGGAGGCAGGAAGAGAGGGAGAGGACCCTGTGTGTGTGTGTGTGTGTGTGTGTGTGTGTGTGTGTGTGTGCGTGGGAAGCAGAACCAACAATTAAATCCACTTTTGGCCGGAACCTTGGACCACTGTCTGATAGTCCAAATCAAATATCCTTTCAGCTAAGCTGGGCGGTGGTGGCAGGCCGCTGAGGGAGCAGCCAAGTCAAACCAAACTAGATGTTGCCTTTTCATTACTAGTGTTATTATCATGATTATTAATTTATTATTACATTTAAAAAAAAAAATGTTAGGGCATTTCTGCTTGCTTGGGATAGAGGCAGAAGAGATTGACAGGAAGGATGGGTGAGAGAGAGGGGGGATGACATGCAGAAGATATCGATGGCCGGAATCGAACCAGAGACCTTTGCGATGATATGGCATGCGTCTTACTGTGTGCTACGCCACTTACACGGCCCTTATTACCATGACTACCGTCTGAACGCACGGCTAAACCATAGATAGAAGTCTGGGAACAAGGAACTATCTACACTCAACTTATCAAGATAGAATATCTATGGTGTCAACAATTCAAGAACATCTACGGTGGTCAACAGTTCTAGTCTAGAATATCTACGGTGGTCAACAGTTCAAGACCATCTATGATGGCTATCAGTTCTAGAACATCTATGGTGGTCAACAGTTCTAGTCTAGAACATCTATGGTGGTCCACAGTTCTAGTCTAGAACATCTATGGTGGTCAACAGTTCTAGTATAGAACATCTACGGTGGTCCACAGTTCTAGTCTAGAACATCTATGGTGGTCAACAGTTCAAGAAACATCTATGTTGGTTATCAGTTTTAGAACATCTATAGTTGTCAACAGTTCTAGCATAGAACATCTATGGTGGTCAACAGTTGTAGAACACCTATGAATAGGGCATCGATGAATCAGTAGAGGCTGGTGGAGGTAGGAATTAGGAGGACAGGGTCATTGTGATGCATGGAATGAATAGTCCAATAGTCCAAAGTGGCTTCCACTTTCCTGCATCAACAACACTGATCTGGAGGAACTGGGTGAGAGCCAATTCTCAGAGAGAAGCTGCCTTCTTCCTCTCACCTGCCATCTCTGTGCAGATGAAGGAGAGGAGACATGGAAAGAAAGGTAGGGATGAAGGAAGGAAGGAAGGAAGGAAGGAAGGAAGGAAGGAAGGAAGGACAGAAGCCACTGTAGAGAATTGAGACGCAGCCGTGTGGTGATACTTACTACAAACCTGCTGTTGACCTTCTCCAGGATCTGCTTCTCGTTCAGAGCCATGGACTCTCCTTTCCTCTTCTTAATCCTCTTCTTCTCCAGCTTCTTACACGCGTACATCTTCCCCGTGGCTCGCACCTGGCATGCACACACCTGGGGAGGGGAAGGGTGGGGGTGGGGTGGGGTGGGGTGGGGAGAGGGAGTGACGTTCTGTCATGTTAACTTCTTAAGTTCTATATATTCGATTCAATTTCAATTTACGCTACTTTTTGTTTTTGTTATTGAATTGACATTGAGAAAGAGAGAGACAGACAGAGAGAGAGAGACAGACAGACATAAAGAGCGAGAGAGAGACAGAGCGAGAGATAGAGAAAGAAAGAGATAGACAGACATAGAGAGAGAGACAGACAGACATAGAGAGAGAGAGAGAGAGACAGAGAGACAGACAGAGAGAGAAAGAGACAGACAGAGAGAGAGAGAGAGACAGAGACAGAGACAGAGAGAGACAGACAGACATACATAGAGAGCAAGAGAGAGAGACAGAGAGAGAGAGTGAGAGAGAGAGACAGAGAGAGAGAGACAGAGAGAGAGACAGAGAGAGAGAGAGAGACAGAGAGAGAGACACACAGAGAGAGACAGAGAGAGAGAGAGACAGAGACACACAGAGAGAGAGAGAGAGAGAGAGAGAGAGACAGAGAGAGAGAGAGACACAGAGAGAGAGAGAGAGAGAGAGAGACAGAGACAGAGACAGAGAGAGACAGAGACAGAGACAGAGACAGAGACAGAGAGAGAGAGAGAGAGAGAGACAGAGAGAAAGAGACAGAGACAGAGAGAGAGAGAGAGAGAACCGCAGTCGCCAACAAAGGTACGATTGTTGGACGCATCGTTTCACGGGGACATTTTAATGACAGTCCCAGTGATGTGGCTGGGGCTGAGGAGAAGCCCTGTGCATCACGCCCTCCCAGGGCCTCAGAGAGACCACACACAGCCTCCACTCTGTCCCTCCTATCTACTGACAAGATCCAAGCGACTTAAACTTTGACCGTTGCGACCACCATATTAGCCTCAGGGTTAGAGTGCTTACTTCACCGCCTCCATTTTATAATACTCCCTAATACCTTGTACTAGAGTATAGAGCCCTAACCTCCCTAATACCTTGTACTAGAGTATAGAGCCCTAACCTCCCTAATACCTTGTACTAGGGTATAGAGCCCTCACCCTCCCTAATACCTTGTACTAGAGTATAGAGCCCTCACCCTCCCTAATACCTTGTACTAGACTCTAGTAACTAGAGTATAGAGCCCTCAACTAATACCTATACTAGAGTAAATACGGTAATGCTCTTACCTCACCTAATACCTGTACTGGAGTATAGAGCCCTCAACTAATACCTATACTAGAGTATATACGGTAATGCTCTTACCTCACCTAATACCTATACTAGAGTGTATACGGTAATGCTCTTACCTCACCTAATACCTATACTAGAGTATATACGGTAATGCTCTTACCTCAACTAATACCTATACTAGAGTATATACGGTAATGCTCTTATCTCACCTAATACCTATACTAGAGTATATACGGTAATGCTCTTACCTCAACTAATACCTATACTAGAGTATATACGGTAATGCTCTTACCTCAACTAATACCTGTACTAGAGTATATACGGTAATGCTCTTACCTCACCTAATACCTGTACTAGAGTATATACGGTAATGCCCTTACCTCACCTAATACCTATACTAGAGTATATACGGTAATGCTCTTACCTCACCTAATACCTATACTAGAGTATATACGGTAATGCTCTTACCTCACCTAATACCTGTAGTAGAGTATATACGGTAATGCTCTTACCTCACCAAAGCCTCCCTTCCCTAATACCCTGTATTGACGGAATGTGTTCTTGGTGATTGGCTGCCTGTGAGCGACAGAGAGAAGAGAGAAGGGAAGACGGTGGTTAGTCCAGTCAACACCGATACAGTCAACCAATCAACCACAATCATCAATGACACTCTACTTCTACAGTGCTATTTACTCATACGTCATAGGAGGATTAGGCATAGAAAGTGTAAGGCGGTGTAATTTCGGAGCGGTGAAACCAATACGTACACGAATACCATCAAATAAAAAGTTGAGAATCTCTACTTAAACCTCACTCACTCTTTCCGAAAACCCATCTTATACATCTGGAGTTTAGAGCCGATAGCAGAAAGAAACGATTCACTGTCCCATTACTTACGCAGGGCCTCTACTTCACTGTCCCATTACTTACGCAGGGGCGCTACGTCTGACTAAAGCAACTCGGCGAGTTACAGCAAAGTTATTACGTCTGTACAAAGTGTAAATGCGGAAAACAAACATAACTCTGTCTGACGGATGAAGACGCGGAACAAATAAAACAGTGTTGTGGATAAGTCATATGTAAGGCAGAGAGACTCAGAGCTGGGCTCCCACACCAGAGACAAGACAACGTGGTCCTTTATAACGGCCTGGTTAAATGTAGGCCGGAGTTACAGACCTGTGGGGGGTCTTATCTCCTTACTTAGATCCATATTTGTTTATGCTTTTATGTAAACCTTATTTCACATGGTACGGTTGCCTGAGAACTAAATTCTCAATCGCACGACTCTCTCTGAACAGAGCTAAAGGGGGAATAATAATGTGAATAAATATGTTTCCCGAAAGACTCGTGTTCTGTATCATAGGCCCGGTGGGACGACGCGAGGGACTGACCCGTACCGACACACTATAAAACGGCCATATAAAGAACAACCATAAAACTAAAACATAACAATAATATACGCCATTTTAGCTGACATTTTTTTGATCCAAAGCGACTTGCCTTACATTGCAGTGAGTGTAGCGTACATGTGGTAACGTTGTGTGTCGTCACAGGGTGACCAGTTCTGGTCGCCGTGGTAACGCTGCGTTGACACCAGAGTCTCCCAGACGGGGGGGCGAGGTGTCTAAGGTCATGACACCTCGGAGACTTGGAACCTCAGAGTGAAAGGTAACCGAGGCTCCCCATTGGTGGATTCTGACACCCTCTGAGTCAGAAACTCGGGTATCATCTTTGTACAACGAGTTTCCAAATTAGACATTTCAAAGTGGTACATGTTTCCAGTATATATGGTCCCAGGGGGAATCGAACCCACGACCTAAGCGTTGTTAGCGCGACGCCCTACCGCGACTGACCCGCGGGTTGCGGTCGACTGGCGTAAACCGTTAGTTACAGACTGAGCCAATGGGAGATCTCCGTGGGAGAGTTGACGACAAACCGCGCGCGTCCGTTTGACGGTCCGGCGGAGTTGAGCATTGGACCGTCCGTTGTTTCCGTTTAGCGTTAAGTCATGAACTTTTCTGCCCGAATTCCGCGGATCAAACGGGATAGTGACTTCATACACGTTTGTCATGTTGGTTTTCTGACAGACTAGTGTGTCTGGGGGGCCTGAAACCTAAACCTCCACTGTGTGTGTAGTACGCAGGGGAGGCTAGTGGAGGTAGAAATCGAAGGACGGGCTCGTTGTAATGCGTGGAACCGAATGAGGATTGGTATCAAACACACGTGTTTCCGTGCATTTACAATGAGCCTGTCTGTCCTCCAGTTCCTGCCTCTACCAGCCTGTGGGATACACCCTAGCCTGACACGCTGCCTGGCGTTAACCAGGAACACGATGAGCAAACAGAGGTGAACCACCAGGTAGAGCCCCTCCCTCCCTCGACAGGGTGTTCTGAAGTACAGGCGTGGAAATGATGACAGGTTGGGAGAGGAATGAAATCATCATGACATGTCGAAATCACTCGTGTTGTGGTGGTGGTGTGTTCCCAGGCTGTGATCTGTGGATAAGAGGACGTGTGTGTGTGTGTGTGTGTGTGTGTGTGTGTGTGTGTGTGTGTGTCTGTGTGTGTGTCTGTGTGTGAGAGTGCGTGTGTTTACCTCTCCAGGTATTTCCACTGCAGGAACCTGTTGTAGAACATGCTGTCTAGGTAGTCTGCGAACGGCGCCACGCTCAAGTAGTCATGGATCAGTCTGCAACGAGAGGACAGGGTTAAGTCACCACACCCCAGCAGGGCCCAGAGGATTCCCAAAACCATGTGGCCACTTATAGAGCCTGGACTTTTTCCTGGTTGAGTAACAAACATGTTTCGACCAAAACTGTCCATCAGAGATGATTCCAAACTGAGGTAAACCTTTGGGGGCAATTAACTAACGATCATTTCATCAGCAGTGACTTATCCTTATCGTCACATTGAGACAGACACACACACACACACACACACACACACACACACACACACACACACACACCCCTTTCAACAAGTGAGAACAACTACCAACACGGATGTTGCACAATCCATGTGGCTGAGTTCTCTGGAAGTTGAAACACTTGAAATCCAGTTTCTTGGGTAAGTCATCTTTCCTGGGAATTACACGGTTGCAGAATGGCGCTGTTGCAGAACACTGTGGCTCCTGAACACACCCTGTATTCCGAGTCGACAGTGGACTAGAGTGTTTGTTGATGGTTTTTAATGTGCTGGGTGATGTACGGCACTTTGAGCTGCGTTCCTATGTATGAAAGGAGGTATATAAATAAAGCTTATTATTATATTATATAATAATAATAATTATTATTATAATATTATAATAATATTATTATTATTATCCCACTGTATTCTCTCTGAGGGAGTCTTAGCTGGATCCTAAACCGGCCTCTAAGGTATAGCATAGCATAGAGTACAGCACAGTGTTTTATCTGTACAGTATAGTATAGTGGATAGTGTACATAGCCTTTATTTATGTAAACCAGCTCCTTTCCCTTCTTGTTTTTTCCCAGTTTTTTTTCTTTCCTAGCACCAGGGGAGCCCCCCCTCCCAAATTTCGTTGTTTGGTACCTGTACTATATCAATGACAATAAAGACCATTCATTCATTCATTCATAAGGGGGCTAGGCGTTGGTTTGTAACGCAGCCCTGCGTGTGAAGACAGACAGACTCACTTGGTGCTCTTTATGGACAGACTCACTTGGTGCTCTCTATGGACAGACTCACTTGGTGCTCTCTATGGACAGACTCACTTGGTGCTCCCTATGGACAGACTCACTTGGTGCTCTCCATGGACAGACTCACTTGGTGCTCTCTATGGACACAGACTCACTTGGTGCTCTCTATGGACAGACTCACTTGGTGCACTCGATGAACAGCTCTTTACATGGCTCCTGCTCCAGCCTCTCTTCACACTGCTTCACCATCTCCTCCACCAGCTCTGGGACGTGGTCCTCTGACTGAGGGGGGGGAGAACACACACACACACACATACAGAGACACACACACACAGACATACACACACACACACACACACAGACATGCATACAGACACACATACACAGACATACATACAGACACACACGCATAAACAATTTGTTAGAACCAACGATAAAATGCGGAGCAACAAGCCAATCACTGAGAGGGACTGAGAGGTGCTTCTGGCCGAGGTGCTATGTGACAGGGCGCTGACAGGGTGTTGTGTGACAGGGTGCTGACAGTGTGACGTTACCGTGGATTTGAAGTACTTGTCCAGCAGCTCCTGACCACACTCCTTCCTCTTCTCATCTGGGGTCACCTCATACTCCGCCTGGCAGGACACACACACACTACGGTATAACACCGTGGGATACTACACACTATACTATACAATACTATACAATACTATACAATGCAATAGAGCACAACAGAATAAAACAGAACAGAATAGAATTCAATAGAATGCAATGCAATACAATAGAACACAGTAGAACACATACTTCATAATCAGATAGATGAAAAGCAAAACCCCAAAGAGAGAACTCAAGCACAACTGAAATACTGTGTGTGTGTGTGTGTGTGTGTGTGTGTGTGTGTGTGTGTGTGTTTGTGTGTGTGTGTGTGTGTGCGTCTTGACTCCCTCCCTCCCAGACACAGCAGCATGCGTCCAGGGTCCAGTTCCGCCCGGCCTTCCAGAGGATCAGCGGAACTCCTCTAAAGTGTGTGTGTGTGTGTGTGTGTGTGTATGTGTGTGTGTGTGTGTGTGTGTGTGTGTGTGTGTGTGTGTGTGTGTGTGTAAAGTGCTTCCGTCCGGTCTCTCAGCCCAGCGTAATGGCCGGTGACGGTCCAGACGGCTCAGATCTCATTTGGCTTCTTCTGGTCTTCATGTTACAACCGGGCAGGAAGGGCGGCCGGGGCCCGCAGGATAACATCATCATCATCATCATCATCATCCTCATCCTCATCCTCTTCTTCTTCTTCTTCATCATCATCCTCATCATCATTATCATCATCATCCTCCTCCTCCTCATCTTCTTCTTCATCATCATCATCTTCTTCATCATCTTCATCATCTTCTTCTTCATCATCATCTTCTTCTTCTTCTTCTTCTTCATCGCTACTTAGGAAGACCAGGTCTGCTGGCTGCAGGGAGCTGCTGTGTCTCACGGATGTCTGTCTGTCAGACTGTCTGTCTGTCTGTCTGTCTGTCTGTCTGTCTGTCTGTCTGGGCTACAGAATCTCTGGGAAAAGTGGTTCATCACTCCCCTGTCATTGACTAGTGCCTCACTGAAGCCTTTTCTGCACTGCAGGACGTCAGCATTCATTAATGAATCTGAGCTCAGACTGGCTGGGCTGGGCTGAGCTGTCTGTCTGTCTGCCTGTCTGCCTGTCTGCCTGTCTGCCTGTCTGCCTGTCTGCCTGTCTGCCTGCCTGCCTGCCTGTCTGTCCACCTGCCTGCCCGCTTATCTACCCGCCTGCCTGCCTGTCCGTCTGCCTGTCTGTCTGTCCGCCTTTCCCTTTTCTCCAAGGCAGCACTCTAGTTCATTCATTAATGAATCTGAGCTCAGCAGTAGCAGCGGGTCGTTTCGACCCGCCGTGCACTCAGTGAGAGCCGGGTCAGGTGTGCCGTGTGGAAGGTGGATCCTGTTAAGACCTCTGGAGGGTTTGTCTGGCTGTTCTCCATGGCTGGTGTGACGTGTGTCCTACTGTAGGTCGTTAGTCTGAAGGCGTATGGTCTATACTCCATAGGCAGTGGTAGTGTTGCTGGCTGACTGTGTGCTACAGCCCAACAATGGTACAGGGGTCACCCAGGGGTCACCCAGGGGGTCAGCCAGGGGGTCAGCCAGGGGGTCAGCCAGGGGGTCACCCAGGGGTCAGCCAGAGTGGGGAGAGGAAGTCCAGGTTCTTCATGACATCATCAGGACAGGAGGACTCCGAATAACACACAAGTAGGGTAGAAGAGTAGGCAACCCACAGACACCCCTGTCACACACACACACACACACACGCTTCCCCCAAGCTTTACCCTCCATGGAGTAGCACCCCCACCCCTCCTCCTCCCCCCTTGGGAGTGTGTAGGAAGAACACCACCGACGTGACCTAAACATTCTTCCAGCGTGGAGTGCAGCAGGGCGCCTCACATTCACAGAGAAAGAAGAGGGGGGGGGCGGTGGTGGGGGAGAGGAGGGAGGTGGATTAGGGGGGGAGGGGTGGGGGAGAGGGCAGGGGTCAGGGGGAGGGTGGTACATTGACGCAGTTTGCAACCCTTATTGCTCCCAGAAGTCAGAGTTCCTGTATTTCATTAGCTACCAGCCCTCCCCTCTACTCCCCTCCTCCCTCCTCCCCTCTCTCTCTCCCTCCTTCCTTCCCTCCCTCCTTCCCTCCCTCCCTCCCTCCTTCCCAACTTCCCTCCCTCTGTCCCTCCCTCCTTCCCTCCCTCCCTCCCAACTTCCCTCCCTCTGTCCCTCCCTCCTTCCCTCCCTCCCTCCCTCCCAACTTCCCTCCCTCTGTCCCTCCTCTCCCTCCCTCCCTCCCTCCTTCCCTCCTCCTCCTCCTCCTCCTCCTCCTCCCCCTCCTCCTCCTCCTCCTCCTCCCCCTATTCCTCCTCCTCCTCCTCCTCCTCCCCCTATTCCTCCTCCTCCTATTCCTCCTCCTCTTCCTCCTCCCCCTCCTCCTCCTCCTCCTCCCCCTATTCCTCCTCCTCCTCCTCCTCCTCCTCCCCCTCCTCCTCCCCCCCCCCCACCAAGACGCTGAACTTGGGCTCCCACTCCAGCCAGGCTCTCTCTGGGCCTCATCGGGGTGACCCCTGGGTGACCCCTGGCATGTCCATCCAGAGTAAAACCCAGACAGTGTCTGTGCTCCCCGGGTCTTACCACAGCGTCCAGGAACTTGACACAGCGCTGTCTGTCTGTCTGTCTGTCTGTCTGTCTGTCTTTCTGTCTGTCTTACCACAGCGTCCAAGAACTTGACACAGCGCCTCAGCTCCACCCGGGTCTCGCAGAACTGTCGGAAGAGCAGGCGTCCGATTGGCTGCCGCTCACAAAGGCTGTTGTAGTCCTTCTCTGTTGGAACGAATGACAAGACAGAGGGGAGGGAGGGACGGAGGGAGGGAAGGAGGGAGGGAGAGAGGGAGGGAAGGAGGGAGGGAGGGAGGGAGGGAAGGAGGGAGGGAAGGAGGGAGGGAAGGAGGGAGAGAGAGGGAAGGAGGGAGAGAGTGAGTGAGCAAGAGCTTTTGTGAGCCTAGAGTGAGTTCCAGCAAAACCTCACATCTGTACACAATAACAACAACACAGTAATCATATACTGGACACAAGTACGATACACATGTGTATGCCCACTCAACACACAGCTGTGCGCACACACACACACACACACACACACACACATTCGCAAAAACCTCAGCCTAACCCACATCTGTAGACATAAACATGTTTATGAAGGAGTATATATATATAAACATATATATAAACAAATATAAACTTTTGTTTTTGAGTTGAAATCAAAGGCTTTTTTCTATGTACACAAAAGGCCGATTTCTCTCAAATTGGATATTTCTGCCAATCGCACGCTCCCTCAAAACTTGTGATTAAACTGCACAATTTAGAGTAAATTATACATACACACACACACACACACACACACACACACACAACCTGCAACAACAAAAACAGAAAATCGCTTTTTAATCATCCAAGCCGTGCGTCATCTGTTGATAATAACAATAACTCGGTCAAAGATGACAGCAACACATTTCATACAGGGTTACCGCAATCCTCCAGAACCCAAAGAGCTCCTTCCTCAGTGCTCCCTAGGCCCTCTGTGGTGCTCCCTAGGCCCTCTGTGGTGCTCCCTAGGCCCTCTGTGGTGCTCCCTAGCCTAGCCTCGGTGGTGCTCCCTAGCCTAGCCTCTGTGGTGCTCCCTAGCCTAGCCTCTGTGGTGCTAGCCTAGCCTCTGTGGTGCTCCCCCAGCCTGCCACCACACAGCGCGAGGAGCGCCGGCTGATTTCCCTGTGTGGTGGCTGGGTCTCGGGTGGATGCAAATCAGGGGGAGGCCGGCGGAGGTACAAATCGGACACCCGTTTCGACGGCGTTCCTCATCTCGCTCTACCTCCGCCAGCCTCCCCCTGACGCAGGAAAGTCCCGGGAGTCCAAACCAAACACATGTGATGTGATGTGTGTGTATGTGTGTGTATGGGATGGAAATGGAGCGATGGACAGGGGAGGGTGTGTGTAGCAGGAGGTTGGTGGACTGACAACATCACTCTGTGACTACTGTAAACACACTGAGAACGAGCCAGACAGCTCATCTTGGTCACCAAAGAGCAGCCGCACTCATACCGTCATAGCTCTCCGACCAGATATAACATATATATGCCATTTATGCCATTAAGTTGACACTTTTATCCTTACATTGATGTGAGTGCATACATTTGCCAGTATATCCGGTCCCAGCGCGAATCAAACCCACAACCTAAAGTGTTGTGTCGCCATGCTCTACCAACTGAGCCACAGAGGACCAAAATAGAACACTTCCAAGTAAGCAAATCCTAAAAATTAAACAAAATAAAAGACTCTTAAGGCCAATGCACACAGCGTGCAATTTCTGTTGCACGACAACTTCCATTGTTGTCATGAATGGAATCGAATTTTCGCCGTGCGATTAAAATCGGGGCCGTGTGTGTTGAGATGCGATGTTCTCATAGACTTCCATTCAAACTTCAAAATGGAATGTTGACGTGCAACAGAAATCGCACGCTGTGTGCATTGGCCTTTAAGTTACTTTAAAACTGCTCTACTCTAATAAAAATAAATGTGGTCAAATTTGGGCTCTGACTATTGGGCTATTTTGGAATTCATTAAATTAAATTAATTTATGAATTGATTAATGAATCACCTAGACGTCATTGTCATTGGAAGATAACAATGTGATGTAATAACGGTGGAGATGTCCTTCGAGGTGAAATCGCTGTTTGCAAGCCAGCAACCGACAGTATGAGCTGATGTAAAAACGCTCTCAGGTCAGATTTGATGTCATTCATCAGATTTGACCGAAAATATTTTCATTCCAACATTATACCTACTTTTCCTGTCCACACTGTTAAACTTAACCATCGGTTCAGAACCCTCTGTCAAAGAAACATAATTATTATCTCAATTAAACTAACTTTTAGGTTACATGAATGTAAATCAAATTGTCATTTCGGATACTCCCAACGAAATCGGGGTCGGTGTGGTTCTATTCTGAAGCCATAGGCTCCTTCAGCCCTGCAGCCAATAGGGCTCCTCCCTCCTCCCACAGCCAGCCAATAGGACTCCTCCCTCCTCCCACGGCCAGCCAATAGGC
>NC_137693.1:11146647-11148602 GCF_963989245.1 Nansenia antarctica | reverse complement strand
GTCAGAGCTGTTAGGAGTCATAGCTGTTTGAGTCATAGCTGTTTGAGTCATAGCTGTTTGAGTCATAGCGTTAGAAGTCATAGCTGTTTGAGTCAGAGCTGCTTGAGTCAGAGCTGTTTGAGTCAGAGCTGTTTGAGTCAGAGCTGTTTGAGTCATAGCTGTTTGAGTCAGAGCTGTTTGAGTCATAGCTGTTTGAGTCATAGCTGTTTGAGTCAGAGCTGTTTGAGTCAGAGCTGTTTGAGTCAGAGCTGTTTGAGTCATAGCTGTTTGGAGTCAGAGCTGTTTGGAGTCATAGCTGTTCGGAGTCATAGCTGTTAGGAGTCATAGCTGTTTGAATCATATCTGTTAGGAGTCATAGCTGTTAAGAGTCATAGCTGTTAGGAGTCATAGCTGTTTGGAGTCATAGCTGTTTGAGTCAGAGCTGTTTGAGTCATAGCTGTTTGAGTCATAGCTGTTGAGTCAGAGCTGTTAGAGTCAGAGCTGTTAGGAGTCAGAGCTGTTAGAGTCATAGCTGTTAGGAGTCAGAGCTGTTAGGAGTCAGAGCTGTTAGGAGTCAGAGCTGTTAGGAGTCATAGCTGTTTGGAGTCATAGCTGTTTGAGTCATAGCTGTTTGAGTCATAGCTGTTAGGAGTCATAGCTGTTAGGAGTCATAGCTGTTTGGAGTCATAGCTGTTTGAGTCATAGCTGTTAGGAGTCATAGCTGTTTGAGTCATAGCTGTTTGAGTCATAGCTGTTTGAGTCATAGCTGTTTGGAGTCATAGCTGTTAGGAGGTCATAGCTGTTTGGAGTCATAGCTGTTAGGATCATAGCTGTTTGGAGTCATAGCTGTCTGTTTGGAGTCATAGCTGTTTGGAGTCATAGCTGTTTGAGTCATAGCTGTTTGAGTCATAGCTGTTAGGAGTCATAGCTGTTTGGAGTCATAGCTGTTAGGAGTCATAGCTGTTTGGAGTCATAGCTGTTAGGAGTCATAGCTGTTAGGAGTCATAGCTGTTTGAGTCATAGCTGTTAGGAGTCAGAGCTGTTTGAGTCTCTGCCGTTTCCTTTCAAATGCACGTTCAGCAGGCACCACTTGTGTGAAGTGCTTGGTTCTTTCACTTCCCTGATTCAGTTGAAGTGGAACACACAGTCCTGAGAGGCTGAGGGGAGAGGATCTATGCAGTAGGGTGGTAATGCATTACAAATTGATTTTGTTGTCAATTTCCAGTAGAATGTAGGTATAGAATTCTGCTGCCCAGTATTACCCAGACACTCCGACTTGTCAATGTATTGAAAAACAAATCATTGAAAAAGAATTGTCCCTTTTCTCAATGATCTCGAATCAGAATTCAACTGACTTCCTGAATTGACAGGATGTGGCGGAATCATCCCCACAACAACAGTCCACACAACACTGCAACTGCCACTACGAAACTCGCAACACGACACGGCTCCGACTGCATTTTCTCACAGCCAACGGCGTTCTCTAAGCACCACGGATAGTGACTGAGGTATCCCCCCTTCATCTGGGGCTTGAGAGAGAGAGAGAGAGAGAGAGAGAGAGAGAGAGAGAGAGAGGGAGAGAGAGAGAGAGAGAGAGAGAGAGAGAGAGAGACGACAGGAGACAAAGTGTGGCCTCAAGAGGACAAATAAACGCATCACAATGAAAGCGTTTACGTGGGAAGAGTCAATGTGTCCTTTGTCTGTGTCCAGGCTAGGCCGCAGCACTGACAGCCATAACTTACCCTCTGGGTAGGGGGGGGGGAACAGTCACCATATGCATCTCAACACCATCTCCTCTATTAAGGTAATAAAGACCCACGACCAGCCAGGAAATCATATGATTGCACTTGAAACTTTTAATAGAGGGGCTTTTTTGACCCACCCAACAGGCAACCGAACAACCAAGAGCCCGCCCCACTGTTGGAACACGGTAGTCACACACACACACGCACACACACACACACACACACACACAC
>NC_137693.1:11101647-11136647 GCF_963989245.1 Nansenia antarctica | reverse complement strand
GCGGCACTCTCGTTGTGATGCATGCACCGTGCACGTGTGAGGGGCGGCTGTGGCGCAGGGGGTAGAGCTGCAATCTAATGATCGCAAGTTCAAGCCCCGGTTCGAGCCCCGGCTGGCCACATGTCGAAGTGTCCTTGGGCAAGACACGGAACCCCAAATTGCTCCCAGTGAGCGGGCCGGCCGGCGCCTTGCATGGTAGCTTGCTGCCATTGGTGAGTGAATGTGTGTGTGAATGGGTGAATGAGAGGCCGTGCTTTGGATAAGTGCAGTCCGTTTACCATTTACGTGTTTGATTTGATACCCTTCATCATTCAGTTCCATGTAGGGATGCACCAATATATCACTCAGCCCAAGTATGTAGTACAAGTACTAACATTTGGGTACTTGCCGGTACCGAGTACCGATACAGAGTACTTAATAATACCGTCATGTATCAGGGTAGTTTTTCGTTTACATTCTTTTCTCCCTGGCCTTTGACCTGAGGTGAGCCAGCCTCCCGACACTGCACCGCACTGCACTACTTTTATTTCTGCACTTGTATTTGTATTGCACCTTGTTTTTAGTGTATCTGTAGTATCTGTTGTTTTCTCTTTTACTAGTGTTTTCTGTTAAGCACTTTGGGCGGCTGTTTGTCGTTGTAAAATGTGCTATATAAATAAACATGACTTACTTACTTACTTACATAAAGTATGAGTACATGAGCATGGTATTGGGTACTGGTATCACTATCGGTGCATCGTTAGTTTATACATTACATTTCAATGCGATACGCAGCAGTGTGTTATGGGATCGACGGCGGAGTGTTGTAGGAGAGTGAGACCAGACCCATTTCGTCCCATCATGCATTACTGAACACGATGCAAAGATACACGAACACCATGGAAATGACCGGGCAAATCAGTGAGAGAGAGAGAGGGGGGGGGGGGGGGGGGTGAGAGGGGGGAGAAAGAATTAGGGTTAAGGCTGGAGCTAGGCTGGAGCTAGGGATAGGACTGGAGCTAGGGTTAGGTCTGGAGCTAGGGTTAGGGCTAGAGCCCTAGCTCCAGCCCTAACCCTAGCTCTAGCCCTAACCCTAGCTCCAGACCTAACCCTAGCTCCAGCCCTAACCCTAGCTCCAGACCTAACCCTAGCTCCAGCCCTAACCCTAGCTCCAGACTTAACCCTAGCTCCAGCCCTAACCCTAGCTCCAGACCTAACCCTAGCTCCAGCCCTAACCCTAGCTCCAGCCCTAACCCTAGCTCCAGACTTAACCCTAGCTCCAGCCCTAACCCTAGCTCCAGACCTAACCCTAGCTCCAACCTTAACCCTAGCTCCAGTCCTAACCCTAGCTCCAGCCCTAACCCTAGCTCCAGACCTAACCCTAGCTCCAACCTTAACCCTATCTCCAGTCCTAACCCTAGCTCCAGCCCTAACCCTAGCTCCAGACCTAACCCTAGCTCCAGACTTAACCCTAGCTCCAGCCCTAACCCTAGCTCCAGTCCTAACCCTAGCTCCAGACCTAACCCTAGCTCCAGACCTAACCCTAACTCCAGACCTAACCCTAGCTCCAGACTTAACCCTAGCTCCAGTCCTAACCCTAGCTCCAGTCCTAACCCTAGCTCCAGTCCTAACCCTAGCTCCAGCCCTAACCCTAGCTCCAGTCCTAACCCTAGCTCCAGTCCTAACCCTAGCTCCAGACTTAACCCTAGCTCCAGTCCTAACCCTAGCTCCAGTCCTAACCCTAGCTCCAGTCCTAACCCTAGCTCCAGCCCTAACCCTAGCTCCAGTCCTAACCCTAGCTCCAGACTTAACCCTAGCTCCAGTCCTAACCCTAGCTCCAGCCCTAACCCTAGCTCCAGTCCTAACCCTAGCTCCAGCCCTAACCCTAGCTCCAGACTTAACCCTAGCTCCAGCCCTAACCCTAGCTCCAGCCCTAACCCTAGCTCCAACCTTAACCCTAGCTCCAGTCCTAACCCTAGCTCCAGACCTAACCCTAGCTCCAGACCTAACCCTAGCTCCAGTCCTAACCCTAGCTCCAGACCTAGGGCTAGGGTAAAATCATAAGACAACTACACAATAATAACACCATCAACAACAACAAGAAACAACCACATGAGGGAAGGGAAACACTGAACTGTGAGGAAGCAGATACAATACATGTGTCATATCATAACTATACATATATTGATATTCATCTCATGTATATTCATTTATGTCACGGTAATACCATGTCTTTTGGTTCGATGCCAAACTACATGTTGTTGTCTCAGTACTTGTACTCTGTCTAATCTAATCTAAATTAAACTTAAACTTAGGCTATCCCTATGCAGAAAACAACAATGTACTAATGTACTAATTCACCCAAATGGTGGAATGCACAGCCAGTTTACATTAGGGAATGCAACCTCAGCAAATATGTTCAAGTCAAGACTAAAAACACATCTTTTTAATATTGCCTTTAAATGACTAAATAATTAAATGATGATTATATAATGATTGGAGCACTTTGAGCTGCAACGTTTGCAGGAAAAGTGCTATACAAATAAAAAGTTATTATTATTATTATTATTATTATTATTATTATTGTTACTAAAGTATTCAGTAATAGGGTACTACCAACGGACCACTATGTGGGTTTTTAACCGTCCTAGAGAATACGCCTGGGTCGAATGCGGCCTCGACAACTTTCTGATGTAACACAGCCCTCTGTGGTGGTGGTGGTGGTGTCCCACTGTACAACTAGGCCCAAATCCAGCCCCAGGCCACAGTACCCTGCTCCTCCCAGACAGGCCCTAGGTTCTGACTCATCAGCTACTGTATTTGACTGACAAATAACATTGGCGAGAGAGACACCACAAGCCTGGGTTGTGTCCGTTCAAGAGGACACACCGCTGTTCTTCTCTATCAAACAGAGGGGGAATCGTGTACAGTGTGTAACAGATACAGTAGGCAAGCAACAGTAGACAGGGTGGATCCCTCCCTGTCCCTGACTCACAAACACATTATCGATATTGTTAGAGAGACAGACAGACAGAGAGAGAGAGAGAGACAGAGAGACAGAGAGAGAGAGAGAGAGAGAGAGAGAGAGAGAACAATCATCAGCAAGTACAGTACCACTGGTGTAGACTATTCCACTCAACAGACAGACAAGCAGACAGACAGACAGTCAGGCAGGCAGACAGACAGACAGACAGACAGACAGACAAGCAGACAGACAGACATACAGACAGACAGACAGACAGACAGGCAGGCAGACAGACACTGTCAAATACTGTAGAGGCCTTGGTTTCATCTCTTTCATGAACACATTTCACACAATCCCACAGTTGTGGAATTTGCTTGATTTCATAATTCATACATCATAAAAGTGTGTGATCACACTGACTTTAGGCTGTAGCAATCCGGTACTCTGACAGTAGGTATTACCCGGGCCAGAGGGAGCTTTATCAGAGTATAGGGTCAACCACCCTGAGTATGGAACGAAACATTTCTCTTATAAATAAATAAACAACATGCGGGACTGATAACGCAGGGCATGCAGCGTGGTTGAAACGACACTCCTACTCTTACCCGTTGATCACATTAGAGCGCTGCTCTCTAATCGCGTTTAGATACAGGGGTAAAACTAATCTGATTACATCTACCATTTACTTTGGGAGGTAGTACCACATGACTTGAATTACGAAATGAGTGCTGCTTTTTAAAATATATATATAGGTACAGTACAGGCCAAAGGTTTGGACACACCTTCTCATTCAATGTGTTTCCTTTATTTTCATGACTATTTGGTACATTGTAGATTCTCACTGAAGGCATCAAAACTATGAATGAACACAGGAATTATGTATTTAACAATAAAGTGTGAAATAACTCTAAATATGTCTTATATTTTAGATTCCTCAAAGTAGCCACCCTTTGCTTTTTTGTTGTTAATAAAATATATAATAATAATATTAAATATAATATGTGTTAATAATAATATGTTATTATATATATATATATATTTAATATTATTATTATATATTTTATTAACAACAATTTTATTTTATGTAAATAGTCATGAAAATAAAGGAAACACATTGAATGAGAAGGTGTGTCCAAACTGTTACATATATTAATTTCTGTCAAGTGAAGTGGGTGATCTATGTGTGTAGCATATGCAGCCTTGTGTTTCAGATTAGAAATAAACTCTGCTTGTTGTTCCGTAAAAGCAACAACGTTTTCTCGGCAAAGGATACACCTGCCGTGGCGTAGTACAGTAGCCCAGATAAATGCTGTTTCTGTTGTCATTCCCCAAATCACAACCTTACAACCCGATCTTAACAATCACACCGCAAGCGCGCTGCCGTTGTTACCATAACAGATCCACACAATTGCCCATGCCATGTTAAGGGTGTTTTTTATTTTGTATTTCTCTCTCTCTTGCCAAATATTCTGTTAAACATCCTGTTTCGCAAAAAGACATAAGAGAGAGGGATGCTCGCTGCACGTACACAAAATAAGGGAAATCGAAAATCTGCCTCTGCAGTCATTGACAGTCAGTTGCATCCTTTCCATGCATGATGTCCCGAGCGAGCCAAGGTTATACCCCCTCGGATCAATCTAATCTCTCGGAGGCCAGAGAGGCCATATGGGGATGTTATAATATAACGCTTTATCTTTTACGCTTCAAAGCCTTGCAAATAGAGAGAGAGAGATGCAGCCAGCAGCTATCATCCAGCTCCGTTCATCCACCGAGCCGCCAGGCTTCCGGAGGGACACCCCCACCCCCCCACCCCCGGGGTTTAGGGTGGTCGTAGCGGGGCTGAGAGTGGAGCTGTCAAGGGCTGTCATCACCCCCCTTCCTTCCCCTTACCTTCTCTCGCTTTCAACAGAACGGTGTTGGCCACGATATTCTCGAGCTCCATGGTTTACCCTCTCGGTTGCAGGCACTGTTGCAGGCCCAACCTCGTCCGTCGCCGGGCTCTGGCAGTGAGCTTGTCCTCCCCCCACACCCCCCCAAGGCGGAATATTTTAACCCTGGATGACACTCTCCAGCTCGGTCGCTCGCCCCCCCGTGTCTCCGCCCTAGCAGCGCTCCAGAGCTGCGTCGATTCCAACCGGGCTGTTTACCCCCTGAACCCCGCCCACACGGCCGCTATTGGTGGATTCTGAGAGCGTCGATCATTTCCTCCCCCCCCCTTTTGCCATAGCCACGCCCCTAAGATCACCACATATGGACGTGTATGTGTATTCATATTCATGTCCAGTTATGTTATTCAACGTCAAATGACGTCCGCAAACGCAGCGAGGAGGACTAGGAGCGACTCATCGTGACGTTAGAATTATATGGTTCTATCTCCATTTTTGTCAAAATTGAGTTTTTTACATAATCTGATCCATTAGGTGTTTATTAATGCCTGTGTGGTGTTATTTTTAAAATGTAGAAATGTTTGAGTTAGTAATTAATAAAATACAAAGGTTCCATCTCATAAAACATAATGGAATGTAAACACTTTGATGCTCAATATCTCTGAACTGCCCTAAATGGAGATAAACCTTATAATTCTAAGCTCACATCATCTCACTAACATGAAGTGCCAAATTGTTACACATGTTGCCAGACCGCATGACAGGGTGGGAGATCACATTAACAACAACGTCTAGTTGTGATGATGTTGAAAAAAATCCAACACATATAGCCTATTCATATGAATAGAAGAGAGAACTAAAAAAAAGAGTTATGGAATAGAGTCAGGAAACTGATTAGACATGGTTAACAGGGCCACCTAGAGGCATAGAAACACATGTAACTATTGACAGCAGTATCATTTCAGTTCAAGTGGTCATAATTCATGCAAGAAGCGAGTGTAGTAACACATGAAGAGAATGCATGTATTTATAATGCCATACACATTTTCATGTTGGCTGTCATGTTGTAGCCTATAGACCTAACACTATGATAAAAGTGTGGATGAATGGATGAATGGATGGATTCAAGGATGGACGGATGAATGGATGAATGGATGGATTCAAGGATGGACGGATGAATTAATGGATAGACAAAATTGGAGAACAATCTTGCAACTAATCATCGTTTCCTTCAGATAGCCTACCTGGTGGTTGTTGAGCAGGTCAGGACCTATAGTGTGGGTGGTGATGCTGAGCAGGCCATGAGAGACACCCTATCTCCTCCGATGAGCAGTGCGCCTCTGTCTCCTCTGTTAGAAGCAGTCGTATGTCATGTGCCCAAGTCCATTTGGGCTGGATGGAAATCGAATCAGTGCCGCTGAGGTAACCCTATAACCCAATGAGCTCCAAAAAAAGATGATCCTCTGGCTTACTACTCAAAAAGGTGTCTCTCTCTCTCTCTCTCTCTCTCTCTCTCTCTCTCTCTCTCTCTCTCTGTTTCTGTCTATATCAAATTTTAGCACTATTATATTGTTATATAATATAAAGTTACACAGAAGACGTTTGTGGTATCAACATGAAAATGAGAGAATGATCATGTGTTTACGTTATTAAAGGGGAATCCTCATATTTTATTGTCCTCTAAAAATAGTTTTGCTCTTTTTATTTGCCAACATTTGTGTAAAAAAAAGAAGAAAATTGTTTCATTGATGCACTTTTTCCTGATCCGATGCTGTCAGATGTCTCACATTTAAAACGATGCTTTTACCACCTCCTGTGGTGGTTGATTGTAGTCTTACAATATTGACCTACATGTCAAGGATGTATGCCTCTTGCAACATTCAAAGTGAAGAGTTACATAGGGTTAGGGTTAGGACTATAATCCTAACCTTCTGCCTAAGGTCTTTCACAGACAAGGCTTAAGCCTAGTCCTGGACTAAATCACACTTTAAAGACGCTTTTTAATCTAGGATTAGGCTTAACTATGTCTGTAAAACCTGCCCTGCCCTGCATGTAAACACATAGGGTTGTGAGCCTATTTACAGATACAGTGAAATCAATTGTTATGCATGATTTCTCAATGTAAGACAAAAACACTCTTGTTTTTGTCACCTGTTGAGACCACAACATAAATAATAAATAGATGTGTTTTGTTTCATTGACTTTACCTGTCAATTCTCAACTCTAAATACAACAAGCCTCTTCTTAGAGTGTTATCTTATCTGTATCTCTGATATGTCGTTTTTTTTTTTTTTTTTTTACCTCTAGCCCTATCCACACTCCCAATCCATACAGAGCTATTATGCATGCTCTCTAAGTGGGAGAGACCCCCCCAATCAGTCACATGCATCTGTCTGTTATAGCATCACTTTCTTAAAATAATGGTTTAAATCATATTTTCAAGTTTTGCAAAATACAGAATAAACTGAACTGAATATATACGAGCACTTTGAGCTGCAAAGTTATTATTATACTATTATATGATATTTAGGCAAGTGACTTAAGTCATTATTTTAAAAAGGTGACGATTATGTAATGCCAAATGTTGTTTTCCTAGTGTTGGGATACTCTGATTCAAGTTAATATGCAACGGCAAATATCTGAATTGTTCAAATCTGAAACATTTACTGCCAAGTAAATGTTACAAATAATCATGACAGCTTAGAGGCATAGAGGCCCTACGAGGCTACACAGAGGCCCTACTGAAGTTACATGGACAGTAGCCCTAACATTGGTGTGTCTCTCTCTCTCTCTGAGCTAAGGAACCCATGCAGGACACACTTATATAAAAGAACCAGGCTTTAAGGAAGGAATGAAGGAACAGGAAGTCATAATCACAATCAACAGGAAATCAAAAGCAGAAACAGGGCAGTGGTACTGGAGCCCAAAGAGAGCATGGTTAGACAACGACTAGACATAAGAAACTACTGAGTGGTAGTTCGGTTGTTAAGTCTGACGTCAGACGTGACGTTTAGCAATTTCCGGGTCCAAACCAGAAATTCCCCGCACCAGAGTACCAGTGTACTACAGTGGTAGAATGACAGTTCAATCGTTTTTTAGACTCGGATCTATTCATACAACAAGGGACACAGCAGCACTTTCCCGTTTTTCCCATATTTGTCAGCGTCTTTGAGCCTCGAAAAAGCACTATATAAATATAATGAATTATTATTATTACTGAGGCATTTCGAAGACAGCGCCTCAGCCAACTTTGGACCCGGAAACACGTCACGACTTAACAACCGAATAGCTATAAAGTGGCAGAGTGTAAGACTGACATGGATGAACAAACTGGCTGAAATCCTGCAGCAGATGACCTGATGACCCACAGGTGACACGACTGAGCAGGTGGAGATAGACCCTATAAAACAAAGATATTGATTCCAAAATTACATTAACTATTATCCTTGCATTAAGATGGACTCAATTACTTACTGTTATTTGTTGATGACATTTTTTGCTTTTTAGCTTTTAAGAGTGTCAGTGCAAAGGGTGTGAAGACTTATGCACATGAGGTATTTCTGTGTTTCAATTTTAATCAATGTAGCCTACAGAAATTTCTAAGAACTTGTTTTCACTTTGTCTTTATGGGGTATTGTGTGTGGATTTCTTTATGTAATCAATTTTAAATTGAATCTATAACACCACAAAAATTTGGAAAAAGTGAAGGGGTGTGTTGACTTTCTATAGACTATAGCCTATAATTATTTCTTCTTAGTTAGCATTGACGAGACACGGCTGAATTCTGTTAAAGGAATGACTTGAACCTTAAGTCACAGTCGACGTTAAGTGTAACCGGGCTTTTTCCAATTAATCGCTGCTTTATTTAGCGCCGTTGATGAAATACCCCCCTTGGAGTCCCTAGTGGTTATTTCTGAGTTTCCGACAGCTGCCGAACGCACCATTTATTATGCAGCGCGATGACATCAGAGGCCTAAGAGGCGTTCCCTCTACCCACGTGACATCAACACATGCTTCCTGATCACGCAGACATCTGAGACACGTGTTGTGACTCTGAAATCTTAAACAAGTGATCTATAGCGCTCCATAACAATGCCGAAAGCCAAACAACGATCAAACAAAACGAAGAAGTTCGATTACAATAAAGACAGGAAGAAACTGAAAAAGCAGTTTAAGAAAAGGGAAGCTCCCAGGATCGAGTGGTAAGTCTTCATCTAGCTTCATCAGGCTAGCGGTGGCTAACAGCTACTGGTAAGAGAGACACGCTGGATAGCCAGGTCCCTCATCATGGGGGTGGTGGATATGTGCACCCCTTGACACCGTTATAGACAACTTGTTTGCTTGTTACGAATCATACGTGAACTGTTTTTTTTAACATGATTATCAGTAGCTAGCAATATTTTTGTTTTCTGATTCAATCAGAGATCGCATGCCATGCACAAAACCAGGACATTTATACTACATTTGTACTACTGGTTCTAGGCCCTGGACAATCTAGACAATTTGATGGCTGCTGCTGGATTGAAATCAAGTGCAATACTGAAACACAACTGTGAACATTTCAAACCTGCAAACTGCGACACTTTAAATGAATGTGCAATATGACAACCCATGTGTACATAAGGTTCAGAGATAGGAAATGTTAGGATATTTATAGCATAGCATAGAGTACAGCACAGTGTTTTATTTGTATAGTATAGTGGATAGTGTATATAGCCTTTATTTATGTAAACCAGCTCTTTTCCCTCCTTGTTTTTAGTATTATTATTTTTCTTCCTAGCACCAGGGGAGCCCCCCCCCCCCCCTCCTAAATTTCGTTGTATGGTACCTGTACTGTATTAATGACAATAAAGACCATTCATTTATAGTATGGGCCAGCCAGCAGCTAATTGTGCCACCTGAGCAGGCAGCAGTACACCACTATTAACTAGTCAAAGTCATGATAGATTATGATTATTCGACTGTGTTATTGTTGGCCGGAGCAAAAGCCTGAATCCCTACCGGATAAGATTATTCAATTCACCCCTGATTAACACGGGGGCAACTATAGTTGTTTAGTTTAGCAATCGCCCCTAGTAGGCCAATGTAGGCTACGTCATATAATAATACATATAAATGGCTGTGTTCTAAACATACTTGTTAGACGCTCTAGACAGAATGCATTTTGGAACGCAGCCCCTGTGTGCGTTAATCACGTGTTCCTTCCTGTTTCCAGTCCCCAGATTCGAAATGCCTGGAATGAGAAGAAATCAGTGGCTAAGAACCTGCGAGACATGGGCCTGGCGTTCGACCCGAACCGCTCTCTTCCCATTAAAAAACAGAGTGTAAGTACATAAGAGACACCCTATCTCCTCCGATGAACAGTGCGCCTTCTCCTCTGTTAGAAGCAGTCGTATGTCATGTACCAAAGTCCTGTAATACTCTGTCATCTGCTGCTCGTGGTTCCCACTGGGACCATACTAGTATATACAGACAGAATGTGTGTGTTACGGTACAGTGGGAAAACTAGGGTTAGGGTTAGGTACACGCTGGCATGTCTAACCCTACCCCTAACCCTAGCACCTAACCCTAGTTTCCCCACATGTACCGTATTCCCACATGTACCATAACATTATGCACACACTGCATTGTAAGTCGCTTGGGTAAAAAAAACGTCAACTAAATGGCGTATATTATTATATCATCATATCACACTGGCATCCCAGCATTACATGCATGTTCCAGCCTCCTCTATACAGTCCTTTGGACAGATAGAGTCAGGGATTTTGTCATGTATCGGAAAAAAAAATGGCCATGCCAAGCCACGGTTTGTCATGTGCTTAGTTTATGCTTTGTTGACTCATGCTGGTTGTTCCTCTGGTGGTTGTTCCTCTGGTGGTTGTTCCTCTGGTGGTTGTTCCTCTGGTGGTTGCCTTTGGCGTAAAGCATTAAGCTTGCCAAATGTGCCTTCCAAAAAGCTATTAAATTACTTTGCGAGAAGAGAAATTTGGCAAGCGTGATGCCCGGCAAAGGGGACAACCACCCAACAAACCGCCAATCAGTGAAAGAAGGGTTTTTATTACAAACCGTGGCGTGCTTGGCATGGTGATTTCTTTCCTCGTTACATGGCAGAGCCTATCCGGTTAGTTCCAGCCCAGCATTAAGACGACTGAGTCCATCGATGTGTATGGTGAGGGTTACTGGGGTTGTGCAGGGTCACTTGATAATCTCTTCTGACGTATTCTGGGAAGGACGTGAGGAGAGCAGATGCGAGGAACTCACCGCTGCAACAAAGCTTCCACTGTTCACCCCATCATTTCTTAGAATCAGGTTTCTTAAAACTTGATTCCTCTCCTCCTCCTCCACCACCTCCTCCTTCTCCTCCTCCTCCCCCCCCTCCCCCCTCCACCTCCTCCACTTCCATCCTACAAAACACATTGGAGGAGAGGATCTGTGTCGTCGTCCCCTCCCAATAGAAATTCTTCTCCAATACCTTTTGAGAAGGAAGCGAGTGGAGGACATGAGAAATCAAGTTTCTAACAATTGAGAAAAAGGGGCCCATGTGAGGAGCAGAACAGCAGCTTTTCAGTGTGTCTTGGCGTCTGTTTAACAATAGTCCATGTTCCTACAGATGGTTGCAGGTGGGGGAAAAGAGGCACCTCCTGCTAACAAGTTTGTGAGGAAGCCATATGTTCTCAACCGTAAGTACCGGATCAGATCTCCATATCAGACGCGAAGCAGGTCAATAAGTTGTGTGTGTTCTCCAGACGGATGGATATTAATGTCACACGTTGTGTAAACACCCCCCCCCCCCCCCCCCACCTCTCCCCAAGGCTGGAAATCAGGGCTTTTTCTTGCCACTTTTAACTCAACTTTAACTTCTCTCTTGTTGTGTGTTTTTCTGGGCGTTTCCAGTACACTGTGGACCGGTTTCACAGACAAGGCTTAAGCCTAATCCTAGATTAAAAATAGGAGTGGGCTATACTTTGGTCATTCTTTGTTTTGCTTAGGTGTGTGAAAAGATACAACACGGTAATCTTAAGGTATTTAGCTCGTGTGTGAACGGCGAAGATCACTGCCGGTCCCGGGTAATTTACAGGGAATTTATGTGTGAAAAGGGCTTTGGATTTGTGCCCTGCACACTTTTTTCTTGGACCCCAGGCTGAACATTTTGTCATTTCATGTTGAGAGACGTCAAATGGAATACAAAAAAACGGAGACCTAATAAAAGATACGTGTTTTTGACCTCTGTCTAGCCCACTCCTATTAAAAAAAGTGTCTTCAATGGAGATTTGACATTGAAAGTGCGTTTTAGTCCAGGACCGGGCTTAAGCCTTGTCTGTGAAACCGGCCCAGTCTGTCTGGGGTGTGTAACAGAATCAAGGCTGTTCTTACGTCCGTGAGTTCAACCAGCTGAGTTCAACCAGCTATCTGAATGCGCAGAACCTAAGAATATCCCCCCTTTAGATTTCACCAGTAGATCCTATAATGTCGTGTCTCTTGTTTCTGACCAGAAATGGTGGCGGAAGCCAGTCTCCCTGAGAAGGCAGTCAAGACTCTGTCCCTGGATCTGATAGAGTACGTTCAGCACATGGTCAGGGGACACGGAGAAAACTACAAGGTAAGATCCAGTTTTATCATTACGTCACATTACACAAGTGTAAGGGAGTAAAATTCGTAGGCTTCGGTTCCTGACATTGCAGACGGTTGATCAGCAGATGGTTTTGTGCTCAATCAGGGTGAATGTTAATTCATACTGGGCTGTTCTTACTGTATATAATGTTTCGGAAGTCTATTTTATTCTATTGTCACTTTATTGGGTTGTTGTTGTTGTTTGTGAGCTGCTGTAATGCCTTAATAAAGTATCTACCTCCCTCCCTGTCTTGTGCAGGCTATGGCCCGAGATGAGAAGAACTACTACCAGGACACGCCCAGTCAGCTCAGGAGGAAGTTGGACCAGTATAAACGCTGCCACCCAGAGCAGTACACCGCCTTCATGGAGACGCTCTCGGCTGGGAAGACTGCCTCCACATAACAACGCGCCTTGTGCAGTTTAGAAAAAAAAAAGAAGTTCTGTTTGAAATACTTGTGCTTGATTGAACTTGCCTGGTTGGCGCAAAGGAACCGATGGATTAGTTCTACCCTGCTGCCCAGCTGGAACTCCAGACAGGCTCAAACACTCACAAAGTGTTTTTAAAAAATATATATTGGGTCCAGGTTTTATCTCGATGGAGCCAGAAAGGAATGAGTCTTCTCGTCTCTGGGGAGTTGTTGCTGCTGTTGTCAAATGTGGACAGCAGAGGGCGCCAAAGCACACCTGATAGAATAGGGATATCTACAGAACTGTCAACGTTTGAAAGAAGAACCGGCATACAGCTTTCAACATGCATCAAACACGTCTTTATTGTATTGTTCATACGGTCAAGTATGAGTGGATTCCAAAAAATACAGTTACACAAATTACACAACAGTGAGAACGTTTAATGAGGATATAACTGCTATTTTGAATTAAGTAAACAATTACTTGACTGTGTATTTGTAATCCTACATCAATGTATTTCCTTTTATAATGAAGTGTGCAGTGTGTTCATGTCTACATTCACAGCATCACCTGTTAAGCTTGTGCGTGTTATATCACTGCAAAATAAAATATACTAGTAAAACATTTTTGAGTGAGTAAAAGCTTTACGGTATATTTAAGTATTTCAAGTATTGAAACTGAATGCAATTCATAAAAAACAACAAAGAAATATAAAACATACTCTATGCTGGCAGAGAAACTCATAGGCTACTGTATCAGGAGGTTTGTGCGCACATGAGGGGAGGGAGGGGTGTTGGCAATATGGGTGAATTCTTGAATTATACATCATGCAATTTCACACTTTGAAATGGAAATCGTTGACGGCCATTCATTTGGACGTGGATATTAATCGAAATTGTTTCCACTACATGTCACCCTGTGTTTTATACAACGAGGAAAGAACTCATTGTTAATGATCAATTATGTGAGACGGTGTGGAGAGGTTATTACATGTTTTACTTTTGTAACCGCTAGTTGGATATTACGTCATCTCTTACGAGTTATCTCTGAACGACAGCAGAACATAATAGCTGTAAAGACACCACGTGCCATACTGACCCTTATCAGCTACTTACGCATGTGCTTCTCATCAATCATTACAGCCTCATTTCGGGTACGCAACCGAGTGGTTAATTGATGATTATTATATTATTAAAACGCCCGGAATGCCTCCGAGTTCACACAATAATGTGAGAGAGGCGATCAAATGGAATAATCTACTAGTGTGTATAATCTCTAGTGTTCAGACTATGTGCGTGAAGATAATCTGCGTTAGTCAACAACACAGCTGTGTCAAGAACTATACATGTCCGATAGTGACTGTTCAGCAAAACATGTTTCTGTTTGACCTGTTATGAGACTTTGTCCTACACAGAACGTCAAAACAAGGTCATCTAGCCTACCTATAGATTCAAGATTTTTTTTATTTTTTATTGAGCTGTTCTGTTTGACCAGCATGGAACAACACAAGCTGCTCTGTTTCCCCCTCTGTTTCCTTGTTTTTAAGTATTGTGAATGAGTCATTTTAACAACTCCATATTTCACCTCATTGCATTACAAGTCCATGCCAGACCAGGGTCAAATACCAGTCAAATGCTTGAACGTGTTTGAGGTAAACTGAATCAAGCGTGTGCGTGTGAGACTTGTGCATTTTATCCAGGTCTAAGGTTAGGTTAAGACTGAAGGTACATAGCTTAGTGGTTTGGTTTAATAAAAACTGTAAAAATAACAAATAAAAAGTGAAAACTTGCAGATGTTGACGTTGTAACACCAAACAGAGCATTAATTTCTCAAAGAAAAACGGTTTCATCCTAAAAACAGTGTGCACTGCAACCCTACACTCAATTTAAACCTCACCAGGTGACCTGGCCCCTAAAATACACCTTTACTATATATTTAAGAGAATAAAACAACATTCAATATCAAATATACATCGTTATATGACTACACTGAAGGAGTTAAAAACCTAGCTAGCTAGCTGATAATTGTCACAAAGATAAGAAGCATTGAAGCCAGGAACGCTTGCTACAACACCAACTGTGACGAGCATAATGCTTGGTAGCTAGATATACCTACATACATAGTCTAAAACCCTGTTACTGTATCCACTGACCTAACCCAGTCGGCATTTTAACGTTTATTCACAGTGAATCAACGTCGTGGAGCCAGGTTGAATCACTGTTGAGTTTTGTTTAGATTTTGATAGGTAATTTGATGAAGGTAATTTAGCATTAAACGTTGTATCAACGTTGTTCTTTCAACGTTGAAACAACAACTGGCATAATTTCAGCCACATTTCAAAGTTGAAGGTCAAAGGTCAAGTCACGTGCCGGCTGGGAAGACGCAGACTGTACCCAGACTATTGGTCTATTTGTCCCTGTCGCGACTACCCGAATCGCAACAGAGTTTAGACGAAACCACGCTTACTTCTGCATGACGTGCGCGTCGCCCGCTGCGTTGCTATGGACACCGCAGCTCTCGGCCGTAACCCTAACCCTCACCTTTACCCTAACCCTAACTGTGATCCAGCATCAACATCTCCCTCACGCATCGTGTACGTCATATGCGGAAATGGGCGTGGTTTCGTCTAAACTCTGTTGCAACTCGGGTACGGGCGTCCCTGTCTCTCAGAGAACCTGGAAGGGTCTCCTTTGGTTCTAAAGCATCCACGAACACATCATCATCACACACACACACACACACACACACGCACACACACACCTGCCCTCCTCCTCCTCCCTGCTCAGGGACCTGGGGGTGTCAGATGAGCTGGAGGAGGCGCTCCTGGAAGGCCTGCAGGCCGCGGGAGCGCCCCAGCGCGTCAAAGACCCCCAGGCCGTCGCAGCCCAGCTGAGCAGCCAATAGGAACAGCTTCCTGTCCCCCAGCGTGTCCAGGGACAGGGCGGCACGCAGCTCTGACACGTTCACAGCGTCGGTCTTGTCCTGGAGGGGGGGGGGGGGACACGGGACGGTGTGAGGTCACCTGCTGCACACCACACACACATACACACACACACTCATTTACATTTTTACATTTTGGGCATTTAGAAGACACCTTACACACACACACACACACACACACACACACACACCACACACACACACACACACACACACACCACACACACACACACACCACGCACACACCACACAAACATACACACACACACCACACACACACACTTGTACCCTTCTGAGTCAGATGTAAAGTTGAATCTCGACTCTGTACATCAGGGAGGCTGGTGGAGGTAGAAATCGGAGGACGGGAGGAGGCTCATTGTGATGCAGGAAGAGTATCAGACATCACAAGCCCCGTCCTCCGATGTCTACCTCCACCAGCCTTCTCAGGACCATAGACAGACAGACAGACAGACAGATGAAATAAAAGAAGGGTATTTCAACCCCAACGACATCCATTCCGCCCACAGACACGATCGACGTTCGACAGCCAGGGCTGTATGACAGTCAAGGTCACCTGCTTGTTCCCGACGACCAACACAGGGAGTTGCGTGTCGACTCTGAGGAGGCGGTGCAGCTCTGCTTTGGCCTGGGGGAGGCGGCGCTTGTCGGAGGAGTCCACCACGTAGACCAGGACGTGAGTCTTCCTCACGTACTCTGTCCAGTACGTCCGCAGGTCCTCACCACCTCCGACTGCAGAGGGGGGGGAGCAAGACGGGGGAGCAATACTCCTTCATTATCCATGCGGTTACAGTGTTGCTAGGTAACTAGTGAGCTGTATAAACTAGTGGTATGATATACACTCGCCGGCCACTTTATTAGGTACACCTTGTTAGTACCAGCAGGGGGGGTTGGACCCCCCCCTCTTTTGCCTGCCTTCAGAACTGCCTTAGTTTTTCGTGGCATAGATTCAACAAGGTGCCGGATTTTTTCTGAGATTTTGGTCCATATTGACATTAAAGCATCACGCAGTTGCTGCAGATTTGTGCCAAGAAAATATCCCCCCACACCATTACACCACCACCACCATTTTCGCCCAGACAACTGCCTCTCACTGGATATTTTCGGACCATTCTCTGTTACCCCTAGAGATGGTAGTGCGGGAAAATCCCAGTCGATCAGCACATTCTGAAATACTCAAACCAGCCCGTCTGGCACCAACACCCATGCCATGTTCAAAGTCACTTAAATCATCTTTCTTTCCCATTCTGATGCTTGGTTTGAACGATTCAGCAGATCGTCTTGACCATGTCTACATGCCTAAATGCATCTAGTTGCTGCCACATGATTGGCTGATTAGATATTTACAGTTACAGTTGAAAAGGTGTACCTAATAAAGTGGCCCGGTGAGTGTATATATGTACGTAATGTGTAACTTTGCTATGTGATAAAAAAAAATATAAAAAATGACAACAACAACAACAGTTCCAGTGCATGCGTAATGATTCTATTCCCCGCCCGTCGATGGTGACATGACACTGAATTATTCACAGGTCAGTCACCATTATGGCTATTTGCATAATAAAGTCCAATTGAAAGCCCACGCATATACAATACAATTCAGAGAGATGGATTATGGCTGTCAGTGCATTGAGTCGGAACAGACTCTGCCAGGAAAATGAATGCGCCAAGCGCTGGCACTGTTAGCTGAAGAATATTATAGAATATCAATGTGCTTGCTGCTGGTATCATTTCGATGCGCGTGTCTGTGTTGAAGGCAGGGTTCCTACACGTTTCAACAAGTCACATTTAACACCTTTTTAGACCTTTTTTAGACCTCTTTGGATATGATTTTAGCCCTATTCGTGACACCATATCCATATGATAGCTTTTTGTCATCCTGCTGTAGCTTCGTTGACCAATAATTCCAGCTTGATTAATTTCCACGTAAATAGATGGACAGTGGTCAGGCTGATTTCCTTGCAGGACAAGCTAATCTCATTCTTTAGACCTAGCACCTCCGTTTTTAGACCTAATAACTGAAACTTGGGCCCTTTTTTTAAGACCGGCGCGGGAGCCCAGTGAAGGGTAGAAGACGTCTCTTACTCTCCAGGAAGTCCAGCTGGCAGGCGCGGACGCTGAGGCTCATGAAGTTGAAGCCCCTGGTGGGGCGGCAGGCCCTCCTGCTGGCCCCCCCCTCCCCGGGGGCCAGGCCCTGCAGGATGCTGCTCTTCCCGGCTCCGTCCAGACCCAGGACCAGCACCTGCCGCTTCCCACGCTCCTCCTCCTCCTGGAGAGAGACGCACACATGCGTTACACACACACACACACAGAGTATACGCACACACACACACACACACACACACACACACACACACACACAGAGTATACGCACACACACACTCACAGTATACACGCACACACACACACACACAGTATACGTATACGTGCACACACACACACACACACAGTATACGCGCACACACACACACACACACACACACACACAGTATACACGCCACACACACACACACTCACAGTATACATGCAAGCATGCGTGCACACACACACTCACAGTATACACGCATACACGCGCGCACACACACACGCACACACACACACACACACACAGTATACGCACACACACACACACACACACACACACACACACACAGTATACGCACACACACACACACATACAGTATACACGCAAGGTATAGAATGAGGTCTCAACACCTGTTTCACAGCAACAACACGATCAACTCTCTCAACTCCTCTCAAAGTCTCTAAATATAGATGTTTTTTACTCCTGTGCAGAGTTGCAATACTGGATGTAGTTCTAAACATCAGCATTTCTACTAGGCTTACATATCCCAATGGGGTTAAGGGAGATGTATGGGATAGAATGTTGTGGTATGTATTTGTGGTATGTATTTAACTCTTATTATTTGTGTAGTGTTGACTGTCCAGTGTGTGTAGTGTTTATGTGACTGTCCAGTGTGTGTAGTGTTCATATTAACTGTCCAGTGTGTGTATTGTTTATGTGACTGTCCAGTGTGTGTAGTGTTTATGTGACTGTCCAGTGTGTGTGGTGTTTATGTGACTGTCCAGTGTGTGTGGTGTTTATGTGACTGTCCAGTGTGTGTATTGTTTATGTGACTGTCCAGTGTGTGTAGTGTTTATGTGACTGTCCAGTGTGTGTGGTGTTCATGTGACTGTCCAGTGTGTGTATTGTTTATGTGACTGTCCAGTGTGTGTGGTGTTTATGTGACTGTCCAGTGTGTGTATTGTTTATGTGACTGTCCAGTGTGTGTATTGTTTATGTGACTGTCCAGTGTGTGTATTGTTTATGTGACTGTCCAGTGTGTGTATTGTTTATGTGACTGTCCAGTGTGTGTATTGTTTATGTGACTGTCCAGTGTGTGTATTGTTTATGTGACTGTCCAGTGTGTGTATTGTTTATGTGACTGTCCAGTGTGTGTATTCATGTTTATGTGACTGTCCAGTGTGTGTGGTGTTTATGTGACTGTCCTGTATGTGTATTGTTTATGTGACTGTCCAGTGTGTGTATTCATGTTTATGTGACTGTCCAGTGTGTGTGGTGTTTATGTGACTGTCCTGTATGTGTATTGTTTATGTGACTGTCCTGTATGTGTATTGTTTATGTGACTGTCTAGTGTGTGTACTGTTTATGTGACTGTCCAGTGTGTGTAGTGTTTATGTGACTGTCCAGTGTGTGTAGTGTTTATGTGACTGTCCAGTGTGTGTAGTGTTTATGTGACTGTCCAGTGTGTGTAGTGTTCATATTAACTGTCCAGTGTGTGTAGTGTTCATGTGACTGTCCTGTATGTTTACTCCTGCATTGATTCCTCTGATATCTATGTGACGGCAGCTGGTGTACCTGGGAATACGTTGACAACCAATCAAATTGTTCAGACTTTTATTCTGAAAAATGTAAATAAATGTCAACGTTGTTGAAAAACCAATGACACACTCGCTAGTCAAGCCTAAACACTGCAATGCAATGGATTCGGTGAGTAATCCCCCACTACTACCTAGTTTACTAGAACATTACTTTACATTGTTAGCAGGCTCACAAAACAAGCTGTGTTAGTCGACTAGCGAGTGTGTCATTGATTTTCAACAACGCTGAAATGTATTTACATTTTTTAGAACAAAAGGTTAATGTTGTGTGTTACATTGTATTACAATGCTATTGCATCACAGTAGACAAAGCTAAATGATTGGTCGTTGTGTGAGCAGCCTATACTAGTTCCACTATAGACTTCCCCCGTCAGGATATCTCCATGCAAACACCATATCACATTTTTGTTTACATTTTTACCACTTAGCAGGTGCTTTTATCCAAAGCAACTTACAGTGAGAGATTACAGGGACAGTCTCACTGGAGTAATTTAGGGCTAAGTGCCTTACTCAAGGGCACACTAGTGGTGGTACTCCCAGGTGGGATTCTTCTGATCACCAGTCCACACACACACACACACACACACACACACACACACACACACACACACACACTTCTTATCTTCTGATGACTCACATCCCTTGAATTGATTGGCGACAAAGGACTGTCGGTAGCCTAATCAACACAGACCTTTGATCTGTCGAGATCAGAACATCCCGTGCCGATGTGTGTTGCCTTTAGATGTTTGATGTTTTCAAGTCTTGATTATGTTCCAGGTTCAGGAGGCAGTTAAACATGATCAAATGACATAATGCGAATACATTCTGTGCATTAATATAAACTAGTCTGCCAGTATACCCCCCTCCCCGGTCGTAGCCGAGATATTTGGAAGGTTGATGTTTGTGTTTATGTTGTTGTTGTTAGACAAACACATGCCTACCAGCCTCTTACATCACTTACATCATCATCCTCGTCATCATCATCTGCATCATTCCCATTCTCTCTCCAGTGAATTATTGCTGTTTTTTCAGACAGTTATCGGTTACTTAATCATGCACCAAGCAATATTGCTTGATTCGAGGCTGCCTTAATTAATATGTTTCCATAGGCAAGTAAAGACATGTCTAGACAGCAGAATTGAAGTCCCTGTCCCTGGCTGCGCGCATTGACTGTCTGTGGCGCTCTAGGAACTTTCACTGCGTACGCATGACATAACCCAAGCCTGTAACACTCCCGTCGGTTGTCACAAACACCAAATGATCGGAACTTCTGCGCGCTTGCTTTACTTACTTACTGACTTACCTCTTTGATCATACGGTATTCCGCTTCGGGCGACCATGTTCGCCTTCTGTAGACATAATTCAAGGCGATGAACAGAGCGGACCCGAAGGCAGTCACCGCGGCGGAGAGGGCGATGGAGATGTGCCGAAGCATGGGCCACTATCGCTGGGAACGCCCGGCACCGGCGAAACGTCGCGTTCCAGCCCAGGACGCAGGAGAGAGAAACACCGACAAAGAAACTTACCGTGCAGAACCGCCCTCCGGTGTGCAGAAGGAGTGCACGTGATCTGATCTCACCCCCGTGTGTTTGTGTGGAGAGGAGAGAGAGGGGGCCCTACCTACCCCACCGCCAGAAGCATCTGCCTCGCCTCCTTCAATGGGAAAACTGGAAATTCCAGAGATAGGCTATGCTATGCATACACGAAAGATAGAAGGCGTATACATATCGTGACGTTAGAATTATACGGTTCTATCTCCATTTTTGTCATTTTTTTGTTTTTTGTTTTACATAATCTGATCCATTAGGTTTTTATTAATGCCCGTGTGGTGTTGTTTTAAAAATGTTGACATTTTTTAGTTAGTAATTCATAAAATACAAAGGTTCCATCTCACAAAACATAATGGAATGTAAAAACTTTGACGCTCAATATCTCTGAACTGCCCTAAACGGAGATAGAACCTTATAATTCTAAACGGAGATAGAACCTTATAATTCTAAACGGAGATAGAACCTTATCATTCTAAACGGAGATAGAACCTTATCATTCTAAACGGAGATAGAACCTTCTCATTCTAAACTCACGATATGTTATAAATAGCCTATAACACTCAAACTATTGTGTTTAATTTACAACCAGGCCAACGCTCGAAATGAATAGTCCTTTTAGAGGACATGATTAGGCGGTTCAACATGATCAACATTCAAATACAGTGAAGGTTTGGGATCACAGGTATAGCTTTCCGATCGGAACCATGGATGAATTCGGACATTCTAAATGCTATGAAAGTCAGAGACCTAAAATGCTCTGAAGTTCAAAAATGCAAATCAAAATTAGTGAAACACTTAAACGAAGATCACAAAACCCACTTTGAGAAAATTAAAAAACAATGCAACAAACTATGCAATCAGGTAATTACCATGACCAAATCTGCTAAGAAAGAATACCTCGATAACAAAATCGAAGAAAACTTAAACAAACCACGTGACCTTTGGAAGCTACTTAATAGCCAACTAGGTTGCAGTCAAAAACTCAAAACCAGGTCTACAAACATCAGCATCAAATCTGGTGATTCTCTCCTTACAGACAAGCTGGATGTGGCTAAGTGCTTAAACACTTTCTTTACAACCATAGCCACTAAATTAGTTAACAATCTACCACCCCACTCAGGGCGTTATGGTGTAGAGCACATCCGTGAGTTCTACAATAAACTGGGTGTACGCAATGATGATTTTAAACTCTCCATGGTGTCAAACGATGAGGTGTTTAAAAAGCTAGGCGCTCTACACTCAGAAAAGGCCACGGGCCATGACAATATTCCAGCCAGATTTCTAAAAGACTCAGCTGCCTCCATTACCCCAATCATCACCCACATAATAAACCTCTCCATCAAACAGGGACACGTCCCCCTTGACTTTAAAATAGCAAGGGTAACCCCACTGTATAAAAAAGGAAGCAAATTAGACCCAGGCAACTACCGACCTGTTTCTATTCTTAATTCCATCTCGAAACTTATGGAAAAAATAGTTTATGAACAGGTCGATAGGTACCTTACCGAAAAAAAGCTGATGTATGAATTTCAATCAGGATTCAGAACATCCCATTCCACTGACACATGCCTTCTCTATTTGAACGACCACATCAACCATGAGGTGGACTCGGGCAAGTACTGCGGCATGGTCATGCTGGACCTCCAGAAGGCCTTCGACACAGTAGATCACCACATATTGTTAGATAAACTGAAAGCAATTGGGTTCGATAGAACATCGGTGAGCTGGATGCAATCCTACTTAGAGGGGAGGGAACAGGTGGTTAGTGTGAACGGAACACTGTCCCCCCCCCTCCCAGTGACCTGCGGCGTTCCACAAGGAAGCATTTTGGGACCTTTACTGTTCCTAATATATGTGAATGACATGTCATCAGCATGTGATTGCAATTTGTTCCTGTTCGCGGATGACTCGGCTCTGCTGGTCTCTGACAGGGACATATTGCAGGTGGAAAAAGCGCTAAGCACTGAACTGAGTAGAATCTGCATCTGGCTAGCTGACAATAAACTATCAATACACCTAGGTAAAACTGAAACCATCCTATACGGATCCCCATCTAAACTCAGAAAGGCTGAAAATTTTAAAATAAAAGTGGGTAACATTAATATCACAAGAAAAGAGGATATTACATACCTGGGCTCCATCTTAGAGGCAAATCTTTCCGGAGATAAAATGGCAGCAAAAGTAATCAAAAAAGTTAACCATAGAACTAGATTCTTGTACAGGATATCCTCACTTGTCAGTAAAAACACACTGAGGACCCTATCAGGAGCTCTCATTCAATGTCACTTCGACTATGCCGTAACATCATGGTACTATAGAACCACAAAGGCCCATAAAACAAGACTCCAGACAGCCCAAAATAAACTGGTTAGGCTTCTGCTAGGCCTCAACCCTAGGACACATCTAACCGCTGCTCATTTTTTGAGCCTTGATTGGCTACGAGTAGTTGACAGAGTGCAGCAGCTTGCACTGGGCCTGGTCTTCAAGATACGCTACACCACAAAGACACCCAAGTACCTGTCAACATACTTCCAAAAAGTGAACAACGTCCACACATACAACACCAGAGGAAGCTCCACGAACCACGTTCAACCGCGTTGCACCACAAACAAGGGGTTAAACTCGTTTGCAAACTATGCAGTAAAAATGTGGAACGCCCTTCCTATAATCTTAAAGGAGTGCAAAACACTGCCCACCTTCAAAACCACTCTCAAAAAACATTTACAGGAGGCTGCAATCCGTAACTGGACCCTCTAAATCAAAAATCAGATTAAAAGACCCGAACTACCCACTGTACATACTTTGTGTTTTGTCCCCCGCCCCCACCTGTGGTGTATGTCCCCACCTGTCCTACCCGCTGTACATACCTTATGTTTTGTTGTATTGTTCTTCCCATGATGGATGTGTGTTTATCTTGTAGATAGTAATAGTTATTTGTCTGTATTATCTTGTAGATAGTACTAGCTTTTTTGTCTGTCTTACATGTAACGATGAATTGAGAATCAAGGACCCCAATTGAAATAAGCCAGTGGCTTTCTTGGGTTTTTATCCTGTTAGTTGACCTGTATGTAATATGTACTTTCATGTACCTACTTCTGCAAATCTTCTAATAAAGTTTTCAATCAATCAATCAATCTTTCATTCATTATGCGCCAGTGGGCTTTTATTCATCAGTGGGAAATGACACGTGTTTTCCATCAGAGGGCGTACATGCACTTGGAAGTTTGTTTCGTGGGGCAACGGAGACTGCTTTACAATGGAATCAACTTTTATGATGAGACAGTACAGTAGCCAATAATGGCGCTTTTCCACCAGCGGCCCGGATCGCTTCGGGTCGGTTCGGGTCGGCACGCTTCGGCACGCTTTTGAACAGTTCTGGTTTTCCACTATACACAACAGACCAGGAATGAGTAGGAGGAGTAGGCGATAGTAGGCGGAGTTACGCGTCATAAAAGCACGCCATGGTGGTGACATATATTTTCACGAGACACAACACAGCCACAACAACAGCGACATGGAGGAACTTGAAGCTATCGTATACTTTTCCCTCGGCATGTGGTATATTATTAACCGTGATTTTTTTGGAGAGAAAGAGAAAGAGAGAGAGGAAGCTATGTACACATAATAAAGTCCTGTTTTTTGAACCCTTAAAACCACTGCCTTCACTTGTCTGCTTTATGAACTGTAGTATCATTGTGTGCCGTGTTATTCACGGACAAACACGGTGCCCAGAGGCACCCTTTGCGGGTTAATAACTTCGGTTTACCGTGGGTTAGGATAACAATTCAAACGTGTCCGGATAGGGGAGAGGACAGGGAATCCAAAACCATTTGAATGGTGTCGATACGACACTGCTATCACCGTCGACACAGCGCGGAGCGAATTCCCTGTTAAAACTTTTCTCTCCCCCGGCTGTCAACGGGAGTTTCAACCAGCTGGCGCGGTGCTGCGAGCAGCAGCGGGTTCATTGAGTTTACTGTTAAAAGCATAACTTCTCGGGGTGTAAAGCACTCTCTCTATTTCGGGCTAAACTGTGCAGTGTAGCCGGCGTCCTGGTTCCTCCAGCAACCGGACACTTCCATAAATAACAACAAATATGTAATATGTAAATATGTATAATACCACGTTCATTGATAAAATGACGCCAGGGATGGAAAGGGGTGATGGCAGTTTTAGAAGGGGGATGATGAAGCTCTGGACTATGGAACGGCACAGCACAGCACAACGGGGGGAAATGCGATAAGAATTATGTCAAAATGCAGCACCATCATGCACAGATCAGCCTTAAAACATGTAACGTTTTATATATATATATATATATATATATATCGTTATACAGGGAGCGATGTATTTCTACGGAAAGGCTGGTAGATTGTAGAATCTTCTTGTCGGTAAAACGATGGAATCAATCTATTGAGGATTGTGATCTTAAATGCGTTGTGTCATCTCAGGATAGATTAGGTGCACAGCATACACGATTTGACAAGGAAATAGGATGTTCAACACGGGTCGGAATCTCTACTTGATTTATTACTATCGGCATTAGTCAAATACATGCTCACATCAAGTCATCCATTCACTGCTGTCCATCAAAAATGGCACATCCATCAATAATATTACATAATAACAACTGCTCTGATTAGATTGCTTAGATTGTTTAATACATCAACGGGGGGAAAAGCGAGATGAACTCGCGAGTATCAATGCTTCATTGAACGGAAAGTCCTATCTATCCCATTCAAAGTGTTTTAGCCTTCCCCCTTTCCACTGATAATAAGGAATTGGCAAGAATAGATCGATATAAATAGATCAACATAATGCAGCACTATCATGCACAGATCAGCCTTAAAACATGTAACGTTAGATATATAACGGAGCGATGTATTTCTACGGAAAGGCTGACTGACGCGGGGCTCATTCAATCTCCGCGTTAGTTATAGATACGCTTGCAGCAGCGGGTGAACTCCCGGTTCATTGAGTTTAAGGTTAAAAGCATAACTTCTCGGGGTGTCAGCGCGGTGGTTAAGGGCTCAAAATGACCGTATACCGATGGTGAAGTTAGCAAAGGAGTATTGTGATTGTACCACCTCCATAGCCGGTGTTATTCACAGGCAAAGACGGTGCATAATAGCGATTTTTGTGTTATGCTTTTTGTAAATAAAAGTTCTATGATGCATTGAAATGACATTAAACTAAGATAATACGATGGTCAGCATAATTTTTCGAATCTTTATTAATAAGCTATTACAGAAACTGTAGTGACATTTTCCAAGAGCGAATGTGGTATTTAAAGATGGCGGTTAGAGGTGTACAGTGAACACAAACGATGACGATGTTGTGACGATTTCCATTGACCAATCAACGGTGTGCAGCGTCACACGTCACACGCAGCCTGGCAAAAAGGTTCCGGGTCTCAATTTGGTTCCTGGTATCGAAGGGTAGCTAAAGAAGCGACCCGAACCGACCCGAACCGACCCAGGCCGACAAATGGAAAAGCGCCAAAGAAGCAGGCCAGCCCGGTAGTGGAAAAGCCCCTAACAGTGTCATATCATAATTATGTGCGTTATTACAATGACAGTTGTACAATTTACACATCCTTCTTCTTCTGCATGAACAAAACGTTAAAACCCATCCTACGTTTGACAAATATCGTAGGGAAATTAGTGATCCTATTTGTGTACATAAGGTTCAGAGATAGGAAATGTTAGGATATGTATAGCATAGCATAGAGTACAGCACAGTGTTTTATTTGTATAGTATAGTAGTATAGTATAGTGGATAGTGTATATAGCCTTTATTTATGTAAACCAGCTCTTTTTCCCTCCTTGTTTTTAGTATTATTATTTTTTCCAAGCACCAGGGGAGCCCCCCCTCCTAAATTTCGTTGTTTGGTACCTGTACTATATCAATGACAATAAAGACCATTCATTCATTCATTCAATCTATTTGTGCCATTGGGAATACTAGGTTTTCACCTGTATGACGTCACCCGGCAGCATCACATCGCGAGCCTTCCGCCACCGAGCGAACCAGTCCAGAGCGCAGGGAGACTAGTAGAGGCTACTGGCCCTTTAAGGAACTAAAAAGGAAACATTTTCAACACCCGAAATTAAAGTGAATCAATCCACGGTGGATTCCTCGTCAATTCGCGGAAATATTTTGATCACGAATGCCCGCGCAATGAAGTGGAATATAGCGGACAATTAATTTCATGGAAGGGTTATTATGCTACTAGCTGACTGGGGTTAGCATCGTTATCGCTAAGCGAAACATGGTGGCCAAGCCAAGTGAAGGAACATAGGATATGTTTTAGAGAATAGAGGGCTTTAAAATTGGGTAGAAATTGCAAGAAGCCTTCTTGTTGGAGGGTGGTGAAGGCATTGTTGTAACGGTTTCTACTGCGCTTTTACTGTTTTTGGACTTTGGCGGAACTGTGACTTGTGCGGGTTTCGCTGCTGGTTCAGAAAGGCACGAGCCCGTGTCCTGGACCATGGACCTCCACAAGCCCGCTGGACAAAAAAGTTCTTTTTAAGTTTTGCATCCTCGTTATAATCGTGTAGTCACTAACTATTGTATTCCAAGGTTGGTGCATATTTTTTTTGGGGAAAAAACGTGGAATGATAAGTGCTCAACTCAAAGGGTTTGTTACAATGTGTCTCGTTCTCACAATGCACAGTTTAGTGTTTGGACACTAAATGCACAAACCTGCATTCTGCAAAAGTAATCGTTTGTGTTCGCATTTGCAACACTAGTCTAGTTTCTTTGAAGCAAAGCAAGTCCGTGTCTGATTCGGTTCGTGGGGATAAAAAAACAAGTGCCCGATCAACGTTTTTCCCGTCTGTGAAACATGAACGAGACGTTATGGATTATCGTATTATAATCCCACACCCACCAGGGCCAGGATTGGGGAATTGATGGAACATGTTGTTTTTTTTCTTCCTCATTTGGGATTTTATTCTGCAACCGCACACACACACACACCAACAACAGGACACATGGTTTACGTTCAGTAGGTTTTTAGAGGACTTGTAAGAAGAGGGGATATTACATGGAGACTCGCTTGACATGCCCAGGAAGGAGCTACCACTGCCAGAGGGTTGGGAAGAGTCCCGCGATTTTGACGGGAAAGTCTACTACATCGACCACGTCAATCACATCACCAGCTGGATCGACCCCCGAGACAGGTAAATGTATGGGCCCCAGGATTAGAATCCATCCACGGAACGGAACGTTCGGGATTATTCGAATTTAGAATAATTAGAACGTTGCCGGTATAATTCCATGGATTTGACAGACCGTGACGTTAGAATTATAAGGTTCTATCTCCATTTTTGTCAAAATTGAGTTTTTTTTACATAATCTGATCCATTAGGTGTTTATTAATGCCTGTGTGGTGCTATTCTTAAAATGTTGACATTTTTGAGTTAGTAATTCATAAAATACAAAGGTTCCATCTCACAGAACATAATGGAATGTAAAAACTTTGACCCTCAATATCTCTGAACTGCCCTAAACGGAGATAGAACCTTATAATTCTAAGCTCACGATTTGACAGACTGGCACTCTGACCCCATTGGCGAGCATAATCGATAACCGACATAGTGTTCCTCTCTTAGCACAAGGCATGGTTCATTTGGCATATTGTGAACAGGACTGACTGACCCCCTGGCCTGAAGACTAGCTGCTGCTGCTGCTTAAACTATCACGTTCAAGTTGTTAGAATGTTGCAAGAAGTGTAAACCCAACGCATTTGTGGAAGGCTTGAATGGGGAAATACAAACAGAAGGACATATTTTCCTGGGGTAGAGAGCATTGATTTTACATTCCTGTCATTTAGAAATGAGCCCCCCTCGAGGTGTGTGAATTACTGTTTCTCTCCCTTGTAATCTTTCGGTGTTAATAGGCTTACAGTACAAAGCATGCTAGTGCCCTTAAACTCATTCATGACAGTCTTATTTTTGTACAGAAAACTCCACTGTCAAGGCTATAGGCTAGACTGTGTGGGACTCGTGTTGTGTGACCGGTTACTCAAATTCTACCCCCTCGGACTTTGACACAAAATCTCTTTAATAGCTTAGTTCTGGAATTCCTGAGATTACGGGTGTGTGTGTGTGTGTGTGTGTGTGTGTGTGTGTGTCCCCTCAGCCCTCCTTCCGTGCCCTAGCCTGAGGACAGGAGGAGGCCCTTGATATTAGGCAATATCGGCAAGACTGTAAAACAGGCTTTGTGTCTAAAACCCGAGTCATGTCGGGAGCTCTTTTGTTAGCCGCCACTGTTGTAGACACAGTCAACATACAGCACTCCGCATTCCAGTCTGGGAAGCCTGACAGGTGTACTGTGAGGCCATCCTCTCGCTGGCCAAATTAAAATACCACTCGCTGTTTGGGGCCTGGAAGCAGGCAGCAGCCACTGCCACCGCTGCAGCAAAGACCCAAGAAAGATGGAAGATATTTGTAAACAAAGCCCCCCACCATGATTCCACATTCCTAGAACACATGAGTGAGCGAGTGAGTGAGTCTGGTGGTTAAAGCAACAGAAAATGGCTCGTTTGAAATCCCTTTCACAGCTTGCCAGGGTGCAAAGGGCCAAAGTGCAGCGTGGGGCCCTGCAATGTTTTAACTAGGATGTGGAAACAAGAAGAGTCAGGCAGTATTCAGAGGGGTTTCATTTACTGTATAACCTCACCATTTAATAGTTTTTTTGGGGGGGGGGGCGGGGGGGCGGCAGGCATTCATTCACATTCACACTTGCATCCCTTCCAAGTGTGGTCTTTCTTCCCCTCATCATCATCAAGAGTAGAATAGAGAGGACACAGCATCACTTTATTCATCCGTCATCCGTTATCCATATATTCGTCGACAGCAGTGTGAACAACAAACCATCAACACAAGACAATACCCGGCCAGAAGGCGCTAAGTCTAAACAACACATCATCATTTCGTGACACCTGCTATGACGTGTGTGTGGGGGGGGGGTCCACACAAGACACAGAACAGAACAGAACAATCATAGTATGATACCAATGGAGGCTGGTAGAAGTGGAGGTAGAAATCGGGAGGCAGAGCCTCATGATAATGCATGGAATGGTGTCCGTTTTCCGCCTCCCTCCAGCCTCCACCCCCCCTATGATACCAAGACCACAACGAGAGAGGTTTGTGTTTGTTATTACACAAGGTTTGTGTTATTACACCAGTGGTATAACGACTGTTCCCTCTGTAACAATGTTACACATTGTTGTAAGTAACCTAGTCTGATGGATGGATGATTCACTCACTTGCTAAAATGCCAAAAATGTAATAATGTTAAATGTCATGGCGACAGAGTCAGAAGGCTTAGGCACTCCAGAGTCTGTCAAAAACCAATAGCTTGTTCAAAGGAAACTGAGCAGTCAGTTTGAAGTGGTGTTTAAAAATGAAACTACTGACAGGTCGGTCGTCCCGCCAGATCAGATATCACAAGGCGTACTAAACCAGCTCGCTTCTGTAAACAACTCGAGGGGCGAAAGTGACAAACGGCAGCGTGGGTCTGGGAAGGAGCTTCTTCAGGCTGACTGGAACTCTGTGCTCCGTGTTCAAATGGTAAATGGACTGACTTAGGCTATATAGCGCCTTTATCCAAAGCGCTTTACAACAGCCTCTCATTCACCCATTCACACACACATTCACGCACCAATGGCGGCAAGCTACCATTCAAGGCGCCTGCCCGCTCACTGGGAGCAATTTGGGGTTCACTGTCTTGTCCAAGGACACTTCGACATGTGGCCAGCCGGGGCTCGAACCGCCGAACCGCCGATCTGCCAACCTTGCGATCATTAGACGGCGGCTCTACCTCCTGCGCCACAGCCGCCCCCTTCAAAGAAGAGCCAATCACATTGGGTCACTTTCTTTTTTCTTTCTTCTTTCGGTCTGCACCTCAGACCGGCAATATAACGATAGCAGGCGTTGTGTCGTCAGAGATATATCGCCTGTGAGAAGTTGGCTAGGACAAGCCTAGTCTCTTTCCCAGACTCTTAGTACCAGCTTGTGGACGAGGTTAGGGCTAACGTAAAGTAGGCCATCACCCAAACCCTGGCCCTAAACTGTCATTGGATTTCACCTAATTGAAGGAGAAGAGAGCGCACACCACCGCAGAAAACTTGTGCAAGGTGCTGGGGAGTGGGGACGCAGCAGAATACTGTAGAATGTAGAAGCTGAACACTCTAGTTCCAGATGCAAAAATGTATTTTGGGATTTCACCTACCATCCCCCCCCCCCCACCTGTGTTTGGTGTGTGTTCAGTCCGCCTCTGTTGGCTGCAGTGCTGAGGAGGACATTCTGGAGAGTGTGTGCGTTTGTTTGTGTGTGTGTGTGTGTGTGTGTGTGTGTGTGTGTGTGAGTGTGTATGCGTACCAGTGTGTGTTTGTGTGTGTGTGTGTGTGAGTGTGTATGCGTAGCAGTCTGTGTGTGTGTGTGTGTGTGTGTGTGTGTGTGTGTATGCGTACCAGTCTCTGTGTGTGTCCAGACACAGAGGCAGAGTTATTAAGGCCTGTTTTAAAGTGTTGGTAGAGGGATCATAGGGTACCCAGACGAGGGTGTTTATCATCCAACTGGTTTCAGGGTGAACTTAAGTTCTGCTGTCCCAGGGACGAGTGTCCAAAACAGCCTAGAAGCCCACAGAGGACCGCCCTCCATCCCGACCACACCAGCCGCAGAGTGGACACACCGGGACAACGGCGTCATCGATTAAAACGAGCGCGTTGGGGGAGGGTTGCCGCCGGAGACCTTCAAAAGAACGGAGATTGGGGCGCTTAGGTGGCGTAGCGGACTAAGGGTTGACCACGTAACCGCAGGGTTCCCCGGTTCGATTCCGTCTGCGGACATATTCTGCATGTCCTCCCTTCTCTCTCTCTCTCTCTCTCTCTCTCTCTCTCTCTCTCTCTCTCACCCATCCTTCCTGTCAAACCTCTACTGTCTCGCATATTACAATAAAAAAAAAAAATATGAGTGGGACTGCCCCACTCAGGAAAAGAAAAACGTTAAAAAAAGAACAGAGATGCTACAGACAGACAGACAGGCCTGGGAGGCGACAGGCCGAACGTCCCGAGACCCACGACCAAAAGATGTGTCAGAGAAGGGAGGCACAGATGATGACGCTGGGGAGGTGGTGTGAATTCGGCTGGCAGGGCGGAGGGCGGGGTGGTGGAACGAGTGGACCCTCTTGTTCACTATGACATCTCTGGCGAACGCCGCTCTGTTTTGACATCCTATCCCAGAGTCCACCTTGGCTTTAAGCTATGAGCTATGTTGTTCAATTCTGTGGTACATCTTAAAATGCAGTTGTGACAGGGAGGCTTAAGTGAAAAGGGTCTAATGCTGATGATGTTGATTTACCGTTATTACACAGGTATAAGGGGGTTATAGGGGATAACTTTATTACAAGATAGCGGCAGCATTAATAATTTGTGTGCGTGCGTGTGTGTTTGTGTGAGTGCGCGCGCATGTGTGTGCGGGTGTGTTTAACATCTAGTGCAGTTCTTTTACGTACACGTTTTTCTTTTCTAATGTCTATCCTGGTTGTCCTGGTTGCCTGTCTCCAGCTGTACATTCATACATGTAGGTGGCCCCTGACTCTCTCTCTCTCTCTCTCTCTCTCTTTTTCTTTCTCAGTATTCCTTTCTCCCTCTCTCCCTCTCTTTCTCTCATATCTCTCTCTGTCAGTACCTCTCCCTTTCTCTCTCTCTCTCTCTTTCTCTCTCTCCCTCTCTCTCTCTCTCTCTCTCTCTCTTTTTTTCTTTCTCAGTATTCCTTTCCCCCCCTCTCCCTCTCTTTCTCTCATATCTCTCTCTGTCAGTATCTCTCCCTTTCTCTCTCTCTCTCTCTCGCTCTTTCTCTTTCATTCTCTGTCAGTATCTCTCCCTCTCTTTCTCTTTCTTTCTCTGTATCTCTTTCTCCCTCCCTGCCCCTCTCTCTCTCTCTCTCTCTCTCTCTCTCTCTCTCTCTCTCTCTCTCTCTCTCTCAGGGCTGTTGCCTTCCACATTCTTCAGCCAGCGTTATTGTCCATCCACCCTCATGGTGACGCACCAAACACATTCTGTCAGGTGAAAGGAATGTTATCTCCCAGATACCACGCCGCCGGAGAGCTGTGTTGCCAGAGAGAGAGAGAGAGAGGGAGGGAGGGAGGGTGCGGGTGGTGGAACTGAACTGAACAGCCCAGCTCTTTTTTTTTTTTTTTTTTGGTGTGTGGACCTTGAGCAGCCCCATCGCTCGTGAAATGTAGGGCTCGGTTTTGGCCGTCGCCTCGTAAATTGACTTGAGGAATTTATAGTGCTGTTGAATGAAAGTACTGTCAGTGTGTGAGTCATGGCTCAGTCATGCTCTCTCCTGTGTTTGCACTCTGCGCCGCACGCTTTGTCAGTTTGCATTAGAGCACGGGGGCCGTGTGTGTGTGTGTGTGTGTGTGTGTGTTTTTTCTTGGTATGTATGTTAGCCTATGTGGGTAAACCTGGGTAGTTGTTTGTTTTCTGTAAAGCAGCACTTGACTAACTAGTAATGCAGCCTGGAAAACCAGGAAATTCCCCGGCCAGACTCTCTCTCTGGGTGTCTGTATGTGTGTGTGTGTGTGTGTGTGTGTGTGTGTGTGTGTGTGTGTGTGTGTAGGAAAACTGGCTTTTGTTGGATCCACACACACATGCACACCACACACTCTTAGTTAATGGGTTTATCAATGTAGGGTCCAACAGACCACTGATCAGCCTCTACCTACACCTCTCCCAAACGCTGTCTCGTGATTGGCCCTCCCTGTGTCACACCTCTCACGGTAGGTCAGAACAGAAGCGTACGGTTGGCCGGTTCCTCAAAGCTCAAAGCACATGACTTTTTAAACAGCCAGCCAGTCAGTCAGTCAGTCAGCCAGTCAGCCAGCCATCCAGTCAGCCAGTCAATCAGTCAGCCAGCCAGCCAGTCAGCCAGCCAGTCAACCATCCAGCCAGCCAGCCAGTCATCCAGTCAGTCAGTCAGCCAGCCAGCCAGCCATCCAGTCAGTCATCCAGTCTGTCAGCCAGCCAGTCAACCATCCAGCCAGCCAGCCAGTCATCCAGCCAGCCAGCCAGCCAGTCATCCAGTCAGCAGTCAGCCAGCCAGCCAGCCATCCAGTCAGTCATCCAGCCAGTCAGCCAGTCAGTCAGCCAGCCAGTCAACCATCCTGCCAGCCAGCCAGTCATCCAGTCAGTCTGCCAGCCAGCCATCCAGTCAGTCAGCCAGCCATCTAGTCAGTCAGTCAGTCAGCCAGCCATCTAGTCAGTCAGCCAGCCATCCAGTCAGTCAGTTAGACAGACAGACAGAGAAAGAGGTCCTAACATTCCAGTGAATAGTGAGTACCTCATGCTAAGCTAAGCCCGGCCGACCCCCCCCTTGTTTCCGAGCCGCCTGATAGGCTGACCGGGGACTTGAGTGAGTCAGCGCTCCTCTGAGAGGGTAATGATGAGCGCTGAGGTTTGGGCTCCCTGAGTGATTAGAGGGGGAATAGGATTTATAGGGGTGAGGGAGGTGAGGGATTTACAGGGGTGAGGGAGGTGAGAGAGAGGGTGGGAGGCAGAGGCGGAGGTGGTCGGTCCTCTGTGGTGCAGTCGGTAGGTAGAGCACGGCGCTAACAACGCTTTGGTCGCGGGTTCCGTATATATACTGACAAATGTACATGCACTCACTGCAATGTAAGTCTCTTTGGATAACAGCGTCAGTTAAATGGCATATCGACAATCGATC
>NC_137693.1:11063258-11083947 GCF_963989245.1 Nansenia antarctica | reverse complement strand
CTCAGTAACATCAGAGACAGTAACAAACAGACAGTAACAAACAGACAGTAACAATATATGTGGAAGTTATATGGGTCTTGTAAGTAGTTTCTGGCAGGATGTATAGGTTTTCTATAGTAAGGAAATCTCTTGTTGCACAATGACAACTTATTACTGAGAGAGAGAGAGAGAGAGAGAGAGAGAGAGAAGAGAGAGAGAGAGAGAGAGAGGAGAGAGAGAGAGAGAGAGAGAGAGAGAGAGAGAGAGAGAGAGAGAGAGAGAGAGAAGAGAGAGAGAGAGAGAGAGAGAGAGAGAGAGAGAGAGAGAGAGAGAGAGGGGGGGGGGGAGAGGGCAGTCTGTGATGTAATATAGTCCTCTGTCACTCTAGACACCATTCTAACACACTTAACGTTATTAGACCTGGAGTCTTGGCAGATGTGTGTGTGTGTGTGTGTGTGTGTGTGCGTGTGTGTGTGAAAGGGAGAGAGAGAGAGAGAGAGAGAGAGAGAGAGAGAGATTCTAACAAACTAACTTTATTGGACATGGAGGTCTTGAAAGATTTGTGTATGTACGCGTGCGTGTGTATGTACGCGTGCGTGTGTATGTATGTGTGTGTGTATGTACATGTGTATGTGTGTGTGTGTACTGTGTACGCTTGTGTGTGTGTGTGTGTGTGTGTGTGTGTGGGAGGGAGAGGAAGAGGGAGGAATTTAAGCTGCCACCTGTAACCTGACTGCCAGAGCTGGAGCAGAGTGGGGGAGGGAGGAGAGGAGGGAGAGAGGAGGGAGAGGGGGAGAGGGGAGAGGAGGAGGAGGAGGAGAGGAAGGCTCGGGTTACAGCCCTGTGTGGGCCCGGGCCGTTGTGTCACCCTGGAACTCAACACTGGTTCCCATGGCGACCGCGGGGGAAAGGTTGACATGGTGTTGTGTTTCTCTCCTCCTCTCTCTCCTCTCTCACCTCTCACCCACCTCTTCGACCCTCCTCCCTCCCTCTCTCTTCCTCCTCCTCCTCCCTCCTCCCCCTCTTCCTGCTCTCCTCTCACTTCTCTCCCTCGTCTTCTCCATCTCCCTCCCTCCCTCCCTCCCTCCCTTTCCCTCCCCTCTCATGGTACTGTGTTTCTCACCTCTCACCTCTCGCCCACCTCTTCGCCTCCTGCCTCCCCCTCTTCCTCTCTCCTCACCTCTCCACCTCTCCCTCCCTCCCCCTCTCTCCCTCCCCCCTCTCCCTCCCTCCCTCCACCTCTCCCCCCCTCCCTCCCACCCCTCTCTCAGACTCTGCGGGTGAGGTCCGAGGCCCGGGGGGCGGGGCCTAAGAAGATGGGCGTGACCTCGGCGGTGTCGGACGAGTCGGTGGCGGGCGACAGCGGCGTGTACGAGCCGTCGGAGAGGAGGTACGTAGGAGGAGGGAGGGAGGAGGGAGGGAGAGAGGAGGTACATAGGAGGGGAGGGAGGGAGGGAGGGAGGAGAGGAGGTACATAGGAGGGGAGGGAGGGAGGGAGGGAGGGAGGGAGAGGAGGTACATAGGAGGGGAGGGAGGGAGGGAGGGAGGGAGGGAGGAGAGGAGGTACGTAGGAGGGGAGGGAGGAGCGGAGGTACGTAGCCCCCCCGGGTCAGCTGACCTGTCTGTCCGACATAAACACCAAACAGGAAGCAACTACATGTACTAAATGTTACCCCTGTTAAGACAGGACTGATGTAGATCCTGATTTGACCTGTGTGTGTGTGTGTGTGTGTGTGTGTGTCTCTGTGTGTGTGTGTGTGTGTGTGTGTGTGTGTGTATACGTGTCTGCGTCTGCGTGTGCGTGTATGTGTCTGCGTCTGCGTGTGTGTATATATATGTGTGTGTGTGTGTGTGTGTGTCTGCGTCTGCGTGTGCGTGCGTGTGTGTGCGTGTGTGTGTGTGTCAGGCCCGGCCTCCCTGCAGACGTGTCGCCTGGGGAGGAGGAGCGGCCCCCCCCCGGCTGTGCCCAGGTCAGCCTAGGCCTGAAGTACCAGGCCAGGAGCAGCGCTTCAGCGTGTTCGTCATGACCCTCTCCAACTGCAGCGCCCTCTGTCTGCCGGCTGACCACAAGTGTAAGGGACACGTCTGCCTTTGTTTTTCAAGCTTTAAAAAAAAAAAATTATATACTTACTTTTTTTCAACAACATCTCAGGCATAAAACACCCACCAAACAGAAAAACACATCATACATAACAAGGAAAAGAAAGAACACAAACTTGTGGGGGGATATCATGAGGTCATGTTCAGGAGTTTGTGAAGCTTTGACAGAAGTGTGACAGGTGACTGATGGGTGGATAGATGATTCACTTAGAGAAATAGACAAATGTACTTGTTGCTAGTTTTGGGATAAAAGTGTCTGCTAAATGTCTAAAATGTTGGAAAAAAAATGATACTGTTTTTTTTTTTTATGTTAAAAACATATACTTAAAAATGTTTGGGGTTTGAGTGTGTGTGTGTTCTCTGGTATTGAATGTGTGTGTGTGTGTGTTCTCTGGTATCTAATGTGTGTTTGAATGTGTGTGTGTGTGTGTGTGTGTGTGTGTGTGTGTGTGTGTGTGTGTGTGTGTGCGTGCATGAGTGTTCTCTGGTATCTTAACACGTGTGTGGGTTTTCTGGTATCTTAACGTGTGTGTGTGTGTGTGTCCTCCCCCCCAGCTACCTGCGCGTGGCCGTGCTGCCCTGCTCAGAGACGACCCGCTGCCTGTTCCGCACACGCGGTTCCCTCCCGCTGGACGCCGTGGAGGTCAACGAGGTCTTCGGCGTCCAGATGTCCCACAATGCCTTGCGGCAGAAGACCCTGAGGGCGGACGTGTGCCGCACCAGCAAGTCGGGCCGTGAGCAGTGTCTGGTGGGTCCCCCCCCGCTCTCTCTCCCCCGCTCTCCCCCCTCTCTCTCCCCGCTCTCTCTCCCCCGCTCTCTCCCCCCGTTCTCTCCCCCCGCTCTCTCCCTCCGCTCTCTCTCCCCCCGCTCTCTCCCCCCGCTCCCCCCCCCCCCCCCACCGCTCTCTCTCCCCCGCTCTCTCCTCCGCTCTCTCCCCCCCTCTCTCTCTCCCCCCCGCTCTCTCCCCCCGCTCTCTCCCCCCGCCCTCTCCGTCCTGCTTGTTATCCACGCTCGGCCGTATCGATCGATGATTGATGTTGTTTTGGTAGACGTGTGTTTAAGCAGGTACGTACGTGCGTGTGGTTAAAATACGCCATGTACCAATATTGACTTGCCGCGCCCATCTGCAAACGTTGTCACGTTGGGGTGTTTGTGGAATGTCTGATCTGGAATGTGTCAGTCCGATAACTGTAACTGCATACATTCATCTCTGTCAGATGTGTGACGTGTGTTTGTGTGTGTGTGTGTGTGTGTGTGTGTTATGTGACATAATCATTGATGCGCCCCCTCCGTCTCTGCTACCCGCCTGCATGTAAAGTATGTCTTGTGTGTGCCTTCCATGTGGCTGCTGTGACTATTTAGTTTTCCCTTGTCCCCTTTGTATTGGTTTTATTGCATGAACTGTATTGATGTTGCTGCCATCATCTGTGTCTGCTTGTTGGTGCTTGCTCCAATCGGGTGCGATATGTGACACATTCTAATGCTTAGGTCCTCATGTCGGGATCTGATGTAATGATCAGACTTTTTTTTCGAAAAATGTGAATACATTCCGCGTTGTTTAGAAATCGCTAGTCGACTGACACGGCTTGTTTTGTGAGCCTGCTAACAATGTAAAGTAGTGTTAGTTAACTAGGTAGCAGTGGGATTACTCACAGAATCAATTTTGTTGCAGTGTTTTGGCTTGACTAGCGAGTTTCTAACTCCTGTGATTTTTTTCTCTTTCCCTCTCCCTTTTCTCTCATCTCTCTCTCTCCCTTCTTTTCTCATCTCTCTCTCCTCTCTCTCTCTCCTTTTCTCCCTCTCCCTTCCTTTCTCATCTCTCTCTCTCTTTCTCTCTCTCTCTCTTTCTCTCTCTCTCTCTCTCTCTCTCTCTCTCTCTCTCTCTCTCTCTCGCTCTCTCCTTCTCTCCCTCTCCCTTCCTTCTCATCTCTCCCCCCCCCCCCCAGGCGGGAGCCCAGATCAGCCTAGCTGATGTGAACTGTTCGGGGGAGAGGAGCATCAAGGTGTACAACCTCCTGAACCACACCTACCTGCCAGCCATGAGCAGCCAGGACAGCAACCACACAGAGACACACACACAGGCCCACACGGTAACACACACACACACACACACACACACACACACCACACACTGGCCCACACGGTAACCACACACAGAGACACACACACACTGGCCCACACGGTAACCACACACAGAGACACACACACACACTGGCCCACAGAGTAACACACACAGACACACACACACACACTGGCCCCATAGGGTAACACACACACACACACACACACCAGGGTTTCCGTTAACCGGTAATTACCGGTCTTTGTCCGGTAAAATTAGTAGAAGTCCGACAAATTGAAAACTCGTCGGACATAAATGTCCGGTGAAAATAATTCCCTCTAACCATTTTCAGCTGAGCACCAAACACACATAACACTGCCCGAGAGAGAAGGACCCGCCCCCTTTAGTTAGCCTATAGGCTATAGGCTAACTAAAGGGGGCGGGTCCTTCTCTCTCGGGCAGTATTGTGTGTGTTTGGTGCTCAGCTGAAAATGGTGTCCCGAAGCGGAGCGCTTTAACTTTATCGCACAATAACAAGGATAACAAACGAAACGGACAACATTTACACTAAGATGGAGACAAACTTCAGCGATATGATCTAACAGCCGGTCTTCAGGACGACATACAGACCCGTATGAGCTTACAGGGCTATCCCCTATCTATCTGAGAAAAGGCATAGCCTAGGCTGTAACATCGAACGGAAATTAGCCTATACGCATTGCAAGTTAATTTAAAGCCTATTTATTTTCAAAGAGTTTTATTCTACTTTATTTTATCTGATAAAAGGCATATGAACGGAAATTAGGCTAGCCGTGTCACGCCAGAAGCCTACATGCTTGCACTGTTACTGTTCAATAAAATGTTATACATCTAGACATTGTGGTATTTCTTTATATACGTATCCCAGACTGCCTATCAATTGTTTCTCAATAAACAGTTATGTTCTCCCCATTGTCATACTCCCGAGCTAAACGAAATGCCTTCCCAACCAGCGAGACCTGGTTATAGAAATGACGTTGTTTTATTGATTTTTAAAAAAAGGGTAAAACTGGAAAGAGAAAATAGAAAACTCACATTAATCCCAAACAATTTAACAAACTTCAGTTAATGTAATGTGGAGTCCGTTCATTGATCGATGCTGTCTGTTCAGTTCCCAGTGAGGCGCCCGTTCAGCGCTGGACCCGTTCAGCGCTGGATTTGACGCATTGCATAGCGCGCATGCATCAAATCATGTTATATTATTATATATTATATAGCTCGCATCTAATCGTATCGGATGAGAAATAGACATTAAATGACATATATAGGCCGCTACACAACAGTAATCACCGCGACAAACAGCTATATTAGATTTGAAGAAAAAAAAAGATGATTTAGAAAAAATTTTTTTTATTATATTTTAATATGAAGACCGGAATATATCACGTTTGTCCGGTAAATCGAATTCTTCCCGGACACGATGTCCGACGGCAAATTTTTCTAACGGAAACCCTGACACACACACACACACACACACACACACACACCACACACACTGGCCCACACGGTAACCACACACAGAGACACACACACACTGGCCCACACGGTAACCACACACAGAGACACACACACACTGGCCCACAGAGTAACACACACAGACACACACACACACACTGGCCCCATAGGGTAACACACATAGAGACACACACACACACACACTTACCTTTTATTAGGCCTTGTATCTCCATGTGCAACATCTCACTAGGTTGGTCCTGTGTGGATTTCACATTGATATGAAATCAAACTTTATATACTAGCACACTTCATACACAGATGCAATATAACATGCTTTACAGTATTTGATAGTGTGTGTGTGTGTGTGTGTGTGTGTGTGTTCCAGAACTGTGTGTCAGTGACAGAGACAGTAGCAGGCAGTCTTGAGGGAGCACCTGAAGAGGACGAATGGTGAGTTCCTGAACAAACACACCTTTATCTGTTTACTCTCCTCCTCTCCTCCCCCTCTCAACCTCTCCTCTCCTCTCCTCCCCCTCTCAACCTCTCCTCTCCTTCTGCGTTCACCTTCTCCTCTCCTCCCCTCTCCTCCTGCTTTCAACCTCTCCTCTCCTCCTTTCACCCTCTACCAGAGAGCATTCTTCAGTACGCCTCACACAGTCACACATACACAGTACTCCCAGTCAATGAGGGGGATCCTGTGTCACACACACACACACACACACACACACACACACACACACACACACATACATCCGGAATCCCACCGAGCAGGTTCATACACACAATGATGGTGCTTGAATTTCAGATACACCTCCTCAGTTAAATAACACCTGTCCCCCTCCCGTCCCCTCCTCCTCCCCTCCTCCCCTCCTCCCCCATCTCCTTCTCCCACGGGAATTACCCAGGCCTCATTGGCACACCAACCCTCCTCCACCCCATCAACCCTCCCCCCCCCCCCTCTCTCTCAGGGTAGACACAGACAGGTGACTTACTCAAACAGGCTGCTTTTCTCCCTCTGTCTGTCTGTCCCTCCCTCCTTCTCTTTCCCTCCCTCCTTCTCTCCCTCCCTTTCTTCCACCCCACTCTCAGGTAGACAGGGACAGGTGTATGACTCAGACAGGTTTTTTTCCTTCCTCCTCTCCTTCTCCTCCCCCCTTCTCTCTCTTTGCCGGTCTGTATCGCTCCATCTCCCTCTCCCTCCCCCCTTCTCTCTCTCTCTCTCTCTCTCTCTCTCTCTCTCTCTCTCTCTCTCTCTCTCTCTCTCTCTCTCTCTCAGTGTGTTATATCACTAGTTTCTGTGCCCCCCCCCCCCCCCAGGCAAGGCGAGGCCCTGGAGGGAGATGTGTTTGAAGACGAGGAGGGGCCTCTACAGGAAGAGGAGGAGTTCTATCCTGACAGCAGCCAATGGGAGGGAGAGGAGGAGGCGGCCAAAGTGACTCAAACAGGAAGCATGACAGAGAGGGTACTTTAACTATGATACTGAGTCATTGTTTGGTCCGGTATGTAGATATGTATATAGGTATGTATGTAGGTATGAATATAGTTATGTATATAGATATGTATATATATGTATATAGGTATAAATATAGTTATGTATGAGTATAGATATGTATATAGGTGTGAATATAGATATGAATATAGACGTGAATATATATATATATATCGGTTTGTATATAGATATAAATATAGACAGATATGGCCGAGGCACACGGGAAGCGGCATATTGGCCGGCCGCTTCCGAGGGTGGGATAGGAGTATTTCTGGACTAGGATCCGTCGCGCAACACCGCCCCCGTCTGGTGCTGGAGTAACGGTACTGGGCTCGAGGAGCCAGTCAGCCTAGTCTGCCTGGCGGCCTCCTCTGGGACTGCCGGCCACGGGGTCGGGCGGCGGATCCTTCGCAATAGGCAGGGGATAATTGGATGCTAAGTTGGGTTAAATTGGCTACCAAATTGGGTGAAAAGGGGATAAAATCTGAAAAACAAATTTATAAAAAAAAAAAGATATAAATATAGATACCTAGATATATCGATATGTATATAGCGATGTTTATAGATGTACATACATATGAATATAGACTATACCCCCCCCCCCCCCCCAGGTGAATAAGGAGACCAGTATGGACGGCCTCCCCCCCTACGCCTCCGTGGTTCGGCCCAAGGAGCGCCGGCCTGACGCCCCCCCCCACCAGAACCCCTTCGTCAGGGGCAACACCATCATACGCTCCAAGACCTTCTCCCCCGGACCCCAGAGTCAATACATCTGCAGGGTGAGACACACACACACACACTCACACACACACACACACACACACACACTGTATACATCATAAATTATGCATAAATGAATCTCACATGATTAACTGCAGACAGACAGAAAAACACACACACAGATGGATAATCGTGAGCACACACACACACACACGCGCATGCATGCACACACACGCATGCACCAGACACACACACACACACACACACACACACACACACACACACACTGTATACATCATAAATGATGCATAAATGAATCTCACATGATTATCTGTAACCCAAGTTATCATTAGCTTTGTCAGCTTGTCATTACTACTAATAAAGCTGTCTCCCCTGTCTTTGTTGCTGTGATGTGTGTCTGGTGTGTGATGGTGTGTGTGTGTGTGTGTGTGTGTGTGTGCGTGTGTGTCCAGATCAACCGCAGTGACAGTGACAGCTCCACGCTGTCTAAGAAGTCTCCCTTCGTCAGGAACGCCTCAGAGAGACGCAGCATGAGGATGAAGAAGGTAGAGAGAGAGAGAGTGTGTGGGTGTGGGTGTGGTTGCGGTTGGGTGCATGTTTGGGTGGGTGTGTATGTAGGGGTGGGTGTGGGTGCGGGTGTATGTGTATGTACGTGTGGGTGTGTATGTGTATGTAGGTGTGGGTGTGTATGTGTATGTAGGTGTGGGTGTGTATGTGTATGTAGGGGTGGGTGGGGGTGTATCTGAGAGTGTCTCTCCATCAGTCTCTCCATCCATCCCCCTCTCCTCTTTCAGTCTCTCCATCCATCTCCCTCTCCTCCCTCAGTCTCTCAATCCATCTCCCTCTCCTCCCTCAGTCTCTTCATCCATCTCCCTCTCCTCCCTCAGTCTCTCCATCCATCTCCCTCTCCTCCCTCAGTCTCTCCATCCATCCCCCTCTCCTCCTCCCTCAGTCTCTCCATCCATCTCCCTCTCCTCCCTCAGTCTCTCCATCCATCTCCCTCTCCTCCCTCAGTCTCTCCATCCATCCCCCTCTCCTCCTCCCTCAGTCTCTCCATCCATCTCCCTCTCCTCCTTCAGTCTCTCCATCCATCTCCCTCTCCTCCTTCAGTCTCTCCATCCATCTCCCTCTCCTCCTTCAGTCTCTCCATCCATCTCCCTCTCCTCCCTCAGTCTCTCCATCCATCCCCCTCTCCTCCTCCCTCAGTCTCTCCATCCATCCCCCTCTCCTCCCTCAGTCTCTCCATCCATCTCCCTCTCCTCCCTCAGTCTCTCCATCCATCTCCCTCTCCTCCCTCAGTCTCTACACCCATCTCCCTCTCCTCCCTCAGTCTCTCTATCCATCTCCCTCTCCTCCTTCAGTCTCTCCATCCATCTCCCTCTCCTCCCCCAGTCTCTCCATCCATCCCCCTCTCCTCCCTCAGTCTCTCCATCCATCTCCCTCTCCTCCTCCCTCAGTCTCTCCATCCATCTCCCTCTCCTCCTCCCTCAGTCTCTCCATCCATCTCCCTCTCCTCCTTCCTTCCTTCTCCTCCTTCAGCACCATCCATCCATCTCCTTCTCCTCCTCCCTCCTCTCATCTCTCCATCCAGCTGTTCCTCTGTGTGTCTCCGACTGTGTTAATAGTGCTATCAGTCCTCCGCCCGCGGGCCCGAGACGCCTCCTCATCCTGCCTCATTAACACGCTCTGTTCTCTGAGAGAAGAAGAAGCTCCCAGCCAGGAACCTTTCCTCCCTCGTCAAATTGACTGTTAATATTTAATGGCTGGCTGAATCTTAAACGAAGGCTGACATTTCTCTTCTTCTATTAATACCGTGACAGGGAATGAACTCTCCTTAGGTGGTTTCTCCGCGGGGGCGGGGGGCGGGGGCGGGGGGGGGGGGGGGGGGAGAGGGGGGAGATTGGGGAGAGGGAGAGAGGGGGGTGGGGGAGGGGGAGAGGGTGAGTAAGAGGGTATTAATATCCTGACAGGGAATGAACTCTGCTTTATTGTCCCTACTGGGCTCAGTGGAGAGAGAGAGGGGGGAGAGAGAGGGGAGAGAGGGGGAGAGAGGGGGAGAGAGGGGGAGAGAGAGGGAGAGAGCATTAATACTGTGACAGGGAATGAACTCTGCTTGGGTAGCTCTCCTTACCGGGGAGAGAGGCTGAGGTGTGTGTGTGTGTGTGTGTGTGTGTGTGTGTGTGTGTTAGTTATCCCTCTCCTCTCCTTCCCCCTAGCCCCCTGTCCCAGTGAAGCATCTAAACAGCCTGCTGTGCGTGTGTGTGTGTGTGTGTGCGTGCACTCTCTCTAACCCCCCTCCCCTCCACCCCCCCCCTCCCTCCAGCCCCAGTGAAGCATCTAAACAGCTCTCTCTAACCTCTCTCTCTCTCCCCCCCCCCCCCTCTCCCTCCAGCCCCCAGTCCCAGTGAAGGGTCTGGACGGCCTGCTGCGGACCTCTCTGGACCTGGAGCTGGACCTGCAGGTGTCGCGGACCCGCCACAGTCGCCTGGACCAGGAGCTGCGCGTGCTGCGGGAGCTGAAGGGGCAGCTGGAGGCAGCCAGGCAGCAGGGCCGCAGGGACCTCCCCGCCTGGGTGCAGGAGGACGAACGCTTCAGGCTGCTGCTCAGACAGGCCGAGAGACAGGTCAGAGGTCAAGGGCAGTTGGAGGGGGGGCAAGGGGGGGGGGGGAGGGAGGGAGAGGAGAGGTGGAGGGAGGGGGGGAGGTGGAGGGAAGGGAGGGTGAGAAGGGGAGCGAGGAGGGAGGGACATGGAGAAGATGAGGGAGCGAAGTGATTAGAGAGCAGGAAGAGGGGGAGGAGGGAGGAGAGGAAGAACAGAGGGGAGGGAGGAGGCGAAGAGGGGTGGGGGGGTTGGATTTTTTCTTTCTTATTTTTTTTTTCAAATTTGTGTTTTAGTTCTGGAAAATGTGAGAAAGAAAAAATTATAATAAAGACACCATGTGCAGAGAATGTTTACGTTTACATTAAATATGACGTCTTTGGCATTTAGCAGAGGCCCTTATCCGAAGGGACTTAGAACAAATACATGTCTGAGGAAGTGAGTCGTCTGTGATCTATCAGTCATCATAAGAAAGTAATCTATGCTAGGACCAGGGGCTGTTGGCGGTCACAATGCTAGTAGACAGTCACAATGCTAGAAGGAGCTCGACAATGGTTCCCATGGCGACCGCGGGGGAAGAAAGGTTGACATGGTGTTGTGTTTCTCTCCTCTCACCTCTCGCCCACCTCTTTGCCCTCCTCCCTCCCTCTGTTCCTCCTCTTCTCCATCTCTCTCCCTCTATTCCTCCTCGCTCCCCCCTCGCTCCCCCCTCTCTCACCTCTAGTTGTCCTCTCCTCTCCCCTCCTCCTCTCCTCTCCTCTCCCCTCCCCCTCTCCTCCCCCCTCCCACCTCTTAATGAAGGCCAGGTTGGACATATTGTCCCAGCAGAGCGCTTGGTTCAGGTGTTATATCTGCATGGCCACCTGTGGTGTTCTACAATCAGTCATCTACTGGTGTGAAGGGCTCCTATTGGTCGGCTAGGAAACTGTCCTGCTGTGAAACCAGGAAAACAAAAGGTCCTTATTTGGGCTTGAATGTGAGAGCTGCTATCTAAATGTGTGTTTGTGTGTGTGTTTGTGTGCGTGTGCGTGTGTGTGTGTGTGTGTGTGTGTATGTGCGTGTGTGTGTGTGTCTGTGTGTGTGTGTGTGTGTGTGTGTGTGTGTGTAGACGAGGGAGGAGCAGCGTGAGGAGCAGCGGGTGGAGAAGATGATGCGGGCGGCGGCCAAGGACGTCCACAAGATCAGAGGCCAGAGCAGGAAGGAGCTGCCAGAGCTACAGTCTTTCAGGTGGGGGACACACACACACACACACACACACACACACACACACTGAGAGACACACACAAACACACACACACACACTAAGAAACACACACACACACACACACACAAACACACAGACACACACACACACTGAGACACACACACACATACACTAAGAAACCCACACACGCACACACGCGCGCACACACACACACACACACACACACACACACACACACACACACACACACACGCGCACACACACACACACACACACACACACACACACACACACACACACACACACACAGAAACACACACAGAAACACACACAGGCTCTGGGTAGTGGGGGTATTGGGGTGGGGAGAGAGACGGTTGGCAGGTTGAGTGACAATGTTGTCTTTTTTGTTTGTTTTTGGTTTTGTTTATGTCTGTTATGGGGGGGTGGGGGGGGGAAATAAGTAAAATAATAGAACATTAATCACAAAAAAACCTCAAAATTCAAATTTTCAAAAAACTTTATTCAATGTCTCTACGATCTCTCGAAGAACCAATCAAACAACTTCTAGTACCAGGAATCCATGATGCGCCTCATGGACATGAACCTCATGTTGTTGTGGCCGTGGCACATCTGACTGAAGTTCCTGTACTCGCCGGGCCTCATGTACCACATCCTGCCCATGTAGTTGGGCTGCTCGTACATGAGCCAGTGGCCGTCCATCACGTTGCAGGACATGCAGTTGTTCATGCTGTAACGCTCCTGGATGGAGTTACAGTCGTCGTTCATCTCGTGCATCTGACCTCCGAAGCTCTCCCTCTCATAGATCCTCATCTTGTAGTTGCCCCTGTGCTGTAATGGGATCAGGAAGATATGGGTTTAGTGGGAGGATAGATAGATAGATAGATAGATAGATAGATAGGGTAGATAGATAGATAGATAGATAGATAGATAGATAGACAGATAGATAGATAGACAGACAGACAGACAGATGGTTGTGTGGACCTACCATGGGGATGTGGCGGCAGGACTGCATGTTCCAGTTGAACATGTTGTTGTAGTCGGAGTACTCTCCCTTCCTGAAGAACCACTGGTTGCCCATGTAGTTGTTGCGCTCGTAGGCCATCCAGCAGCCGTTGTGCACCCTGCAGGACTGGCAGCGGCTCATGTAGGAGGACATGTCGGAACAGTCGCTAGAACAGTCGTAGGAGCGGCCGCCGAAGTTCCTCTCCTCGTAGAAGGTGATCTTGCCCATCATGTTCATGTTGGAAGTCATGTTGCTAGCGGTGGTTAGCTGCTGTTGCTGGTCCTAGAGGTGGTGGTGACTGACTACCTGTTGGGAAGCTCTCCATTTTATACCTGTGGGACCAGGGGCCTCTGCCATTGTTTGGAGAGAGAGAGAGAGAGAGGCCCTGAGTCAGCGACATGCCTTTTCTACCCACCCATCCACCTACCTACCTCTACCTAGTGATAATAATAGTGCCATTCTCTCACTAGATGCCGAGAAAGCATTCTGAGAAACACACACACACACACACACACACACACTGAAAGACACACACACACACACACACACACACACACACACACACACAGGCAAGCACAGACTCATACACACACGCGCACACACACCTGATCACAACAAGAGCATGATTCCAAATCCCCTCTGCTTTGTGTTGTGTAAAGTTCCAGTAAACCTGACGACCTGACGGTTTATCTTCTCATCTCCTCCCCAGAGAGAAGATGGCCTTCTTCACCAGAGCCAAGACCAACATCCCTGACCTCCCTGCAGACGACGTGTAGACAACACCAACACCCTCCATCTACCCTGCCCTCCACCCTCCATCTACCCTACATCTACCCTCCATCTACCCTCCATCTACCCTCCATCTACCCTACATCTACCCTCCATCTACCCTGCCCTCCACCCTCCATCTACCCTACATCTACCCTCCATCTACCCTCCATCTACCCTCCATCTACCCTCCATCTACCCTACATCTACCCTCCATCTACCCTACATATACCCTCCATCTCCCCTACATCTACCCTACATCTACCCTGTATCTACCCTCCATCTACCCTCCATCTACCCTCCATCTACCCTACATCTACCCTCCATCTACCCTACATCTACCCTACATCTACCCTGCCCTCCACCCTCCATCTACCCTGTATCTACCCTCCATCTACCCTCCAGCTACCCTCCATCTACCCTCCATCTACCCTCCATCTACCCTACATCTACCCTACATCTACCCTCCATCTACCCTACATCTACCCTGCCCTCCACCCTCCATCTACCCTGTATCTACCCTCCATCTACCCTGTATCTACCCTCCATCTACCCTACATCTACCCTGACCTCCACCCTCCATCTACCCTCCATCTACCCTGCCCTCCACCCTCCATCTACCCTCCATCTACCCTATATCTACCCTGCCCTCCACCCTGTATCTACCCTCCATCTACCCTGCCCATCCATCCTATCCATCCATCCTGTATCTACCCTGCCCATCTAGATCTACCCTGCAGATCTACTTTGCAGCTCTATCCTACATCTACAACATGCAGAGAAGGCCGACATCCGTGATGACATTAGCTGAGCTGAGATGTCCCCTCCTGGCCACCATAGCTCAGCTGAGATGTCCCCTCCTGGCCACCATAGCTGAGCTGAGATGTCCTCTCCTGGCCACCATAGTTGCTGGAACAATGCTGGAAAGTACAACGTAAAGAGGGAATATCTGGGCCAGAACAGAACACTGGTTTGGGGTTTGACCCTGGATCGACCCCTCGTCTCTGACCTCTGACCTTACAGAAGACCTGGCCTGAGCATTTATTCAGCCAGTCTTAACTGCTGTGTCCAAGGCCATGACGATGATGACATGCGGTGATGACGACGATGATGATGACGATGCACACTTCTGGTGGTATGATGAAGAAATTGAGAAGAATAATAATAATGTATGTACAGTAGGAAATCGTCACGTTTTCAGAACACTGGGTTTTTTAGATCTCAGCGATGTTAATCTGTATAGTGTTTTTTTTTTCCTTTTATTTTATTTAAAAAAACAAACAAACTAGGACTAGAGTATAGTTTTTGTTCCCCCCCCCCCCCCCCGCACACACTCAGACACACACACTCTCTGCAGCATTATCTTACTGTTACTAATAAGTGGATGTTAGTCGGTTAGCTAGCTACAGGACATTTGAGGTCGGTTTCACAGACGAGGTTTAAGCCTAGTCCTGGACTAAATCACACTTTCAGTGTAAAATCATCCATTGAAGATACTAGTACTTAGTCTAGGATTAGCCTGAAGCCTTGTCTGTCAAACCGGACCTCGACATCTCCCCGTGCATCCGATCGTCATTCCATTTACACACCAGCGTGTTCTATGTGATGTGTGTATTTTTGGGAGGAAACATGCAGTTCTGTTCACGACCACCGGGAGTGCTCTTGAACTCCGTAACCAAGATGTGAACACATGAATCCTAGAGGTACTTCTTATCTTATCTTATCTACACCAGGGGGGAGGCTGGCTGGCGGGAGGGGCAGAAATCGGAGGACACGATACCGTTCCTCATTCCGTTCCATGCATTATAGTGAGTCCCCGTCCTCCGATTTCTACCCTCCGCCAGCCTCCCCTGGTGTACGCTGTCTCCAGCACAACGGTGCCTCCAGATCTGAGGTGTATGATGGTGTACTTTGGCTGGACGTGGGGGGGGGTCAGGGCCGGCCACTGGCATAAACAGTCTGTGTGGTTGTTTGCAGTCGATTTAGCGCAAGCTTCCACCCGTCAATCAAACAACTCTGTGTGGCTATATAGGAACCTGCTGTGATGTAACGGCATTGTCTTCTCTTGGTTCTAGACCCTACATACAGGTGTAGTGGAGGTGGTTGGGAGTCAGGCTTCCGTGACAGGGAAGTTAGCCCTGCGTGAGACATCAAATCAAGTGTAGTCCTCAGACCTCGAGGAAGTCCTCGGTAGACGATTGGGTCTTCCAAGTGGGTTCGAACCCCCCCACCCCTGCCACACACATTATCTGTGTGTGTAGTAGTACCGGTCTGGCCGTCCAGTGTACTGTGCGTGGCTGCTAAGAGGCTCTCCCCTTTAGACACACACACACACACACACACACGCACACACAGACTCAACATTGTATAGGAACGGCACTAACTGTCGGTCAAGACTCAGGTAGGTTAAATTGGATAGTGTGTCTGCACTTTACGATAGGAAAAACAACGAGAGGAAAGGAGGAGGATTGTTCCAGCGGAGCGACACTCCCGCCCAGTCTGAGGGGGGGGGCGGTGGTCGAACCACCACTTGATAAAGCACACAGCGACTATTCACCAGCGACCACGTGAGAAACCTGGCGAACTGTAAGGTTTCGTCGACGGAGAATTACCGATGCTAAACGGGAGGATTTGAATGGGTCCGTTCCCACACATGTTTTATAGACGATTTTAAGTCGCTTTGGATAAACGCGTCTGCTGATTGTACAGAAATGTCATGTAAATGTTATCCGATCTGAACTCATTGAACTGAGAACCCCTGAGTATCGGAGCAGTCTTGTTTTACACTGGACTGTGCATGCGTGTGCATACGTGTACGTACTGGACTGTGCATACGTGTACGTACTGGACTGTGCATACGTGTACGTACTGGACTGTGCATGCGTGTGCATACGTGTACGTACTGGACTGTGCATATGTGTGTCTCTGTCTCTGTCTGGGTACTCTCTATAGAGTCAGACATTACTAGTGGAGGTGTGAGGTCTGTGGATGTGGGGGTAGTAGAGATAGGTTGGATGTGAGGGTAGTAGAGATGGTTGGATGTGGGGGTAGTAGAGATGGTTGGATGTGAGGGTAGTAGAGATGGTTGGATGTGGGGGTAGTAGAGATGGTTGGATGTGAGGGTAGTAGAGATGGTTGGATGTGGGGGTAGTAGAGATGGTTGGATGTGAGGGTAGTAGAGATGGTTGGATGTGAGGGTAGTAGAGATGGTTGCATGTGGGGGTAGTAGAGATGGTTGGATGTGGAGGGTAGTAGAGATGGTTGGATGTGAGGGTAGTAGAGATGGTTGGATGTGGGGGTAGTAGAGATGGTTGGGTGTGAGGGTAGTAGAGATGGTTGGATGTGAGGGTAGTAGAGATGGTTGGATGTGGAGGTAGTAGAGATGGTTGGATGTGGGGGTAGTAGAGATGGTTGGATGTGAGGGTAGTAGAGATGGTTGGATGTGAGGGTAGTAGAGATGGTTGGATGTGAGGGTAGTAGAGATGGTTGGATGTGAGGGTAGTAGAGATGGTTGGATGTGAGGGTAGTAGAGATGGTTGGATGTGGGGATAGTAGAGATGGTTGGATGGATGTGGGGGTGTAGTAATTTCAACAGTGGTACTGACATTGTCCCTGATCACATCCCTAAGGATGTATACATTAGCCTAGGGCCTAGAGGTTGAGAGAAGATTATATGATATGCCATTTAGCAGAAAATTTTTATCCAGAGCGACTTACATTGCAGTGAGTGCATACGTTTTTTCAGTATATATGGTCCCAGCGGGAATCGAACCCACAACCTAAGCGTTGTTAGCGCCATGCTCTACCAACTGAACCACAGAGGACCACTTTTGTGTGGATTCCCCTGGAGATAGTTTCACATCATGTGACGATACAGTAGTACCCTCTCTTTGAAGGTAGTAGAAAAGAAAGGGTTTATTTGCATTGAGGGGACATTGGGTTTCCCTACTAAAATGGACTTCCCCCATTGACTTTCCTTGGGAACATCTTTCTGTTGACCAAACTTTGTGGGTTGTGTGGATTGGTGCTGTCAGGCCTGAATGACAGGGGGGGAGAGGGGTTCTAGACCTAGTCCTGTTGGGAGAGTGTTCCAGGGGAGGCTGGTGGAGGTAGAAATGGGAGGACGGGGCTCTGTGTAATGCCTGGAATGGAATGGAATGAGGAATGGTCTCAAACACCAGTGTATTCCCGTCCCGCAGACGCCGTACAGCGTAAAGATCTTGGATCTGAATAGTGGATTTACTGTGAAGCCCAACTTATTAGGCTATTATGTGTGTGTGTCTGTGTGTGTGTGTGTGTGTGTGTGTATGCGTGTATGCGTATGTGTGTATGTGCGTGCGTGCACTATGTAGGCGCCACTCATCTCAACACACCTTCTTTTGCAGCGAGGAGTTCTGGAAATTGCAACTGGCATCATCAGGCATCTAGACGGGCAGCTCTCTCTCAAACACTTCCTGAACTCTATTTCATTGGGCACGGTGAAACGCCCCCCCCCCCCCAAACACACACACACACACACACATTCCACACGTGACAGGCTGATCTCCATGGTGCCTAGCCAGCTGACAGGTCTACAGGTGGATTAATACATTCCGTGCCTCCTAGCCTCCTAACTCGTTATTCAGATGTGAAATATGATAAACCTCTATATTGGGCGTATTGAAAGTGAGAGAAAAGCATTCTTCCTTCCTTCTCTAGAGGGCGAGCCTCCGGCCCACAGGCTGTGAGGCTGGACGTGTCGTTCTGTAGCACACACACAGGCCCCTCTCTGTCCCAGGGTGCACTGCGGCGTCTCCATTGAAAGCTCACCGGAACTCAGATCGAGAGTGAGTTAGAAAGAACACTGAGACCAATGGGGCATTCCATCAACGTCGTTAAAGGGGGAAAAAAATCCAGGTTTATTTTTTCGAAGTCTTGCGAAACTTCAGTCAATCAAAATAAGCTTTGGTTTTCCTTTAGCGAGGTTGATGGGATACCCCCCAGGTGCACAGGAGAGATGCTCTAGAATGACTCCTCGTCTCCACGGCCACCCCGCGTTGCTGTTGTTGTTGTTGTTGTTGTTATGATGTCATGTTGCTGTTCCAGTATACATGGTCTTCCTGTCAGTGTAGCCACACCCAGATGGTTGCATGGGTTCAGGCCGGGTGGGGGGGGGGAGGCTGGGGGAGGTAGGAATCGGAGGACGGGCTGGTTGTAACGCATGGAGCGGAATGCATTACAATGAGCCAGCCTCCGATTTCTACCTCCAACAGCCTCCACTGTGTTTAGGCCTAATTCATACAGTGTACCATGGCCAATTTGTTAGTGTCTTTGTGTAGTAGATGATTACAAAAAATAAAACTGACTATGTTACACTACACCTCTGTAAAGGAACGCCACTAATATTCAAAGCACACAAGTCAAAAGACGTGAACTGTATACTGTGAATGGACCCGTTTTTGTTTTTTGTTTTTGTTTTTTTTGGGCGGGGGGGGGAATCAGCATTATTTTAGAGAGTGTGTGCCTTTTTAAGAGCAAAAACTATTATTTTAACCTGTTGAAGGCAAAAAAAATGACAAAAATGTGGCCACCATTGAGACAGAAGTGGTGTCGAATAATGTGTACTGTTTGCATTTGAATGTGAACTGTTTACTTTGAAGAAAAAAACTAAAAATAAGAAAATAAAAAGAAAGAAAGAAAGAAAAAGATCATGAGTGGAGGAGAGTGAACACCCAGAGAAGTCTTACATTAGGGCTTCTGATACCATCCTAAAATGTCTGGATCTGGATGGAACAGGACTACGCATGTGATTAACTGAAGCTAGTCTATGATTGGCTAGATTGTTTAGTAACGGTTGCAGTGGAACTTCCGGAAGGCCCCGACGTTCTTCCTCTGTCACCCAGCATGTATGTTGTTGACAAAGACTGTCAATGTAATCAGAAATGAATGTAGGTCTTGCTTCATCAGTAATCAGAAATCATCACTTTCTCGAAAACCCCTTACTGTATGCTGGTAGATATGAATGATTTTGTCCTCTTGTAGGCTGTGATATAATAATTATTGTTTTGTTTTGAAGTTTCAAGTGCATTTTTTGTTTGATTATTTTTTTTTAAATCTGTTGTATTAAGGCTGGCTATGGAGCCTGGTATGTGTATGGAGATGGTTTTTGAGAAATACAGCATGTATTTATTGCACTTTGTGATCTTAGGTGTGCTTTCTGTTTCTGTTTCCTCCTTCTGAGACTCCTGGAAGCTGTGAATTTTATCATGGACACTGTGTCAACCAGTTGTAAATATTTCACCAGCACAAAAAAAACATGTTTTGTAGTTTCACAACAAATAAAACACTTCTTTTCTTCTACCCTTGCCTGTGTTGTCTGCTTGTGTTCTGTGTGAATCTGAAGATAGGCCCTCTCATGTCAGTGAATAATAATAATAATATATTAATAATAATAATATCTATTATTATGATATATTATATATTACTCAAACCCAAGGACGCTTATATTAAATTCTACTATATTTGCAATGTTCCTCAGCAAGTTACTGATCTCAAACTTTTACTTTCATCTTCAGTTTGGACTTTTATCTTCAAATGGATGGACAAAATACAAAAGCATATTCATGGCATGCTTTACCATAATTGTCCAAAACATCGACAATTAATTTTAATTTTAATTAATTTTGCCATTTAGCAGACGCTTTTATCCAAAGCGACTTACAATTACGAATTACAGGGACATTCCCCCTGGAGTAACTGAGGGCTAAGTGCCTTACCCAAGGGCACACTAGTAGTGGTGTGGCTTCAGGCGGGATTCGAACTCACAACCTTCCGATCACAAGTCCAACTCACTATCCACTAGACCACCACTACCCCTCAACAAATGCTTAGAGTGGCGTGATGTTCGATGCACTTTTGATGTCATTTCGCCTCCTCATCTCTCAGCATCCATTGAGCAGAACCAGTAAGCCTCACTGTCTTTCCTGTGCGGTACCAGTACCAGCAGTGACCACACGAGGGCGGTAACCAGTACCAGCAGTGACCACACGGGGGCGGTAAACAAAACCCCCGACAGCTCGGATCAACCCCACCACTTCCCTCTTTCCTCCTCTCCTCGGCTAACCGGTCCACTTGCTCACTTCAACATTCACTTCTTTTGCCACTTTTACCTGGCAGAAGTCAATAATTCCACACCTTTTCAAAGAAAATGGGAGATTCCGTAGCCGCTTACACCTCCCGGGTCCAGCAGCAGG
>NC_137693.1:11045758-11053258 GCF_963989245.1 Nansenia antarctica | reverse complement strand
TAAAATATATTAAAAAAAATAAATAAATAAAATCTAATATAGCTGTTTGTCGCGGTGATTACTGTTGTGTAGCGGCCTATATATGCCATTTAATGTCTATTTCTCATCCGATACCATTAGATGCGAGCTATATAATATATAATAATATAACATGATTCGCATGCGCGCTATGCCATTATGTCCAGCGCTGAACGGGCGCCTCACTGGGAACTGAACAGACAGCATCGATCAATGAACAGACTCCACATTACGTTAACTGAAGTTTGTTAAATTGTTTGGGATTAATGTGAGTTTTCTATTTTCTCTTTCCAGTTTTACCCTTTTTTTAATCAATAAAACAACGTCATTTCTATAACCAGGTCTCGCTGGTTGGGAAGGCATTTCGTTTAGCTGCCTGTCAAATCATACTTAATCGGACTCGGGAGTATGTCAATGAGGAGAACATAACTGTTTATTGAGAAACAATAGGCAGGCTGGGATACGTATATAAAGAAATACCACAATGTCTAGATGTATAACATTTTATTGAACAGTGCAAGCATGTAGGCTTCTGGCGTGACATCGTACCCCTAACGTTCTTAGGGCTTGTTTGAAAAGCTTAGACTGAAAGTTAGTGCCCTGGTCAGATTGTATAACAAGAGGAAGACCGAATGTGGAAAAAAACGTTGTTAAAGCTTTCACCACTGAGCTGGCTGATATGTTACGCAACGGAACAGCTTCGGGAAAACGAGTAGCAGCGCACATAATAGTAAGCAAATACTGACTTCCACTTTTAGTCCTAGGCAAAGGTCCAACACAATCAATTATTACACGTTCAAATGGCTCCCCTATAGCAGGAATGGGATGCAATGGTGCGGGTGGAATGGATTGATTAGGCTTACCCCGCCATCTGACAAGTATGGCAACAGCGGCAGTGCTTGGCAACATCCGCCTTCAGTCCGGGCCAAAAGAAATGTTTCAATATCAGCTGATAAGTTTTAGTTATACCTAAATGTCCTGACCACTGGCTCTCATGTGCTACAGATAACACCTGTTGTCTATAACCCACAGGCACAACCACTTGTTTTACAGTATTCCACTCACAACCATTTGCATTAGGAGGAGACCATTTACGCATTAATATCCCATCGTTAAGGAAATAAACTACGTTGCCCCCTATTTCAGATTCCTCACTAGCTGCATGTAAAAAACATTTGTTTAATGACTGATCAGCTACTTGAGCGACACGCAATCGCTCGCCGGTTACAGGCAGAGATAGGCTGTCAGCGGATGGTATGGTAGGACTCGGGGAGGATGGTAACTCTACCACTTTCTCCCTGGGAGAAGCTGAAACAATCGGGTTCTCATCCCTTTCAGAAAAGGCTTGCATAATCACACTATCACAGAGAGAAACATCGCTATCCTCCTCTCTGCCTCGACTCGATTGTGCACGAGTTATAGCGCACACCGGAAACAACCGCTGTTTCGCATAGGCAGCCTACACATTAGGAGTCATCATCATGCCGGTGTCAAATCATATCATAATAAAATAAATACATAGCCTATATATTCGTCTTTTTTAAAATAGAAGGAATCAGAATGTGAACTTTAGCGAATTGTATTCAAATTGTGCTTAGAGGGAATTATTTTCACCGGACATTTATGTCCGACGAGTTTTCAATTTGTCGGACTTCAACAACTTTTACCGGACAAAGTCCGGGAATTACCGGTTAACGGAAACCCTGATACATGGTATAAATGTCATACCTAATGAAAGAAGGAAGTCTTGGGCACATATTCTGTATTGATTATATCTTCATATCTTATTTCAGTGCAGAGCTGTAGACCGTTAAATAGACAACGTGCATTTGTGACAATTTGCCCCATCAGCGGGTAAATTGTTACACTACTTCGGGCAAGTTGTCACATTGGATTATCAACAAATAAGAACACAACTAATTAATTGTGAATATTGATTATAATTTCAAATTCCAAAACCAAATTCAACTTCATTAAATAACTCAACATTAAAACAACCATGCCTAGAGAATCTGTCAAATCATGCCTTTGAATCAAAACATTCATGCTGGCACGACCCCTTTACTTTGAACTTTGAAATCGAATGTTTTCTGGCGTGCACGTAGACCCACTGTAATTGTTGGAATTGGAATGTAATTTAATGTATTACTAGCTTGTAGTGTGTTAGTAGACAGACACACACACACACACGCACACACACACACTCGCACACACACACACACACACACACACGTCGTCATATTTGGGCAAGTAACTTGAGCTCTCGGACAAGTACCTGAAAAAGCTTACTGTCCAGCCCTGGTGTGTGTGTGTGTGTGTGTGTGTGTGTGTGTGTGTGTGTGTGTGTGTGCGTGTGCGTGTGTGTGTGTATGTAAGTGTGTAAGTGTGTGAGATGAAGGGTGCGGCAGGCCCGAGGCGTCAGCTCTGACAGACAGGTGGCAGCTCTCCTCCGTACTGACTGATCTCTGGGAGGGGGAGACCTCGATGTGACAGAGGGGGGAGAGAGGGGGGAGAGGGTGGGAGTGAGGGAGAGAGAGACAGGGGACGGAGGGGGAGAGGGTGGCGTGAGGGGGTGGGAGGGAGTGGAGAGAGGGATGAGGAGAGAGAGGGAGGGGGCATGGTGGAGGGAGAGGGAGCAAGAGGGGGGGTTGGAGAGAGAGAGAGAGAGAGAGAGAGGGAGGGAGAGAGGAGAGAGGGAGGGAGAGAGACTATGGGAGGGGGTTGGACAGGGGGATAGCTGGAGGGATTGAGAAAGAGGGACAGAGAGAGAAAGTTAGGGCAAGAGAGGGATAATGAAAATAGCGGGGGGGGGTAGTGAAAAAGAGAGAGAGAGAGTGTGAAGACATGGGAGAGAGATAATGAGAGGTGGGGAGGGGGAGAGTTGGAGAGACAAAGACAAGAGAGTGAGAGACAAAAAGTGAGAGAGGGACAGAGAGTTGGGGCGAGAGAGAGGGATAATAAAAAAAAAGAGAAGAGCGGGTAGTGAAAAAGAGAGAGAGTGTGTGTCTGTGTGTGTGTGTGTGTGTGTGTGTGTGTCCGTCCTCCGTGCGTTAATCAGCCTGCAGACAGCAGAGTGTGTCCCGGGGAGGGAGAAGGCCAATCAGGGTGGAGGACGTTTCTCCTCTCTCTCTCTCCCAGCAGCCTCTCTGCCAGCGTCCTCCCGTCTCCTTAGTCTCTACAAAGACATTTAGTTTAGCTCTGATTTCCCTGAGGTGGGCCTGGCTGCACTTTAACAAATCTGATCTGCCCTCCTCCTCCCCCTCCTCCCCCTCCTCCTACACCTCCTCCCCCCCTCCTTCTCTTGTTTCTCCCTACTCCCCCTCCTCCTCCTCCTCCTCCCCCCCCCCCCCCCCCCCCCCCTCCTCTCGCAGAGTTCCAGAAGGTGTATAACTGTCTGGACATCCAGGTGATTGAGCGGGGGGAGTCCTACTACCAGGAGAAGATGACCGCCGTGGTGAAGGAGTTTGAAGCCAAAGGTCCGTTCATTTTGACAGACCCCCCCCCCCCAAAAAAAACCTTGACTTTAGTTACCTGTGGTATTGATGTCCATTGTTCCATTGCACTCCATATATATTGTGATGTGTTCCTAATACACATTAGTAAGCGTGGTAACACGAGTGTGTTGTAGTTACTCATCTCTACCAGAGGGGGGCACTGTTGTCTCAGCCATGCTCCTTCGCCAACTCAATCACTCCTCTCTCTCCCCCATCCCTCCCTCATCCGCCCCCTTTCCTTCACCTACTGTCCCTCCCTCCCCTCGCTCCCTTCCTCTCTCCCTCCATCCCTCCCTCCCCCCCTTTCCTTCACCTGCTGTCCCTCCCTCCTTCCCTCCTTCCCCTCCCTTCCTCTCTCCCCCATCCCTCCCTCCTACCCCCCTTTCCTTCCCATACTGTTCCTCCCTCCCCTCCCTTCCCCACTCCCTCCCCTCCCTTCCCCACTCCCTCCCCTCCCTTCCTCACTCCCTCCCCCTCCTCCCTTTCTCCCTCCCCATCCCTCCTTTTCTTTCCTTTCCTTCCCCTACTGTCCCTCCCTCTCCCCCTCCCTCCTCCCCCTCCATCCATCCCTCCATCCATCCCTCCATCCATCCCTCTCTCCCCCTCCCTCCCCCCCCCCTCCCCCCCAGGTCTGGTGGAGATGGACGAGGGTCGTAAGATCGTGTTCGCCCCGGGCCAGTCCATCCCCCTGACGGTGGTGAAGTCAGACGGAGGCTACACCTACGACACCTCCGACCTGGCCGCCCTCAGACACCGCCTCTACGACGAGAAGGCCCACATCATCATCTACGTCACCGACATGGGACAGGTGGGGGGGGGGTGTGTGTGTGTGTGTGTGGGTGTGTGTGTGTGTGAGTGAGGCCCCAGAGGCCATCCCAAGTACACAGGTTAATTAGGGGTGTGTGTGTGTGTGTGTGTGTGTGTGTGTGTGTGTGTGTGTCTGTGTGTGTGTGTGTGTGTGTGTGTGTGTGTGTATGCCTCTACGACGAGAAGGCCCACAATCATCATCTACGTCACCGACATGGGACAGGTGGGGGGGTTGTGTGTGTGTGTGTGTGTGTGTGTGTGTGTGTGTGTGTGTGTGTGTGTGTGTGTGTGTGTCTACGACGAGATGGAGAGGTGGGGGGGGAACATACCAATGTACTTGTCACCACAGTTCACCACCTTGTCCTGAAGTGTAGCTAAGCATTTTTCGTGTGTGTGTGTATGTGTCTGTCTGTCTGTGTGTGTGTGTGTGTGTGTGTGTGTGTGTGTGTGTGTGTGTGTGTGTCTGTGTGTGTCTGTGTGTGTCTCTGTGTGTGTGTGTGTGTGTGTGTGTGTGTGTGTGTGTGTGTGTGTGTGTGTGTGTGTGCGTGCGTGTGCGTGTGCGCGTGTGTGCGTGTGTGTGTGTGTTCTCCTGGACAGGGCACACACTTCCAGCTGGTGTTCGCTGCGGCCCAGCTGATTGGCTGGTACGACCCCAAGGTGACGCGGGTGGAACACGCAGGCTTCGGAGTGGTGCTGGGGGAGGACAAGTGAGACACACACACACACACACACACACACACACACACACACACACACACGCTCTCTCTCTCGCTCTCTTAATTCATTGATTGGTTGATTAATCTGTGTCTGGAGAATGAAAGAAGTAAGTCGCTGTCATTCATGGGGTTCTGTCTGTCTTTCTGTCTGTGTGTCTGTCTGTCTGTCTGTCTCTGTCTGTCTCTGTCTGTCTGTTGTCTGTCTGTCTGTCTGTTTGTCTGCTTCTGTCTGTCTCTGTCTGTCTGTCTCTCTCTCTCTGTCTCTGTGTCTGTCTGTTTGTCTGTCTCTGTCTGTCTGTCTCTGTCTGTCTGTCTGTCTGTCTGTTTGTCTGCCTCTGTCTGTGTCTGTCTGTCTCTGTCTGTCTGTCTCTCTGTCTGTCTGTCTGTCTGCCTGTCTGTCTGTCTGCCTGTCTGTCTATCTCTCTCTCTCTGTCTGTCTGTCTGCCTGTCTGTCTGTAGGAAGAAGTTTAAGACTCGTTCTGGCGACACGGTGAGGCTGATGGACCTGCTGGAGGAGGGGCTGAAGAGGTCCATGGACAAGCTGAAGGACAAAGAGAGAGACACGGTGAGAGAGAGAGACATCCATCCATCCATCCCTCCATCCATCCCTCCATCCATCCACCCCTCCATCCATCCCTCCACCCCTCCATCCCTCCATCCATCCATCCCTCCATCCATCCCTCCATCCATCCACCCCTCCATCCATCCCTCCACCCCTCCATCCCTCCATCCATCCCTCCATCCATCCCTCCATCCATCCATCCCTCCATCCATCCCTCCATCCATTCCTCCATCCATCCATCCCTCCATCCATTCCTCCATCCATCCATCCATCCCTCCATCCATTCCATCCATCCATCCATCCACCATCCCTCCATCCATCCACCATCCATCCATCCATAGTTGCAACCATCCCTCCATCCATCCATTCATCCCTCCATCCATCCATCCCTCCATCCACCCCTCCATCCACCCCTCCATCCATCCCTCCATCCCTCCATCCATCCACCATCCATCCCTCCATCCATCCCTCCATCCATCCACCTCTCCATCCATCCATCCCTCCATCCATTCATCCCTCCATTCATCCATCCATCCATCCATTCATCCATCATCCCTCCATCCATCCATCCATCCATCCATCCATCCACCATCCATCCATAATTGCAACCATCCATCCCTCCCTCCCTCCCTTCATCCCTCCATCCATCCATCCCTCCATCCATCCATCATCCCTCCATCCATCCATCCATCCCTCCATCCACCATCCCTCCATCCATCCATCCCTCCATCCATGCATCCATTCATCCATCCATCCCTCCATCCATCCATCCATAGCTGCAACCATCCATCCATTCCTCCCTCCATCCACCATCCCTCCATCCATCCCTCCATCCATGCATCTATCCATCCATCCATCCCTCCATCCATCCCTCCATCCCTCCATCCATCCATCCATCCTTCCATCCATCCATCCATAGCTGCAACCATCCATCCATTCATCCCTCCATCCATCCACCCCTCCATCCATTCCTCCATCCATCCATCCCTCCATCCATCCATCCAATCATCCATCCCTTTGTCCATTCATCCATGTATCGACCCATCTGTCCAGCACAAGAAGATTGCTAAGATCACACCATACCACCCCCTACCACCTACCACCCCCTACCCCCTAGGGATGGGACGATTATCGTTTTTATCGTTAATCGCGATAAAAACACCCACGATAACTTAATCGTGGAGAATTTTAATTATTTGAATAATCGTCATAATCGTATGTTATGAATAAACTGTGTTTAACAAATGTCTGGCGCTATTTTTCAGCCTAGTCTACATTACTTTTGCAGTCAAGTTAGCGACTGTTACTGTAATATAATTGCAATTCCTCACATGAGCCGCGCGCACAACGGCACGCTCCCCGCGGCTGCTATCAGACTGGCCGCGGGAGTGAGTGTTGAGGGAGAGAGGAGACGGCAACCCTCGCTCGCCATAGACTGTATCCCTACTCGTCTCTCCTGAGCTCGGTTGTAACGTGAACCGTGGAATACAGGATATGTTAGATGCTTTACAATAATTCCCCAAATGACCAGAAAAGGAAGTTAGATTTGTCGCTGGTCGCTTTTGACTAATTAAGTCGCCAAGGGGCTCTGGAAGTTGGCAACACTGGGAGTGCGTTCTTTAAACTTCCTTGTGTACGTTAATGAAAGGTGCTGATTGGCCGAAAAGGAATTGCTCTTTCTTAACCCTTAGAGGGCTGGGGCTATTTGAGCCATTTTTGTCATACTTAGGATTTTGACCTCATATACCACATTAAGGACCCGGATTATGGCCAGAGATATGTGCCACTAGAATCTGAATTTGAATTACTGATTTAAAATGTCCTAAAATACAACAAAATCTAAGTTACAGTGATTACAGTGTGTTTTATTGGCATTAAAAAAAGAAAAAGAAAAGTTTTTTTT
>NC_137693.1:11023258-11043258 GCF_963989245.1 Nansenia antarctica | reverse complement strand
TGTGTGTGTGTGTGTGTGTGTGTGTCTGTGTCTGTGTCTGTGTGTATGTCTGTGTCTGTGTCTGTGTGGGTGTGTGTGTGTGCGTGCTTGCGTGCGTGTGTGTGAATTATTGTCCACATTAGCCACCGCCACAGATGTACAGGGTTTCCGCGGATCCTTAAAAAGTCTTAAAAAGTCATAAATTCATGTATCTAAAATTAAGGCCTTAAAATGTCTTAAATTCATTAAAAATGTCTTAAACTGGTCTTAAATACTTTACCCAAACGTCTTAAAATTGTCGGGGCAGGACTATTTACTTTTACTTTTTCTCGCGGCATTTTTCTATTGAGCAAACGTTTAATTTCATTGAGTAGCGCGCAGACTCCTCCGCCTTGCGTTCCTTTGGTTATAGTCAGCTGCAGTGCTTGCTACCTAGCATTAGCCAGTCTGCGAGATGGGGAAGTGCAAGTTCAACGAGAGGTGGCTTGACGACAGAAGATTTTGCGATTGGCTTAAGTCCACCGGCTACCCAGAAGAAGCAAGATGCACTGTGTGTAGGAAAACATTCAAACTCGGCACCATGGGCATTAAGGCGGTTGAGAGCCACCTGCAAAGCGAGAGGCATAAAACGGCTGCTAAGGGCCAACAGCAGACGCCAGGAATCTCTCAGTTCTGCGTGTCTGCCCCGGGCTCAGCGCCCCAGACAACGGCTGCCGCTGCTAGCAGCACTGCTAGCGATCTCAGAGCAACGTTTGGTGGAACACCTACACTGAAATCGGAGATTGTGTGGGTTCTCAATACAGTGGTAAAGCACCAGTCCTACTCCTCCAACGAGGGGATTGGAGATATCTTTCGGATTATGTTTCCCGACTCCCAAATCGCCACTACATTTGCTTGTGGAAAGGACAAGGCGTCATACATAATACGTTTCGGATTAGCTCCTTACGTCAGAAACGAGCTGATCGCGAATGTGAACGAGTCAGTTTTTGTTCTAATGTTTGACGAGAGTTTGAATCATGCCACAAAAAACAAGCAACTCGACGTGCACGTGCGGTATTGGGTCGGCGATCAAGTGGAGTCGCGTTACCTGGGCTCGCAGTTCATGGGACACGCTAAAGCTCAAGATTTACTGCAACACTTCAAGGTAAGTGCATTTTGTCAATGACAAAGTATTAGCTTTACATTAATTTTGGCAGATACTGGCAATGTCATGTAGATTCAGTATAATAGTAGGCGTACCATAGGGAATGATGCGGTGTAGTCTAGTCATTTCCACGTTATAGAGAGCCACAGAGAGGGAGAGGGGACGCGGGAGCGGGCGGGGGGATGGTGGGGAGAGAGAGTATCTAAGGGCGTAGGGAGAGGGAGTAGATGGATGAGTTATAGTTTGTTAACTGAGGATGTGTGCAGACAGAATGTTAAAGTACATTGAACCATTGGCAATCATGCTATTATTATTGTTATTATAATCATCATTATCATCATCATTTATTATTATTGTTATTATTCTCATCATATTCATGTCATTCTCAGGAGTGTGTGGAGAGACTGAACCTGAGGAACATGGTGTCCATCTCCATGGATGGACCCAATGTTAACTGGAAGTTTCTGGAGCTTCTACAGCAAGAGCATGCTGAGCAGTATGGTGGTGCCCAGCTGGTTGTTGTGGGTAGCTGTGGGCTCCATACCCTACACAACGCATTCAAGTGTGGATTCTCCATGTGGCAACTGGAGAAGGTAAGATGATTATAACTATGGGAAGTAATCTTTCATTTGTCCCACAAGGCAAATTGGAATATTACAGCAAGTGGACACTTGACAGGATTTAAAGAGAGCATGAATTTACAGATGTTTCATACTATTAACTCCTAAGTTCTTTTTCTAAGGGTTTATGCAATCAAACGTGTCTGCACACATTATGTGTACAGTTCAGTCATTCTGTCAGTTTAGTTCTGGTATGTGTCTGTGTGTGTGTGGTCTACTGGGGAGCGCTGCTGGTTGAGCAGTCTGATAGGGCAGTGAGGAAGGACCTGCAGTATTGCTCCCTCACACACTTTGTGTCATTCCCCATGAGAGATGATGGCTAATTCAGCATTCTCCTCTCTCCCACCAAGGTGTTGAGAGCAATGCACTTTGTTTTCCACAATACACCAGCGAGGAGGGATGACTTCATTGCCCTCACCAAATCCTCAGTCTTCCCATTACCATTCTGTGGCCATCGGTGGATTGAGAACCTGCCAGTTGTGGAGAGGGCTATAGAGGTAATTAAAATCTTGATTTATATAGCACCTTTCTAAACAAAGTTACAAGGTGCTGCACAATGTATGATAAAATAGACATGCATGATAAAATAATACATACACATGGTGGAATTAAAGGTATGGCCATCACTGGTGAAGTATGTGGATGCAGTGAAGACAAAAAAGTTGCCAAACCCTGGGACAGCGTCATTTGACACCATCGAAGCAGCCCAGCGAGATCCGCTCATCTTGCCCAAGCTACAGTTCTTCATGGCCATCTCAAGGACCTTCACTCCCTTTCTCACAAAGTACCAGACTGACACACCAGTCATGCCATTCCTTGGCAAAGATTTGGCTGACTTGTCCAAGGTAATCAAATTAATAATGAACAATCAACAACAAAAGCAAAACAAGTTGAGTGTGTGTGGGCATGCTGAATGTGTGTGTGAGCAGGGAGAAATGGCAGATGCTACTGGGTGGCTTGATTAATTAAACTCGTCCTTAGTCAATACATAAAATTACTGAAAGATTATGTTTTGGCTAAGTAAAGGTTACTTATCATACTGTTATTGATATATTGCATATGTGATATGATATTATTTTAAATAAGTATATAGAAATGCATTTCATGGTTAATGTGGTTATCAAAGGTACTTGCTTTACAATCATCATGCATTTTCTTGTTACCCTTTCAGAGTGTGCTGAGGCGTTTCGTCAAGAGGGAGCATCTCAATGACATCACTCCACTGCAGCTGGTCAGGCTGGATGTCGCTGATCAGAAGAGCTGGGTCAACCCGAAGGAAGCCGACATAGGCCTGGGTGCTGAGGCAGCCCTCAAGGTAATTTAGATGTATTACTTAACTTTATATCAAATGATGGTCCATATACAGGCAGGAGAGAATACTGTGTTAGGCCATTCAGTTGTATTTAAAACACATTACCCATCTGTCAGGACCTCCAGAGAAAGGGCACCGTAGGGGAGCTCACTGCCCTAGAGTTTAGGAAGGACTGCATGACGGGTATGTCAAATATCCTAAAGAAAGTCCAGGACAGGAGCCCCCTGAAGTACCCCATCGTGAGACAGATGGCATGTCTGGACCCCACAGTCATGTACGCCGACCCAGACTGGTGCCAGGGAAGAATGAAAAGTCTAGTGCAGAAGTTACTGCAAGACAAGCAGTTGTCTGGAGGTGTCTCTGCTGGTATGAATAGTTAATAGAAAAGCTGGAAATGTTGTCCCTGATTATTAGCCAATGGACAATTGGACATAAGCCTGTCTGCTAATCAGGATTAATCATGTAAATAATATTTCACATATTTCCTTTCATCTGTTTTGTTATAGGTGATGTGATTATCCAACAGTTTGGGAACTTCCTGTCTGTTGAGGCTAAAAACGAGCACTTCCTGTCCTTCCGGCCCATGGAAACCAGGCTTGACGTGTTCCTGCATGGCTACCTCAGCCAACCCTACCCTGAGCTCTGGGGTTTCTGTCAGAAGCTTCTTCTCCTATCCCATGGGCAGGCGACAGTCGAGAGAGGCTTCTCCATTAACAAGGAGGTGGAGACCGTTAACATTCAGGAGGACACTGTCATTGCCCAGAGACTGGTCTGTGACTATGTTGCAGTTTGTGGGGGGGTTGCCAATGTCCCTCTCACCAAGGAGCTGCTAACTTCGGTGGGATCAGCAAGGTCAAAGTACAGAGAACACCTAGACCTGGAGAAGAGGAAGAGGCAAAGCGCTGCACAAGGGCAGAAAAGAAAAGCAGCAGAAGAGCACATCATCACACACACACACACAGACACACATACATCATCGAGCTGAAAAGGAAGAAGCAAACTCTTCTAGAGGTATCTGATTCTCTGGAGAAGGATGCAGACAAGTTTGCTGAGCAAGCTGAGGGGAAGTCCGGCACCTTGATGGCTCAGCTCATCACAAAGTCTAACGTCCTCAGGAAGAGATACAAAGAAAAAATGTGTGATTTGAAAAAAATAGAGGCAGAACTGGAGAGTAAGGCCACAGAATTGAGGCTCATGCCGTGAGTGTGTTAAGTAGATGGGTTTTTTTTGTTAGATGTTTCCGACCAACTAATTGCACTTTTAATTTAATTAAGTTATTGAACCAGAGCTTTTATGTTCAATAAACAAAACAAGTAAACTTGAATGAGTCTCATTGATTGACATGCTATGCTTGTATTGTAGTACAGTGGAATCCCCTAACCATCGCATATATATATTTTTTCGGTCTTAAATTCCATTTAAAGTGGCATTAAAAAGGTCTTAAAAAGTCTTAAATTGAACTTGCTGAAACCTGCAGAAACCCTGGATGTAGTTCTTAAAAGTGTATTACAGAACTATAAAACTCTGCCCGACGTTCCGTAAACTGTTGTAAATTATTCTGGACAAGCTGCTGTAAATACCAGCGGGTAAAAAAGCTTTTTAGCTTATGTTCTCTTTTTTATTTTGCCTGTTTTGTTCTTCAACATGTGGTTGTGACACACTGAGAAACAGCAATGAGATGGAACCACTGTAACATTAGCCAGGCCGTGTGTGTGTGTATGTGTGTGTGTGTGTGTGTGTGTGAGAGAGTGTGACCTCCATCTCTTCAGGCTACACCTGAACTGTCCCTCCTAAGACCCCTTCATCCCTTCCCCAGCCCCCCCGTTACAGTTTCTCCACTCTAAATAAATTATTATTATTATTATTATTATTATTATCATTAATAATAATAATAATAATAATAATGATAATAATAATAAGAATTAATCTAACATTATTACTGCCAACGTCCCCTGGTCCTAGCATCGATTTATTTTTCTTATGATGACTGATGGATAGATAGATAGATAGATAGATAGATAGATAGATAGATAGATACATGGATAGATAGATAGATAGATAGATAGATAGATAGATAGATAGATAGATGGATAGATGGATAGATAGATAGATAGATACATGGATAGATAGATAGATAGATAGATAGATGATTCACCAACTACAAATGTGGTTCACTTAACCCTTGTGTGGTGTTCGGGTCAACCTGACCCGTTTTCAATTTTTACTTAAAGAGAAATGGTACAAGAATACATGTTATCAATCTGAAACTCCATGGCCTTGGCTCATTTTATATGAAAAACAAAAAACATTTTTTTTTTTTTTTTTTACACATCCTACAATACCCCAACACATTTATGTCCTTCATAAGGTGTTCGGGTCATTTTGACCCGGATACACAGAGACACAGAAACATACACACACTCACACTGACACTCACTCACTCACTCACACACCTCTGCTCTGTCGTTCCCGTGCCGAGAAGCCGTCTGCTCTCGCACTCTTTACCCTTTGAAATGGAACATTGTATAATGATAATAAAGAATAATATTGTACTGGACTCCTCACACCTGCACAAGAAGCCGTCTGCTCTGGCTTTCCCGCGCCAAGAAGCTGTCTGCTCTCGCACTTTTTACCCTTTGAATTGCAATGTTGTAAAAAAATGTATAATAACATTGTACTGCACCTGCACATCATGGGAGGGATAAAAGAGAGAAATAGCTCTCCATCCCAGTGTATAGGTCATTTCAACTACAATCCTCCACCAGCAACATGAAGAAAATATTCAGTGTTCAGAGGGCCGTGGAGATACTATTTGAAGAGAGTGAGCAACATAGTGAAGTTGAAGGGGGGGAGGATGTTTCAGATGAGGATAATGTAGAAATTAATTCAGAGTATTCTGATTCTGAAAGTGAATTTGGAGATGAGTTTCACTCTGAGCATGCAGCAGAAGGATCCCCACAGCCAGCCACTGGAAGAGCCCCACAGCCAGCCACTGGAAGAGCCCCACAGCCAGCCACTGCAGGAGCCCCACAGCCAGCCACTGCAGGAGCCCCACAGCCAGCCACTGGAAGAGCCCCGCAGCCAGCCACTGGAAGAGCCCCGCAGCCAGCCACTGGAAGAGCCCCACAGCCAGCCACTGGAAGAGCCCCACAGCCAGCCACTGGAAGAGCCCCACTGCCAGCCACTGGAAGAGCCCCACAGCCAGCCACTGGAAGAGCCCCACAGCCAGCCACTGGAAGAGCCCCGCAGCCAGCCACTGCAGGAGCCCCACAGCCAGCCACTGCAGGAGCCCCACAGCCAGCCACTGCAGGAGTCCCACAGCCAGCCACTGCAGGAGCCCACACATATTTGTCCAAGAATGGCCAAATTGAATGGTCTTCATCCCCAATGAGAGAGCCCCCCCGCTCAGCTGCTAACATTATAAGGATGGTACCAGGGCCCACACGATTGGCAGTGACTCATGTTGACGATATCAAGTCATCCTTTGAGCTGCTGATTACTGATTCAATTCAGAAAATAATTCTTGATATGACCAACCTTGAGGGGAGACGTGTTTTCGGGGAGGAGTGGAAAGAAATGGACAACACACACTTACAGGCCTATTTTGGGATCCTCATCCTAGCAGGTGTCTATAGGTCAAGAGGGGAGTCGACTGAAAGTCTGTGGGATGTGGAGACAGGGAGAGCAATTTTTAGAGCCACAATGTCTCTGAAGAGCTTCCATATCTACTCGAGGGTCATCAGGTTTGATGACCGGGAATCAAGACCTGTTAGACGGCGTAGGGACAAGTTGGCTGCAATCCGCACGGTGTGGGACAAGTGGGTGGACCGGCTTCCACTTCTTTACAACCCTGGGCCCAATCTAACTGTGGATGAACGGCTTGTGGGGTTTAGAGGTCGTTGCCCCTTCAGGCAGTATATGCCCTCCAAACCAGCAAGGTACGGAATACAAATCTGGGTTGCCTGTGATGCCGTTTCATCGTATGCATGGAACATGCAAATTTATACAGGGAAGCCAGAGGGAGGAGCCCCTGAGAGAAACCAGGGGACACGGGTGGTGTTGGATATGTCACAGGGCCTCAGTGGCCATAACATCACCTGTGATAATTTCTTTACATCCTACAGCCTGGGACAGGAACTTCTCAAACGAAAGGTGACAATGGTTGGAACAGTCCGAAAAAACCAGACGGAGCTCCCACCCCAGTTTCTAAATGTGAAGAACAGGCCAGTCCATTCCTCCAACTTTGTGTTTACAGCCAACACTACCCTGGTGTCTTACATACCAAAAAAGGGCAAGAATGTGATGCTCATGAGCACTCTACATAGGGATGGAAGAATCAGTGGCCGGGAGGACCGTAAGCCAGAGGTCATACTTGACTACAACGCCACCAAAGGTGGAGTAGACAACCTGGACAAGCTGCTGGCCTGCTACAGCTGCCAAAGAAGAACTCTACGGTGGCCTCTCGTGATCTTCTTCAACATCCTGGATGTTTCAGCCTACAATGCATTTTCAATCTGGATGGCAGTCAACCCAGACTGGAACCAAAGGAAGCTCCAAAGACGACGTCTTTTCCTTGAGGAGCTAGGTATGGCACTGGTGACACCGCATATCCAAAGGAGACAACATATGCCCAGGACCCCAACTTCTCTAGCCATAGTGAGGAGGATTACAGATGCTCCACCTGCACAACCCACACAACCACAATCTCCAGTGCCTGAGGTAAGTCTTTTCATTATTCTAGACTGCAGCCGATGGCAAAAAGAGGAAGCGCTGCAAGGTGTGTGGACCCTCAAAGGACACAAAGACAGGGACCACATGCAGCAACTGCAAAAAGTACATTTGTGGTACACATACTGTCAAATGCTGTACTTCATGTGTTGTGTAGACAGACATGCCCATGCACACACAATTGTAACCAGTGTTATTTCAGTGACTAAAACAGTGTACCTTCCACATGTTTTGTGTTTCAGCATTTGTAGCATTATTCTTGTTCATCACCTGTATTTTTTACAGCTTTGATTATAATGCTTTGAAAATCAATTGAGAATATAAGTTCAAAATAATAAACATCAATAAAAACATTGTTTCATTTACATTTTTCCCAGATAAGTATGATTTATGACAACCAAGTCTTTATTATAGTGGATTTTGCAGCCCCCTAGGTCCACCAGAACAAAATATACACTTTTGAATGTGAACACAGTACCACAGTATTGTGCATTAATGGGTACAGTACCTGTTTGTGCCCACAGGAGGCACTCTTTAATATTATGGGCTATTTTGGGGCTATCTTGCACCCTGAGCATACTCCCTTGTACGGGTCACCATTGGGACTAGGAGCACCGTGTCAGGAAAAGTGCTTTCAAAACCCCAATGATGTCCCGGGTCAACTTGACCCGAAGAGTACGAAAGGGTCCAAAAAGTGAACACCACACAAGGGTTAAAAAACGTAGTTCTTGTAAGTCGAGGCATCTGGGTAAAGGAGAAAGGCGTCTGCTAGATGTCTGAGATGTGAATGTAGGCGACTGTTTGGAGAGACACTGCTCTGCCACCCGCCTGCAGGGATGCACCCAAGTGCTTGCGTGGCTCCGGTGTGAATAATGCTGGCAGCCTAACAACACAACAGGTCCGCTCCTGCTAATGAGACTCTCATTTCGCCGTCTGTCAATAATCACGTTGATGTCTCCCCGCCCCGGTAATGACCGCCCGCTGTAATTGGTCCTCTCCTCCCTCCGGTGTGTGTGTGTGTGAGTGTGAGTGTGTGTGTGTGTGTGAGAGTGTGTGAGAGTGTGTGAGAGTGTGTGAGAGTGTGAGAGTGTGTGTGAGTGTGAGAGTGTGTGAGTGTGTGTGTGTGTGTGAGTGTGTGAGTGTGTGAGTGTGAGAGTGTGAGAGTGTGTGAGCGTGTGAGCGTGCGTGAGTGTGTGCGAATGAGTGTCCCTGCGTGCGTGCGTGCGTCTGTGAGTGCGTGCGTGCGAGAGTGAGTGTGTGTGTGTGTGCGTGCGTGCGTGCGTGCGTGCAAGGGTGTGTGCGCCCATTAGTATTGGATGTCCTGTGTAGTGTGTAGCGATGTGCCCGGGGGGGGGGGGGGTCCTGACGGTGCATACCAACACGTGGTTATTGATGTCATGACGGAACGGTCCTGTGATAGTTGTGTTGTGTGAGAGATTGACCTCTGACCTGTGTGTGTGTGTGTGTGTGTCTGTCTGTCTGTCTCTCTGCCTCTCCCCCTCCAATCTTTCCCTTCCGTCTCTCTCTCCCCCCCCCCTCTCTCTCTGTCCCCCCCTTCTCTCTCTCTCTCTCTCTCTCTCTCTCTCTCTCTATCTTTCCCCCCCCTTTCTTCAATCGTTCCCTTCCATCTCTTCCTTCTCTCTCTCTCTCTCTCTGCCCCCTCCCTCCCTCCCTCCCTCCCTCCAGGTGAGGTGGTGAAGGTGAACATGTGGAGGATGTTGCTGTGTGATGCCACGGCGTCCATCATGGCCAAGGGCTTCGACATCCTGGGCATCAACCCCGTCTCCAGGATGTGATGTCACACACCACACCACCCACGTGTCACAATGGGCCTTCCTCTTCCTCCTCCTCCTCAGTCCCTCACTCACAGACCAAAATATTCAAATAACCGCCTTCCTCCCCCTCCCCTCCCCCTTTACCGCCATTATTAAAGTCAATTTGGGATTTTTACTGCATACCAAATAAAAAGAGAAATGACTGCTTGTAAAACAGGGTCTGGCACTGCGCTCATCTTTCTCCATATAAACGTCAGAATGGCAAACGGCAGATTGACGAACGGCTCAGAGAGTCTGCCAAAACAGCACTACTGACCTGGCCCACAGCTCAATCACTCTACACACACACACACACACACACTCACTCACTCACACACACACGCACACACACACCCAGTCGGAGATGAATGTGTTGTGTTACAACAATGACCTTTGTTTAAGGCAGTAAATCTCTGACTCACTAACCCGGCCAGATACCATCCATCACCTGAACCTTGGAGATCCACCCGGACCCTCCTTTCATGACTTTTCCTATCTATGTGCGTTCTACCAACCCAGTATCCAATACATTTTCAAAAACGACTTCAGGATAAGATAGTATAAAGCTGTTTTGCATTTTTTCTGTGTAGGAGGCAGGCTAAAAAAAAAGAAGCGCCCTCTAGTGATCTCTGTGTGTAAATAGCAGATCTACATTCTAACAAGGGGGTCTATTTGACCCCCAAAGCGGCTCGACTAGTAGGTGAAACAGGCACGGCTGTTGTAGTGTTTTATGAATGAATGGTCTTTATTGTCATTGATATAGTACAGGTACCAAACAACTCACAATTTTAACCAGTGAGTGATGTTTGTCCATGCGTTGAACAGTGGTTGGGTCTCAGGGGAAGGGCTGGCTGTGGAAGAAATGAGAGGACGAAACCGTCCCTCGTTGGAATGCTCCGGAATGGACCCAAACGCGTCGTGACGTTAGAATTATAAGGTTCTATCTCAATTTTTGTCAAAATTGAGTTTTTTACATAATCTGATCCATTAGGTGTTTATTAATGCCTGTGTGGTGTTATTTTTAAAATGTTGACATTTTCGAGTTAGTAATTCATAAAATACAAAGGTTCCATCTCACAAAACATAATGGAATGTAAAAACTTTGACGCTCAATATCTCTGAACTACCCTAAATGGAGATAGAACCTTGTGTTTGAGCTCACGGTGTGTTTGATGCCGTGCTTCATTCCGTTCCACGCATTACAACGAGCCAGGTGGAGGTGTGTCCACTCTGACACCGGTTCTGCCTATAGGACACTGGCTCTGCAACAATGGACTGCACTTATATATAGAGCCGTATTCCAAAGTGGCCCTCTCATTCACCCATTCACACACACACCAATGGTGGCAAGCTACCATGCAAGGAGCTGTCATTGGGAGCAATTTGGGGTTCAGTGTCTTGCCCAAGGAAGGACACCTCGATATGTGGCCAGCCGGGGATCGAACTGCCGAACCACGACACGTGGCCAGCCGTGGATCGATTTCGGCGAACCAAGGCTGCCTGCTATTGGTCAGTGATGGAGAGAGTGACAGGTGTAAACATTTCTTCCTGCCTGTTCCTGTAAAGACAAGAAATGAAGGGCCGGTTTCACAGACAAGGCTTAAATACATCACTTGTTATCAGTTTATCACAAAAAAAGACAACTCAAAACTCAACACATGTATTGCAGCGGAATTTTGACAGGGCCGGACAAACATGATGATGTCATAATGGCACCATAACTGGGTGGGGCAGCAGTGATGCAATAATACAACAAACCAACTTATGCCAAGGTTCCGTGACAGGACAGTCACTTCATAACCAGCTTCCGTTGAGTCTACACGCTTTGTACTCCTCTGAAGAGAGATTGTGATCGATTCATCTGTGATTAAGCCGTTTCATGGGTCAAACACAAAGCGACCCGAGAGTCTCCCCCAGGGAGGGACTCCCACCCAGGGACAAAAGCAGGACGAGCCAGAAGAAGAGTAGCCCTCCAGCCATGGTGTTCCTCCAGCTGCTAGCTCTCCTGACCTGCTGTGGAGGGGAACGGGAGAGAAAGTCTTCCACCTCCGAGAACGACGACTCCTCCTCTCACGACCACTCTGACCGCCACTCCGACCGCGGCACTGACCCGAGGCCTCTCGCCGGAGGAGGGGACGGTAAAAGAAAGGGGAGAAAGAAAAAACAAAAGAACAGACAGGCCAATGGGAGGGAAGACAAAGGCCTTCGACCCGCGGATCGAAACGAACCCCGCCGGCGTACACCTTCCCCGGACACAGGCCTGGACGAAGACGGTCGTCTAAGACAACGAGCTAACTCTCCCGAACCGAGAAGGACTTGGACTCCCGCGGCGGAGATTTTCCTCAGGCCAGAAGACTCTCCTCCGCTGGGTACACCGCCCGCCCGGGCCTCCCCGGCGTGGAGCGTAGCTGAGGTAGCTGAGCCCCAGGTCGACTGGCAGCTGCCCGGGGTCCCCGACACATCCACCTCATCCACCTCTGCTGCCAACTGCGCAGCTGCCTATAACCGGCACGTCGCTGCGGCTAACTACCACAAAGCTGCCGCTGACCGCCACGCCTCTGACGCCGAATACCACGCCTCTGCCGCTAACCGCCACGCCTCTGACGCTAACCACGCCTCTGACGCTAACCACGCCTCTGACGCCGAATACCACGCCTCTGCCGCTAACCACGCCTCTGACGCCGAATACCACGCCTCTGCCGCTAACCACCACGCCTTTCTATACCACTCCTCTGCCATAACCCACCACACCGCTGCCGCTAACCACGCCTCTGACGCCGAATACCACGCCTCTGCCGCTAACCACGCCTCTGACGCCGAATACCACGCCTCTGCCGCTAACCACGCCGCTGACGCCGAATACCACGCCTCTGCCGCTAACCACCACGCCTTTCTATACCACTCCTCTGCCATAACCCACCACACCGCTGCCGCTGACCGCCACGCCTCTGACGCCAAATACCACGCCTCTGCCGAATACCACGCCTCCCAGTACCACGCCTCCGCCTCTAACCGAGACAGACCCGCCTCCGAGACCAGCGCCGCCTCTACAGACGCCGAGGCCCAGACATGGACGGCCGACTGTGAGACCGAGACGTCGGCTCCAGACACAGACGGTCTGTCCTCCAGGGCGTCTACCGTGCTGCCGGCTCTCGTCAGCGAGGAGGAGGAGGAGAGCGATGACGAAGGGGTCGTGGACAACACGGTCGTCACATTGAGAACCTTCGAGACGAGGGGTAGGCGACTGAAGTTTGATGGCTGCTCTTACGACCTCGTCTTCAACAAGACCTAGTCTTCAACATGACCTCGTCTTCAACATGACCTCGTCTTCAACATGACCCTGTGTCTTCAACATGACCTCGTCTTCAACATGACCTAGTCTTCAACATGACCTCGTCTTCAACATGACCTAGTCTTCAACATGACCTAGTCTTCAACATGACCTCGTCTTCAACATGACCTCGTCTTCAACATGACCTCGTCTTCAACATGACCTCGTCTTCAACATGACCTAGTCTTCAACATGACCTCGTCTTCAACATGACCTAGTCTTCAACATGACCTAGTCTTCAACATGACCTAGTCTTCAACATGAACTAGTCTTCAACATGACCACTCTGTCTACAAACCACCAAGGCATCAACTAGACTAGAGCATCTTCAGCTCCAAAGAAATATATGAACAAATAAATAAAAGAGATTCTGTGCAACAAATTCAGAGCAGTGTTGTAACTGAAACTGTAGATTTATGGATTTTAAATAATTCACAAAATAAAGTAAAAATATTGTTCCCCACGAATGATGGGTGGCCCTCGATAAGAGGAGGGTGATGGGGAAAACAGTTTTTTTGGCAGCCAGGTAAATCACTGGAGGATCGTCTCAATACTCTAGAGACCTCTCCTTACCTTGTTTCCTCTCCTTAAATCGTCTCCTTTCCTTAGTCATCTCCTCTCTCTACTTTATGTAACACACTGCTGTAACAACTGTCACAGAGGCTGTGTCTCAATACCTGACAATGAACCTTTGTTGATACGAAATCCAAACTTTTTTTAGTTCATAAAAGCTCTTTGGGCCGGTTTCACAGACAAGGCTTAAACCTAATCCTAGACTAAAAAGCGTCTTCAATGGATGAGTTAGGACTAGGCTTAATAAATGACCTACAATTGGTCATATTTAACCTCCTAATCTTCTGTCTAACATAATAAATAATCTGCTTGTTTATAAAACTCTCACTGGCACAGCATCAGAATATCTGAAAGATCGTTTGCTAGCATATCAGACCAATAGAGCTCTCAGGTCTTCTGACGCTGGTTTTCTCTGTGTACCACATGTACAAAAGAAGAGATTTGGTGAGGCTGCATTCTCATCTTATGCACCCAAATTGTGGAATGCACTGCCAGTTTACGTTAGGGATGCAGCCTCTGCAAATATGTTCAAGTCAAGACTAAAAACCATCTTTTTAATATTGCCTTTAAATGACTAATGAATACAATTATGATTATTATAATGATTGGAGCACTTTGAGCTGCAACGTTTGCAGGAAAAGCGCTATACATACAAAAGTTATTATTATTATTAAAGAAAATGACGTGTAAATGTATGATCAAACTGAGCTCAAAAAGTGCTTAGCTTCCCCTTTTAAAATAGTGATATGTTGTTTTCCTAACGATCTCCTGCTGGGGTTTCTGTTTTGGCTTGTTCACCATGATACACTTATACTGTTATTTAGAGGCATCTGCTAAATGCCAAAAAATGTATATGTACTGTTGATTAATCACCAAGACCACCAATGCATTGACTATGTCTAGAACACATGATGATGTGTACTCTGATTTAGTAGTTTAGTAGTCCACACGTGTTACTATGTTCCTATACTATTCCTCATTCCCTTCCATGCATTACAATGAGCCAGTCCTCCGATTTCTACCTCCACCAGCCTCTACTGGTAGTGATATCGTCTGCTCACACCACAGCAGCAGCTGAGGTCAAGGCCAGCTAGGTCACAGAGCTGACCTATCAGTGAGAAGAAGGAAGGTGTTAGCATAGTGAATGTGAACTTTGACCTTTGCTTAAAGAGGGATGGTTCAGTTTCGTCAGGTCTGCTGGCTGGCCAAGGTTAAATGAACACACACACGCACACACACACACACACACACGCACACACACACACACACACACTCTCCAGGCCGTGATGAATGTGTTGTGTCCTACCCTTGTAATCAGAACTATGAGTAATGAGATTGATTAAGCCCGGCTAAATGGATCGGTGTGTATTTGTTCACTCCCTGTGCAGGTGGCTGCGGGGATGAGGGGGCACCCCGTATCGATCACCCGGGACCTCGGTCTAAATTACACATGATTACAAAGGGAAGGAGACGGAACAAGACGGATCATTAGAGTTGTGTCTTTCTCTTGATTACCAATCGAGACTCTTAAGAGGCCCTGTGATTGTGTGAGCCCCTCTAGTAGCCGAGGTATCCCGCGTCTTCAGAGTCCATCTAGACTCCATGACTTTGGTACGTGACAGTGGGCTGTCGTAGTAGTGTTGACGTGGTGGTAGTGGTTGCGTAGTAGTATTGTTGACGTACTGGTCAGACCCGGTTAGACAGCGTCAGCTCGTTCGCTAACAGGGGAGGCTGGTGGAGGTAGAAATCGGAGGACGGGCTCATTGTCATGCATGGGTGTGCTCTACCTCCGCCAGCCTCCCCGGTACACAGATACAGATGTGTGTGTGTGTGTTGTGATCTGCCTCCTATCAGCTCTGCTCTGTCTGTCTGGATATGAGGGAAGAGGCTTCACCTGCAGGATCCCAAGGGTGTGTGGGTGGGTGTGTGTGTGTGTGTGTGTTTGTGTGTGGGTGGGTGTGTGTAAGTGTGTAAGTGTGCGTGCATGCGCGTGCGTGTGTGTGAAGGAGAGAGACAGGGAGGTGGGGGTGGGGGGGAGTTGTTCGCTGCATCTTAAACCGGAGACCTGATGTGAATTCATGTGTGTGTGGGTGTGTGTGTGTGTGCGTGTGTGTGTGTCATGTCTACCTCCACCAGCCTCCCCTGTCCTCCCATGTCTACCTCCACCAGCCTCCCCTGTCCTCCCATGTCTACCTCCACCAGCCTCCCCTGTCCTCCCATGTCTACCTCCACCAGCCTCCCCTGTCCTCCCATGTCTACCTCCCCCAGCCTCCCCTGTCCTCCCATGTCTACCTGCACCAGCCTCCCCTGTCCTCCGATGTCTACCTCCACCAGCCTCCCCTGTCCACCGATGTCTACCTCCACCAGCCTCCCCTGTCCTCCTTTCTCTACCTCCACCAGCCTCCCCTGTCCTCCCATATCGACCTCCACCAGCCTCCCCTGTCCTCCCATGTCCACCTCCACCAGCCTCCCCTGTCACCTCAGTCTATACAGTCGAACCCTGAATCGCTCGACAAACTCGTTACACTCTCTGTCGTCTCAAGTAAGAGTGTTTTTGTTACCAAGAAGTAATATCAAGTGAAGAGAACAAACTAATTTATGTATTGGCAATTATAAATAGCAGACCTGAGGCCTTGGGCGTCTGAGGCTGGCTGGCTTTCCTCATGAATAGTTGTTGCGTCGTTATGTGCGGATATCAACTAGCATTACTCACTCAAGAAGAATATCAATTCTTAGCCAAAAGCCATATCACCGCGCCGGTTGGGTTCATAAACGGTGCCAAATGGAAGTCCTCAGAACCTGAAATATCCTCACACTTATTTCTATTCATCTTTTTTTAAATAGTCATTCATCGTCATCAAGAATTTAGTGTTTTGAACCCCCCCCTCTTTCATATCTGTTTTTCGATACAAGCGCGCCGCTCTCTGATGGAGTCGTTCCCAGTTGCTTTATGAAATATTCATGAGGCTCTGTCGAAGGAAGATGTTTTTAAAAAGTGAAACAAAAAAAGTGAAAAGCATCATTGTTGTTTTGGCACGAGGCTCCGGTAACACTGGCAAGAGCAGTACCGTTTACTCTCACAGCACGCACGCTCGCACGCTCGCACACACACACACACACACACACACACACACACACACACACACACACACACACACACACAGAGTAATCTCTCAGTGCTTGAAGGACTCATCTTAAATGCATCCTTTATGTTTTGGACTGAATGCCTGCGTCAACCTCAATTCCCAACAGGCCAGTCTTGCATGCGGTGCCCCCTAGTGGAGAGGTCAGCTGCTGAGTGTGTGTGTGTGTGAAGTACATGACGCATCTGGTCCCCTCTTTTGACCCCCCCCGCATTGACCTTTGACCTTTGAACCATCCAGTTGAGAAGACACAGTTCCTGATTACACAATCATGGGATCTGTAGCCTCATATACCACCTCTACGGGAAGCAGCAGGGCTGTTATGAACTATAATGTTGTTATTCATCATTTTTTGGGAATGAATTCTCCTCTCAAATCCTCTTTAAATCTTGCATGAAGGGCCCATCATAATCATACCACAGGAGGTATTTTTACACGCTGTTCACATTGACTTATTTCGCATATTCCTGATCTCTTGTGAGTGTCTCAGTGTCTAAGTGTTGCAGTGCACAGATTTAAATTCTGTGATCGAGGAGATGAATCAATACGATACGCACATTTATATGATGCAAATGAGACATGAGTGGGTGATTTGACAGCGTGAATAATTTCCTAAGCATATTGTCAGAGAGAGAGAGAGAGAGAGAGAGAGAAAGGGAGAGAGAGAGAGAGACACACAGAGAGAGAGAGAGACCGCGAGAGAGAGACAGACAGAGACACACAGAGAGAGAGAGAGAATGAATGTTTGTCTGTCTCTGGGAATCACCATCATCATAAGCCAGATGTCTAAATCCCGTAGAATTAGAATAATTAGAATTCTTAGAATGACTCAGATTCTAATCGTTCTAATTCTATCTGTGTAAATCTCCACTAGAGAACAATCACTGTGATTGGATGATAATGCTGTCGGGGGGCAACCTCACCAGCAACCCAGGCAGAAGAACATTGAGAAATCATCATTTTTAATTAGTTGTTGTTTGCTAATCAAATTCTGATTGAACACACACTTTTTTTCATACAACAAAACAATACAGATACTATTTTCCGAAAGCGTGAAAAACTCCAAACTCGATACTTAAATAAAACTCTAATAATTATTTTAATAGAAATAATCTGTTAAATAAAGGATATGATCATAAAAGGCATTTGATGACGATACATTCGATATATAAAAAAACCACACATTTTAGGAATATGTATTATACATATAAACATGGCGTAACTGAACCAATACGCGAATGGCCCGCGGAGATACATGACATTGATGTTTACATGACGTTTACCAGAAGATACGAGCCTCTACTTCAAAGCCAGAGCAACACAGATGTGTCAAGCACACATTTATGGAACTTAGATATCATGCTGTTTGGGCCGGAAAAGAGCCCAACCGAAACACACCATTTTACAGTTTTCTTACTGGATATCCGTAACAAAATAACACATTTTGGAGAAGATCCTTCCCTTCTGCCAGACAAGACAAGACAAGACAAGGCCGTTCTGAAATCCTTTGCCGACGTTGTCCTCCGTCAAAGCCACGCAAGCGAGGGTTTTGCTTCCAGAGAGGTAGATTAGCTCATCGTGTCTTTGAAGTGTCACACAGGCCCTTGTTTTCTCTTAAGAGATTTTCTCTTCAACTCTTAAGAATGAGAGAGAGAGAGAGAGAGAGTAGGAAGGGGGAGAGATACAGAGAGAGAGGGGGGGGGGAGGCACAGCATGACAGAAAGAGAGATGGAGAGAGAGAGAGAGTGGGAAGGGGGAAGGGGGGAGAGATACAGAGAGAGAGGTATAGGGGAGAGAGAGGGGGAGGGGCACAGCATGAAAGAGAGGGAGAGAGAGAGAGAGTGAGAAGGGGGGAGAGAGAAGGGGAGGGAGGGATAGGGGAGACAGACAGAGAGAGAGAGAGAGAGAGAGGGGGAGGGGGGGGCACAGCATGACAGAGAAAGAGAGAGGGAGAGAAAAGGACCTCCCCCCCTTCCCCGTGAGGCGTCAGGCCCAGGACAGTCCCTGAGATGGGATGAGACGTTCCATTACGGTGACGGGCTCCTGTGACAGTCTCCATAAGCCACAGTCCTCGTCTCCCTCCTCCTCCTCTTCCGCTGCTCCGGGAAGACTTCATCACTCCATCCCTCCCTGCTCTCCGTCTTCATCACCCCATCCCTGCTGGGCTGAGACCCGCCGTCCCGGGGGTCCCCAGGTGTAATTGTCTCCGTGTTTAAAAAAGGGGGCCTCGGGAAATCACCTCAGGTGGCAGGATTAAGATGCAGCGACCAACACCCCACCCACCCCCCACCACCCCCGTCCCTCTCTCTCTACTACTACCACACACACACACACACACACACACACGTAAAGATCAGCGTGGACACACACACACCCTTCCACCTCCTGCCTGCCTGTCTGCCTGTCTGCCTGTCTGTCTGCCTGCCTGTCTGCCTGCCTGTCTGCCTGTCTGCTTGCCTGTCTGCCTGCCTGCCTGTCTGTCTGTCTGCCTGCCTGTCTGTCTTGTTCTGTCCTCCTCTCCTCTCTAGATCCAGAGGGGCTGGTCTCGGGGGGCGTGTGGGGGGGGGTGGGGGAGGCCTCCTCAGATCTTGGTCTCTCGGTGGTCCGGTCTGAAGGAGTCTCGGACCCCCAGCAGCCTGGAGGACAGCAGGTGACCGCTGACCCGGTTGTGCCACTCCTGAGAACGCCCCCTAGGGGAGAGAGAGAGAGAGAGAGAGAGAGAGAGAGAGAGAGAGAGAGAGAGAGAGAGGTCAGGGAGGTGGAGAGGTCATGGAGGAGCAGTTAGAGGGACAGAGTGGGGTGCTCTCCCTCAGGTGCCTACTTGGTGTCTCCCCCCCTCCCATCCCCTCCCCCTCAGGATCCTACCTGGTGTCTCCCCCCACCTCCCCTCCCCTCCCCTCTCCCTTCCCTACCTACCTGCTCTCTCCCCCCCCTCAGGTGCCTACCTGGTGTCCCCGGCCCCCCTCCCTTCCCTACCTGCTCTCTCCCCCCTCCCCTCCCCTCCCCTCCCCTCCCTACCTGGTGTCGTCCCGTCCCCCCCCCCCCTCAGGTGCCTACCTGGTGTCCCCGGCCCCCCTACCCTACCCTCCCTTCCCTACCTGCTCTCTCCCCTCCCTACCTGCTGCCCCCCCCCCCCCCTCTCAGGTGCCTACCTGGTGTCTGCCCTCCAGAGGTGTGTGAGTCGTGTCCTCTTGTTCCCCAGGGGCTCCAGGAGGTAGAGGCAGGAGAGGACCTGGACCCTCACCCCTCCCCCCTCCCCAGGCCCCACCCCCCCCTCCCCCGGGGCCTCGGGGTGCTCCGTGGACACGGCCGACAGGTACAGGGGGCCCGACGCAACCTCCGACTGCCACGTCCTG
>NC_137693.1:11007069-11014569 GCF_963989245.1 Nansenia antarctica | reverse complement strand
TCCCTCCCCCCCTCCCTCCCTCCCTCCCTCCCTCCCTCGCCCGCTGCCTCCATGCTAAAACTAAGCGCAGCATATTTACGCTCTAAAAACCTTCTTAAAGGGGAGGCCCCGACGTTCGAGGCCCCCCCCCCCCCGAAAAAAGGCGATGCACGTTTATCTTCGACGAGAGAGAGAGCGAGAGGAATAGTAACCCTGCTAATGACATTAGCCTTAAAGCCAGAGAGGATGATGACAAGGGGGCCTAGCGCCGGAGCTAATAGTTCCTGACTCCGAGGCTCCATCAAGCGTCATTCCGCGCTCGCCCATTAGCGCTAATGGTTCCATTTACAGCGTAGTAGGTGTGTGATTACCGCCTTTTAAATGTAGAAGAAGAACGCCCTCCGGTGAGGTCCCGGGGTTCGCCACATTAATTCACAACTGAGCGAAGAAGAAGAAGAAGGAGGCGGGGGGGGGGGGGGGGGGGGGGGGAGAAGGAGAAGGAGAAGAAGTGGAGGGGAAATATAAACTACTAATGACTTTCACACCGGAGTCGATGCCGCTGTTAGGAGAGGCACGTTCCGCTGCTGGCTGGCAGCCCCCCCTGGAGTGTTTAACTGAGGTGGTTTTGGAGGATTTAAACCCCCCCCCCCCCCCTCCCTCGTAGACGTTCTTGGCTGTTTTCCAACACTGACGTGTGTGTTTCCTTGGATGGCTGCTGCTGAAGATGCTCCCTTTGGTTATGTGTTTATGACGTCACCGAGTAGATCAGATACACACACACACACACTCACTCGCACATACACACGCAGACACGCACGCACGAACACAAACACACACACACACACACATACACACGCAGACACGCACGCACGCACACACACACACATACACACGCACTCGCACTCACTCGCACATACACACACGCAGACACGCACGCACGCACACACACACACACACACACACACACACACACACACACACGCAAAAACACACACACACACACTTACACACACACACACACACACACGCACACATACACACACACACACGCACACACACACACACACGCACACACACACACACACACACACACACACACACACACACACTACTTTGGCAGTCCTCTCACATATAAAGTGTTGTGGTATACAGAATGTTACTAATGTACAGCAACATTATCCCGATGGGATGAACTATAAACTGCATACCTCCCTACTGTAAATACACATGCATTACAAACACAGCTGTCTGCTGGTGGCATGCAGGCGGCCCCCCTGCCTCTAGACACAGTGGCCTGGGGGTCCGGGGTCTGTGTGTTTGGGTTAACTGGTGAACTCATCAAAGCCTCTGGCTCCTTCTGGTTCCTCTGCGGTCCCACCCTCCCATGTGTTGTGAGGCAATCTGACTCCATTCCAGTATCAACAACTGTGTGCACGTGTGCACACACACACACACACACACACACACACACACACTCAGACAATGTGCATACAACTTCTATACACACACACACACGCACACACGCACACACACACACACACACACACACACCAACATCTATCACACAACGTCTACACACACATAAACGTGTGCTGACACTACACGCACACACACACACACACACACACACACACATACACACACACAATACGCACGCACAACATCTACACAGCTATCACACAACTTCTACACACACATAAACGTGCACTGACACCACACCACACACACACACACACACACACACACACACACACTAACATCTTCACAGCTATCACACAACTTCTACACACACATAAATGTGCGCTGACACCACACACACACACACACACACACACACACACACACACACACACACGCTCTCTTTCAATCAGCTGTGTTCTTGTTCCTTTCATCAGAGAGCTCCTTCTTTGGCATTTAGCAGACACCTTTATCCAAAGCGACTTACAACAAAAACATTTGTCTAACTAAGTGAATCAATTATCCATCAGTCACAGCAAGAAAAGTCATCTCTGCTCAGGCCAGGGGCCATTAGCAGTCATAATGCTAGAAGAAGGAAGACATTTTTCTTTTCTTTTCCATGTTTATATATCCTGGTACTTCCTACTCCCTATATCCTGGTCATCCTGCCTCGGAGCTGCTGTTTAAACACAACAACAACGGCCTTGGTTCCCCACCAGACTGATGGACATGTGACTGGACAGGTAGCCATGGTGACCATGGACAGACTGATGGACATGTGACAGGACAGGTAGCCATGGTGACCATGGACAGACTGATGGACATGTGACTGGACAGGTAGGGTGACAAGTTCTCTGTCCTTGATACAAGCTCCTAGTCTTGATACAAGCTGTCTGTAGCTTTGTCCATGTCTGCCGCAGGTGCGTATGTCTCAAGGGGGTAGTGGTGGTCTAGTAGTGGATAGTGAGTTGGACTTGTGATCGGAAGGTTGTGAGTTCAAATCCCGCCTGAAGCCACACCACTACTAGTGTGCCCTTGGGTAAGGCACTTAGCCCTCAGTTACTCCAGGGGGAATGTCCCTGTAATTCGTAATTGTAAGTCGCTTTGGATAAAAGCGTCTGCTAAATGGCAAAAATTTAAAATTAAATTAAATTCAAGGGTAAACATCAAAACAGCATGAAAGTCTCCAACACATCAAGAAGTCTACTGTACACCTACAGTATTCCATTTAAACTATTGCAAGACGACGACAACAACAACAACAACAACAACAACAAGTGTTCAAATCTGTGTGTTGTACCATCCATCTTTTTGAAAAATGGTTTTACAACCAACAGCTGTGGTGGCAGCTTGTCCATACAACGGCAGCATGATCTTACAGCGTCATGTATCAACATCACTGTTGGAATCTGTGTTTCATGTCAGAGTCTTCATACAATCCGCCAGGCTTGGTGCCACAGGGCTGACAGGTGTCCTTGGGGGGGGGGGGGGGGGGGGGCGGGGGGTTGTCTCTCACGGAGGAGCCACATATGTCTCTGTGTTTGTCACCACAAAGGGACACAGGGGACAGGCGTGTGTTTTACTGCGTGTGAAAGTTACCCCGGTACGTTGCCGATTGTTCTTCTCCGGGCCATAAAACACAACAACAGAGAGGGTTGGCTCCGCTCCGGCCCGAGCCCTGGCTGACCTCTGGCCTGGGTTGGCAGCAGTGGCGTTCGCTGTCCGTCCGTCCACCCCCCCCTCCCCCTCCTCTCCCTCCCCCGCCTCCCCTCTCGCCAACTCCTCTTGCCCGGTTTAGTGTTTTCTAGGGTTGCGTAATCACACACACACACTTCCTTTTCCCAAGCAACAAGAGACGGGAACGGGCTTCCGTTTAGGAAGAAATCAACTCCCCCCCTCTCTCTGGAGAGAGAGACTGTGTGTGTGTGTGTTTAGTTGAGAGCGTCCTAGGGAGGGTACGTGAGGATGTGTCACAGTCATAGGCTTTGTTTCTATTTGTGTACTTTTGCTACTGCTTGCGTGCGTGGGTATGGGTGTGTGTGTGCTAAATACAGCATGTGTGTGTGTGTGTGTGTGTGTGTGTGTGTTTGTCTCTTGTGTAATCGGGGGTCCAGCCTCTGAGTCTCTGGGCTGGTATTTCCGACGCTTCAGGAAGTGGTGTGTCCGACGTTCCCTAGAACTGTGTGTCCTTCCCTCTCTCTCACACACACACACACACACACACTGACACCAACAGCACCAGCGCTGTGGTCCCGGAGCGGGGGGGACGGGGGGGGACAGGGGGGGACAGGAAGGGACACCTATCTCCCCTTCCATCGAGCCTCTGTGTACCAGCCTCCCTGTCCTGTTCGGCCCGGCCAGGCCCGGTAGGAAGCGCCAGGAAACGCTGACAAGACTGAGTGACAAACTGCCAGTCACCCAGAATAGCAGCAGCAGCCCACCTCTGGCTCTATGAGAAAGCCAGCGGTGGTGATACACTCTGTGGTGGTCTATTTATAGCTCGTTCTTGTCCTGTTCTTAACTAGGAGAGTGGAAGTGGGGAGGAGTGAGGGGATAGGAGAGGAGAGGAGAGAGGGGAGGAGAGGGGAAGAGAGGAGAGAGGGTGACCTCTAGCCTGGTTCGGCAGCAGTGATCTTAAAGGAAAAGTGGAAGTGGGTATGAATGGAGCCGTGACTGTGGAATGGTCTTTGATAGGATACAGGAAGACATTGACAAAACATCTCTGAGGGAGTCCTTCACCAGGGGGAGGCTGGTGGAGGTAGAAATTAGCCTGTCCTCCGATTTCTACCTCCACCAGCCTCCCCTGTCCCCCCCCCTTTTTTAAATTTTTTGTTTACCACTTCTCTGTAAACTTCAGTTTTCAGGCCTCGTTGCTGAGCTAATAACCATTGAACTCTGACCCCAAAACAAAAGTTTCTACTGTACTCTATAACCAAACCACCGTTTCTGAGAGAGAGATCGGTTCTGAGAGAAACAGGTTCTGAGAGAGACAGGTTCTGAGAGAGAGATCGGTTCTGAGAGAGATCGGTTCTGAGAGAGAAACAGGTTCTGAGAGAGAGATCGGTTCTGAGTGAAACAGGTTCTGAGAGAGAAACAGGTTCTGAGAGAGAGATCGGTTCTGAGAGAGACAGGTTCTGAGAGAGATCGGTTCTGAGAGAGAAACAGGTTCTGAGAGAGAGATCGGTTCTGAGAGAGACAGGTTCTGAGAGAAACAGGTTCTGAGAGAAACAGGTTCTGAGAGAGAGATCGGTTCTGAGAGAGAGATCGGTTCTGAGAGAGAGATCGGTTCTGAGCGAGAGATCAGTTCTGAGAGAGAGATCGGTTCTGAGAGAGAGCGGTTCTGAGAGAGAGATCAGTTCTGAGAGAGAGATCGGTTCTGAGAGAGAGCGGTTCTGAGAGAGAGACAGGTTCTGAGAGAGAGATCAGTTCTGAGAGAGAGACCGGTTCTGAGAGAAACAGGTTCTGAGAGAGAGATCGGTTCTGAGAGAGATCGGTTCTGAGAGAGAGATCGGTTCTGAGAGAGATCGGTCCAGACTTCCGTGGTCTGGGCCACCTGCCTCCGGGCTTCAGAGTAGGACCAGGCGGCGCCCCAGACGACTCTCAGACTCCGGGCTTTCGAATCAATTATTTGGATGTGATTAGAGTTTGTTTGATTAGGGCTTAGAGATGGTCTGAGAGGGGGATTAATGGCCCAGGCATCTGCAGTTCATTTAGGAAGCGTCTTTATAGAGACACTAGACAACTCACTGACTGGTTGTTTTGTTACTCTGTAGAGATCAAGAGTTCTCGCTCGGCATAGTTTGAAGAAAACCTTAGGGGAAGTCGAGATCAGAACAGAAATATTACATGTTTATATTTATAGTGATACAAAAAGTGCTGAAGTGCAGAACTGTTGAAGTGTTTGAGAAAGTGCACTTTGTTCTCGGGGAGCGGCAGAGATGTGCTTATTCATTCATGTTCGAGGAGAATCAATGAAACAGAGGAAACAGAGGAGTTATTGTCAGTTGTTCTATTCAGCTGTTCTGTATGTTTCCTTGAAGTTAAGTTTATCCGGTTACGTTTGATACGGCAGAGTTTATTATACTATTATGCTTCTATTTTAGTCCTCTGTTGTAATAATACAAATTCTCATATCTATGAAATATCTCGGCAATAATATGAAAAAACAAAGGGGGGTGGCGTGCGGCTGCACAGGGGCGCGGGGGGGGGGTGGGCGGCAGGGGGTGTGAGTGGGGTGTGTGGGGTGTGTCTGTGACATGTCACAGTGTTTTTCCTGTAATACAAAACCAAACGTTGTTTATTCAAGTTCACAATCGCTCTGAAGGGCAGAGCTCCTCCGCAATCTGCACCATCACTCTCCCAATCCGGAGGAGAAGGAAACTTAAGTGTTCCAGAATTCCGGTTCTGTGCATTCCAGGGAATGATGATGTAATAATGAGGGAGTTAGTGACACTGAACCCCCAAATTGCTCCCAATGAGCGGAGCCGGCCGGCGCCTTGCCATGGTGGCTTGCACGCCATTGGTGTGTGAATGTGTGTGAGAATGGGTGAATTTTCTTAGGCCATTTCTACTTTTATTGGGATAGAGAGACAGTAGAAATTGACTGGATGGATGGAAAAATGGATGAGAGAGGAAGGGATGACATGCAAGAGATCAAGGTCAAGGGTCAGAATCGTGCCAGGGACCTTGCGATGATACGGTTACACGCCTCAGTCTGCTACACCGCCAAGAGCCCTGATGAGGGAGCTCTTACTGTAGCTCAGCTTAGCCTTGGCCTAACGCTACGCAAGCAAAACACCACACGCATGTGGATGAGCCGGTTAGCGTGTTCCCTGCCTAATGAACTCTTCAGGGGGCTGTGTGTTGCTTTCTGATGTACTTTGATGGAGTGTGTCGTTTGTTGACATGAGCTCTCTATCCCACGTACCACGTGTGGAGTGTATACATTATGTATTGATGTGCTCTCTCTCTGGAGTGAAAACTTGTGGTGATTGATATAATAGTGTGTTTAAGGGCTGCCTGGCGAGTGTAGAGTAGTTGACGATGTATTCTATGCCTCTTGATGATGTCCCCGATGGAGTGTGTATGTGTTAATGTACTCGATTGAGTGTGTACTTTGGGATGTTCTCTATTGAGTGGTGTGTAGTTGTTGATTGGTGTGCTGTGTGTGTGTTGCGTACTTGTTTATGTACTCTGCAGTCTACACAATGTATACAGCACTTGTTGAGTGGAAACCCAGGGCACTGGGCTGAAGGTCACAGCACTCCCTGTGTGTGTGTGTGTGTGTGTGTGTGTGTGTGTGTGTGTGTGTGTGCGTGTGCATGTATGTGTGTGTGTGTGAGTGTGTGTGTGTTTGTGTGCGTGCGTGCGTGTGAGTGTGCGTGCGTGCGTGTGTGAGTGCGTGTGTGCGTGCGTGTGTGTGTGTGTGTGAGTGTGTGTGTGTGTGTTCCCATCAGGATATCCCATTCCCGCCATCTACGTTGTGTGTCCCAGCCACAGCTAAACATAGAACCTCTGATCCCTGGAGCTGTGGTCCAGCACAGGAAATGTCAAAAACATGATATACACTGGCCTCTCTCTCTCACTCTCTCACTGTCTCTGTCTCTCTGTATATGTATATACCGCTCTCTCTCTCTCTATCCCTCTCTCTCCCTCGCTCCTTCCCTCTCTCTCTCTCGCTCTCTCGCTCTCTCTCTTTCTTTATGATCCCTCTCTCTTTCTTTCTCTCTCTCTGATCCCTCTCTCTCACTCCCTCTCTCTCCCTCCCTCCTTCCCTCCCTCCCTCCCTCTCTCTCTCTCTCTTTCACCCTCCCTCCCTCCTTCCCTTCCTCCCTCTCTCTCACCTTCCCTCCCTCCCTCTCTCTCTCTTACTCGCTCTCTCTCCCTCTCTCCCTCCCTCTCTCTCTCTCTCTCTGATCCCTCTCTCTCTCTCTCTTCCGCTCCCTCTCTCTTCCGCTCTCTCTCTCTGATCCCTCTCTCTCTCTCTCTCTCTTCCGCTCTCTCTCTCTCTGATCCCTCTCTCTCTCTCTCTCTCTTCCGCTCTCTCTCTCTTCCGCTCTCTCT
>NC_137693.1:10999569-11002069 GCF_963989245.1 Nansenia antarctica | reverse complement strand
AATACAGCGTTTAGTTATGGCCGCTTCATAACGCAGTCTGGAAGTGTTAATGGGGAGTCATATTTAAGCTGCCAATGTTTAATATACACTTCCTTACAGTTACATTAAATCTTAAGACAGGGTTGGGGGGTGTTTTTTGTGTGTTTCTTTGGGGGGGTTGGAGTGGTTGCTTCAATTGGCTGGGCTCCCAGGATATCTGGATCTCACTCTCTCTCTCTCTCTCTCTCTCTCTCTACATTTATGATCTGTCAGCTCTCTCTGTCTCTTTCTGTCTCTGTCTGTCTGTGTCTGTCTCTCTCTCTCTCTCCGTCTGTCTCTTTCTGTCTCTGTCTCTCTCTGTCTGTCTCTGTCTCTCTCTCTCTCTGTCTGTCTCTTTCTGTCTCTGTCTCTGTCTCTTTCTGTCTCTCTCTGTCTGTCTCTTTCTGTCTCTGTCTCTCTCTCTCTGTCTCTGTCTCTGTCTCTCTGTCTCTGTCTCTGTCTGTCTCTCTCTGTGTGTGTGTCTCTCTCTCTCCTTTTCTCTCCCTCCCTCTCTCCCTCCCTCCCTCTCACTCTCTCTTGTGCCTCCCTGTATGATCATTAAGCCTGTTTCTCTGTTTAAGTCTCATCATACAACTCTGCAACTTCAGTTAAGTTGTGTATGAGCACTTTGTTATGCTCAATATGCCGGTAGACAGCCACAACAAGCCCACAGCGCTCTGTCACTGACACCATAATGGAGATATTTGGCTGTCAAACTTGAGTATCACAGTAGCAAGGACTAGTGTTCATTATTTCCCTTTCCCCATCAGTGTCAAAAACAACTACACAGGTTTTCAGCGTTATTAGTGACCGGTCATGTTAGTAATAGCCTATACGCCGTTTAGCTGACACCTTTATCCAGAGCGACTTACATTGCCGTGTGTATACATTTCTCAGTATATACTATGGTTCCAGCAGGAATCGAACTCACAACCTAAGCATTGTTAGCACCATGCTTTACTATCTGAGCCACAGAGGACTACTTTAGCCATGCTACTTGTAGCAGTACACATGTCTCAAATATCCAATCTAAATATTTTATCACACACACATACACACACACACACACACACACACACACACACACACACACACATACAAAAAGCTAACATAGTTTATTTCCTGGTCTCCTGCAGTATGGAGATTCCAATACAACACTTGCTACGTTTGTCCCCCAGACAGCTTCGTTGTCATGGTGACGATGCAATCACATTACCAGCCTATTGGGTTATCTGCTATCCCAAAGGCTGGGTAGAAATATAATTTAAAAATCTTGTGTTTATGTTTGTTTGTTTGTCTACGTTTGTGACTTGTCCTCTCTGTTCTAGACAGATAGCTTCTTTGTTGATCCCAGAGGTGGAAATTAAGGATCCATGTCTCTCTGTCATGTGACCATAGATTATTATGGGATGTCTTCCATCTATACATTTGTTGGTCGGTTGGTTTAATCTGGATCCATAAACCATAATAATAAAAAAAAAAGCCTCCATAATAATACGTTGGCTAATGAACTTGACAGGTAATACCTGGCTAGGTAATAATGTTAGCTATAGCTATCTGACCCAGTGACTAACACTGACAGATATTGATAGCTGACAGCTGTCAATCTAGAGGGGGAGTGGTTGGGGGCGGGGCTAACCAGGTGTTGTTACCGCCCATTACCTGGCTGTGCAGACGTGTGAAAAAGAACAGAATCTTTGAAGAGCTTTTCCTCAGGATTGTGATTTCAGACGTAGCAACGTTCAAATACTCATGTCGTCTTCAATTTGTTTCCGATTTCAATGTATGACACATCATTTGAAAGCTTACAATCTGTAGTTTAAGCACATGCAAAAAACAGAAAAATGACTTTGTCTACTGGTTGCACGTTTCACTAGCAGCTGTCACATATGTTTCATAAAAGGAACACACGCACACAAAGAAGCCCCCCGAAAACACCTCTGTGTTTGTGTCTATGGACCTCACATGGAGCAGCGAAATCAGCACACAGAGGGAGGATCACAGAGGTAATCGCCAGCCACCATGTTGATGGTGGAATAACTACCTCCGTCAGCGAATCTCCTAAGTCCCCTGACGTTGGCCAGCCTCACAGTGAACTCCCAGACATGATGCTGGGATCCATACGCCTCCCCAGGCCCCCGGCCTGCCTCAGCCAGGCTCCTCCCTCACACACAACTAATACATGAACATGTCTGTGGTGTCCTCGCTTTACCTCTCCTTCCCTTCGCCCCTTCCCTTCTCCTTCCCTTCTCCTTCTCTCTCCCTCCTTCTCTCTCCCTCCTTCCCTCTCCCTCCTTCCCTCTCCCTCCTTCTCTCTCCCTCCTTCCCTCTCCCTTCTTCCCTCTCCCTCCCCTTCTCCTTCCCTCCCCCCCTTCTCCTCCTCTCTCTCTCCTTCCCTCTCCCTCCTTCCCTCTCCCTCCCCCTCCTCCATACAGCCACACTGTGTCCCGCCTGCCAAAGGGGTCTTCATTAGCACCACAAC
>NC_137693.1:10987069-10989569 GCF_963989245.1 Nansenia antarctica | reverse complement strand
GACGGTCTGTCTCTTAAAGCAGGTGGACTATCTACCTGGTGGGCGGGACCGGAGAGTCATTAGAGTGGTCCAGGACACGGGCCTGGTTTCTCTGGGGGGGGGGGGGGGGGGGGCTACCCAGCTCTCCTCTCTACCCTCCTCTTTCTTTCTTTTCACGTTTGTTTTTTTTGTTCCTAGATTTTCCACACCCACCCACCCAACACCCACCCAACCACCACGATACTTTCCATTTTATCCCCTCACCGACATTATTGATTTACTGATCGTCCCTTCCTATGGGACAACCAAAAGTACGGTAGTTTTTTTGGGGGGGGTTATATACTTTTTAAATGAGAAATTCGTGATCACGTTTGCCCTTATATTGTGTGTGTCTCCATTTTTGTTGTGACCAAATCCAACACTGTAACCTCCCTTTGAAATGGACGAAAAGCCCAATCAAAGGAGCCAGACATCCCTGACTGAAAAAGTCTCACCAGGCCCTCAATCAGAGATATCGGAGGTCACACCTAGCCTAGTATTTGTGACAGCGGCTGGTGAAAGGGGGAAAAAGCCGGCAACCAATCAAAATGTCCGGACTATCATTTTGAAAAAACTGAAATACATTTCAACTTTGTTGAAAATCACAACACACACACACGCTAGTCAAGCCAAAATATTGCAATGCAATGGATTCAGTGAGTGATCCCCACTGCTACCTAGTTAACCTTTAACACTACTTTACATTGTTAGCAGGCTCACAAAACAAGCCGTGTTAGTCGACTAGCGAGGGTGTCGTCGAGTTTTCAACAACGCTGAAACGTGCTTACAATTCTCTAAATAAAGGTCTGAACGTTAAATCGGCTGCTGACTTGTTACCCCCTTTCACCAGCAGCAGCTGTCACATTCGGTACTGCAGCTGAGTGATTGAGCTGGGAGGGGCGTTTAGCCTGGGGTTGAATGGTGCCTTCAAGAAGCGGTCTGAAGCCTGGCCTGGGAGAGCCGTGTCAGAGAGCCTGGTCCCTGGAGGGGCCGTTCGCCAAGCTAAATGAAGGAGGGGGGCAGAGTGACCAGGGGGGGGGGCAGAGTGGGGCAGAGTGACCAGGGGAGGGGCAGAGTGGGGCAGAGCGACCAGACCAGAGGATCTGCATGGTAACGCCTCCAGCCAGGGGTCTGCCAGCGGCCCGACTGCTACGGCTGAGGGGCCTATCGACTGGGTCAGGACGAGGACGAGGACGGGTACACACACACACACACAAACACATGTGTACACACACAAGTACGTGCGTGCACACACACACACACACATATACACACACACACACACACAAATGCTCACGTGTGCGTGCGCACACACACACACACACACACACAAATGCTCACGCGTGCGCACACACACACACACACACACACACAAACACATGCGTACACACACACACACGCACACACACCCGTACACACACACACACACACGCGTACACACACACGCGCACACACAAACTCAAGACTCGTGCCTGCAGAACAGCCCACAGCTTCGATCCGTCCTGGACCTTTCCAACCAACCATTAATAAATCAGGGGAGAGAGGGATGAGAAGTAAACATTGACTTGACTGAGGCAGAGCAGATACCAGATACCCAGGGAGAACTGAAGCGCAACTGCTGGAGAAAGTTCAACCCAGAAGATGGAGAATTTCACCCCCAGTGCCTCCGAGGAGAGGCAGGGGGAGTTTCCATAAACGAGATGGGACTTCCACCATTTCCATGATTTTGCTTTCATTTACATCCAATGTTCCGGTGCACAAGAGTCAAATTCTTAGGCGTAGGTTCTTCGACATCGGCATTGCAGCAGCAGCAGCAGGATACCAAATCATCAATAATAGAATGAGGTAAAATAAGTAAGGTATGTAATATTAAAGTAGAATAAGAAGATAGAGTGATGGTAGTCGTACTACAGTAGAACAGTAGTGCAAAAATGCTGTACAGGTTACACTATGATAATATGATAATAATGACATGAATATATAAATATGATAATACCAATCTCTTCGACGGCAGGGGGAGGCTGGTGTCATTGTATGAAACGGAATGAGAAATGGTACATAATATATATATATATGCCTAGCTGATGCTTTTATCCAAAGCGACTTACATTGCAGTGAGTGCATACATTTCAGTATAATATGGTCCCAGCGGGAGTCGAACCCACAACCTAAGCGTTTGTTAGCGCCACGCTCTACCGACTGAGCCACAGAGGACCACACAGAGGATAGAGGATATGGATGTGGAGGATATGGATATGGACATGGGATGTAATGAAAGCAAAATCGTGGAAACCGTGGAAGTCTCTGTGGCGCTGGGGGGGGTGAAGTTCTCCATCTTCTGGACTGAACTTTTTCCAGCAGTTGTGCTTCAGTCCTCCCCGGGTGTCTGCTCTGCCTCAGTCAAGTCAATGTTTACTTCTACACCGTATCAAACACGTCCTAGGGGCGAGAATAACCTGTGTTTGATGCCGTTCCTCCCTCC
>NC_137693.1:10962598-10981869 GCF_963989245.1 Nansenia antarctica | reverse complement strand
TCTCTCTCGCTCTCTCTCTAGCTCTCTCTCTCTCTTTGTCTCTCTCTCTCTCTCCCTCTCTCTGTACTTTTACTCCATCACTTCATAATAGTATATTAATACACACCACACTCGTTTCATACTGTTGAGACATCACAAGAGTGAGGGGGGTGAGGAGGAGAGAAGGAGAGGAGAGGAGAGCAGAGGAGGAGAGGAGGAGAGGAGGAGATAAGGAGAGGAGGAGAGAAGGAGAGGAGGAGAGGAGAGGAGGAGAGGAGGAGAGAAGGAGAGGAGGATAGGAGGAGAGGAGGGGAGGAGGAGAGGAGGAGAGAAGGAGAGGAGGAGAGGAGGAGAGGAGAGGAGGAGAGGAGGAGAGAAGGAGAGGAGGAGAGGAGGGCAGGAGGAGAGGAGGAGATAAGGAGAGGAGGAGAGAAGGAGAGGAGGAGAGGAGGAGAGGAGGAGAGAAGGAGAGGAGGAGGGAGGAGAGAGGAGGAGAGGAGGGAGAGAGGAGGAGAGAAGGAGGGGAGGAGAGGAGGAGAGAAGGAGAGGAGAGGAGGAGAGGAGGAGAGAGATTGTTTTGGAGTTGTTGTTTTTTTCATTGTTTTATAGAATAGAGATTTTGCAAGTCAAAGTAACTCTCTCCATACTAGAGAGGTTTCCTTCAGTTGCTTCGTCAATAATAGTATATGAATACACCACAGTTACATGAACACACCGCCCCCTCTCTCTCTCTCTCTCTCTCTCTCTCTCTCTCTCTCTCTCTCTCTCTCTCTCTCTCTCTCTCTCTCTCTCTCTCTCTCTTCTCTCTCTCTCAATTTTCAAGTTTCAAGTTTCAAGATGAATTGTTAGGTAGTTCAAGTAATAAAATGGCTGTGAGCTTAAGGGTTAGCTAGTCCGTTTACATGGGCTGTGCTTGGGGATGATAGTCAGTTGTCTACAGTAGGCTTGTTGATGAGCCTGACTGCCTGGGGGAAGTAGCTGTTGGTTATCCTTTCTCTCTCTCTCTGTCTCTCATTCTCTCACTCTCTCTCTTTCTTTCTCTCTCTCTCTCTCTCTCTCTCTCTGTGTCTCTGTCTCTGTCTCTGTCTCTGTCTCTGTCTCTCTCTCTGTCTCTCTGTCCCTCTCTCTGTCTCTGTCTCTGTCTCTGTCTCTGTCTCTGTCTCTGTCTCTGTCTCTGTCTCTCTCTCTCTCCTCCTCTCATCCTTAGAGCATGGTCCAGGGAGGCGCAGTAATAAAACTAAGTGAGTGTTGGTGGAGTAGCTGAAGTTCCAGACCGCTCCAGTGTTTATAAGAGTTACATTGACTTGCAACATCTCTATCTATTCAAAAAAACAACTCCAAAACACTATTCGGAAAAAAAAAACTCCACTATTGAGTGGGCTCTTTGCCACTTAAACTTTTGTAATATGCAAAACTCTATTCTAAAAAAAACCTCCAAAACAACTCCTCCTCTCCTCCTCCCATCTCTTGCCCTCTCCTCCCCTGTCCTCCCCTCCTCCTCCTCCTCCTCCCCCCCTCTCCTCTTGCAACATGCCTATTATGTTATGAAAGATCTCTCCAAAAAGCAACTCTCACTGGAGCTCTGTAAAAACAGGCGTAATGATTCAGCACATTCACCAAGTCAAGTATCATTCAGTACACGAAAAAACCCACACTTTGAACTCACCATCAAACCTAAATGTTTAAAGGGATCGTCCACCCAGTGAACTAACCTGCACCCCTCAGATTAACCCGGGCCCAATGCGTTTGATCATCCTGATTCTCCGAAGAAAAAAAAACTACCGCCGTATCTTTTCATTCCGTGACCTCGGACAACGCCGCGATCAAGTGTCGAGTGAGTTAGTGATCATCACGGAGGCCATTGATCACCTATCACCAGGCATATATCATATAGATAGGCATAGATATCTGGAAAAGGGCAGAGGATCAAAAGCTGCAGTTTTATCAAGCTATCCAGTTCATCTGTCCAGTCAGACGGGACATGGAAGGAGGGAGGGAGAGGGAGAGGGAGGGAGGGAGGGAGAGGGAGAGGGAGGGAGGGGGAGGGAGAGGGAGGGAGGGAGGGAGAGGGAGGGAGGGAGGGAGAGGCACACACACAGACCTTTAACATGCTCAGGTTCACCTGAGACCTGGTCTGGCTCTGTGTGTGTGTGTGTGTGTGTGTGTGTGTGTGTGTGTGTGTGTGTGTGTGTGTGTGTGTGTGTATGTGACACTGGTGAAAAGGTCTGCATGTCAGCAATTCTCAAGTTGCGCAAATGACCAAAAATAAGTGTTTTCTGTTTTTTTGGCATATTACTAAAGTTTAAGTGGCAAAGAGCCCACTCAATATAACAAACAACAGTTTTAGGATCCCAAAATACTGATCATTTGTGAATTGGATTCACTGTATCATCTGCTGTCCTGCTTCAGGCTACTGGGTTAGTGGTGCATGACTTAACAAAAAAAAACTTGTTTTAAGACTTGTTCATCTGATCTGTGTGATCATCTAATTATGTGTAGTTGTGTGTTTTTAGCATGTTGATGTTCTATCAGCATGTTGTGATATGCTAAACATGCAGTTAGATGTTCATAGCGATGTTCTTTCTTAGCTGCTAGCTAGCTACCAACGCAATGACAGCAAACGCATCTGTTTTGATTCAGAGCAATTTTCTCTGGTACTATTTTCTATTTTCAGATTTCAATGTATGACACATCATTTGAAAGCTTACAATCTGCACTTTCAGAATCTGTAAAAGAAAACAGAAAATGAACCTTGCCCTACTTGACTCTGTCACGTGTGTGTGTGTGTGTGTGTGTGTGTGTGTGTGTGTGTGTGTGTGTGTGTGTGTGTGTGTGTGTGTGTGTGTGTGTGTGTGTGTGTGTGTGTGTGTGTGTGTGTGGGGGGGGGTGTGGTGTGTGGGTGTGTGTGTGGTGTGTGTGTGTGTGTCGGTGTGTGTGTGTGTGTGTGTGGTGTGTCGGTGTGTGTGTGTGTGTGTGTGTTAGTGTGTTATACAGTAGTGTGAGTGTATCTCTGTGTGTGTGTGTGTGTGTGTTAGTGTGTTATACAGTAGTGTGAGTGTATCTCTGTGTATGTGTGTGTGTGTGTGTGTGTGTGTGTGTGTATGTGTGTGCGTATATGGTATATGGATAGATGTATGGGCACCTTCGAGTAAATCTAATCCTGGATATAAAGAAAAAATAAATCAATATTTCAACTCCCACATTAATAGCATGATTCGTCTCATCAGCGGGGGCAACACTCCCCTAAGACTTGATCTGAGAAGACTGACAGATCCAACTCACCATTTCCTACTAGAGAAAGGTTAACAGTGTGCCCGGATCAATACAAAACACACATTTTACACAAATCAAACGGGATGAAGAGGAGAGGACGTAAGAGGAAGTTGGTCCCTTTACTGGAGAGGAAGGAGGGGGGGAGACAGGGGGGTTTAAGTCTCATTTCCTGTTTATGTACGACGTCTGTCTGGACAGAGCAAATCATGCAAAAATGATAAATGTCATGTGTTTAAAGACCTGTCTGCTGACCAGGCTCCCAGACGGGGGGGGGGGAGAGCAGGTGATACACGCAGGGATCCACTTTACCTCAGGGAATCTGAATTAATCTCCTTGGGAGAAAATTATTCTTCTTCATTTCCTGTCTTGTTTGCATTGGCAGAATGCTCATAAAAAAACACAACCCCTTGCATTTTGCGGGGTGTGGAAAAACGGTACCACTGAAAGTAAACAGCGAAATTATGGAAGTGGAATATGCTTTTGCTGGCGGAGGGGAAAAACGTCCACAACAACAGAAATCCGCTGGTGGAGACAGATAAGTAAATATCCTAGTCAGCAGGATGCGATATTTGATTTCCCGATTGAATGCTTCTGAGAGGAAGAACGTGTTTTTCCGAGCTAATACCGTCTGCGTCAGCCCTTCGCCGTAGTTACCGACTGTCTTCCTCTTTCGTTTCGTTTTTACATATCGATCGGACGGTATCAATCCTGTATAAATGTGGGTGTGGCTTAGACAGTTAGTGGGAGTGGCTTGTATCAAAGTGGGAGTGGCTTAGATAGTAAGTGGGCGTGGTCTGTATAAATGTGGGTGTGGCTTAGACAGTTAGGGGGAGTGGCTTACATCAAAGTGGGAGTGGCTTAGACACTTAGGGGGAGTGGCTTACGTCAAAGTGGGAGTGGCTTAGACACTTAGGGGGAGTGGCCTGTATCAATCGGTGTCTTTCCGATTATTCAGATTAGAATTCGAAAAGGGGATTTCAAAAGGAAAATTCTTTGAGGTGAGTTTCAACAGTAAGTAAGCAAGAGAGAGGAGAGGAGTATATTCAACGGTGTGAAGCCACTCTGAAGGCGTCGAGTCGACCTTGAGAGAGAGACATCTCGCTGTTTAATTGCGTATTCCACCTTTTAAAGGAGTCCTGACAACGTGTGCGATTACTGCGCCGTTAAAAGTCAACACGACTTTATTTATAAATTCATCATGTTGACAGTCTGGGGGGACGGGACGGCGGGGGGGGATGACAACGACGACATGGGGGTGGTGGGGGGGGGATGATGTCACAGTCGCCACGTCCCCTCTAATGTCTCTGTGAGGGAGAGGGTTGCCAGACGTTAACCTAAGTAAACCACCCCCCCCCGCCCCATTCTTCACACTGTTGAGATTACCTCTGACAACACGGCAACCTGCCAGCGGTGGAGGGAATGAGGATGGATGGAGGGATAGAGGGATGGAGGGATGGGGGGATGGAGGGATAGAGGGATGGAGGGATGGGGGGATGGAGGGTTGGGGGAATGGAGGTAGACGGGGCGGACTGACTCTACGCAGGCATTGGGCTCCATGCTGGAATCGATACCGTGAGAGATGCACACTGAACGTCAGTGACAGTTGGAGTCAACTTGGATCTTTACATTTTCTCTCTCTCTCTCTCTCTCTCTCTCCCCCTCCCTCTCTCTCTCTCTCCACCCCCCTGCCGTCCCGTTCCCTCTACCTATATCTCCACTCTCTCTCCCAGTCGTCCCCCCTCTTTCTCTCCAATTCCAATTCCACCCCCACCTCTCTCTCTTCCTCTCCATCTCTCTATTGCTCTGTCTATCTCTTCCCAGCCACCCTCTTTCCCTTTACCTACCTACCTCCCTGCCCCCCCCCCCCCCCCCCCCCCCCCCCAGAGACAAGGAGAAGAAGAAACCGAAGGTGATTTTAACAAGGGGAGTGCTCAAGCCTAGCTTTCACTTTGCAGACATGTCAATCCCCTATTGGTCTGCAGGCCCAGGGCCCTCCCAGAGGGTCCTTCAGACATAAGCTACGCCGTACGGGGAGAGAGAAGAAGGCTCAAAAACACCTTCAATAAGCAGAAGTCAAGACCTGTCGACTGGCACAACCGTGTCTGTCTGTGTGCTACTCAATCTGACAACCCTGCACGCCATAAGATGTCCAGCCATCAAACCATCCCGTCTATCTCTCTTCTCCTCTCTCTTTTCTGTTTCTTTGACTCTCCCCTCTGTCTCTTTCCCTCTCTCCGGAGTCTCTCTCTTTTTTTTAATCTCTCTCTCGCTCCTTACCTCTGTTCTTTTCTCCCCTCCCCTGTTATTCCTCTTCTTCCTCAGCTATCTGATGGTCTGTCTCTCTCTGCCATGCTGTTGTTATTCCGCGCAGCATGCTAGCCACATGTGTTCCCTGAGGGATCATATTAGGCAGGGAAAATAGATCTCTCCCACTCCTCCCCTCTCTCCCCCCCCTCTCTCTCTACCTCTCTCCCACCCCCCCTCTCTCTCCCTCTCCCACCCCCTCCCCCCCTCTCTCTCTTTCTCACTCTCTCCATATTTCTCTCTCCCTCTCCCTATCTCTCTCCCACTCCTCCCCTCTCTCTCCCTCTCCCACCCCCCCCCTCTCTCTCTCTCTCTTTCTCACTCTATCTCCATATATCTCTCTCTCTCTCTCTCCCTATCTCTCTCCCTCTCCCACCCCCCCCCTCTCTCTCTCTTTCTCACTCTATCTCCATATATCTCTCTACCTCTCTCCCACTCCCCCCCTCTCTCTCCCTCCCCCCCCCCCCTCTCTCTCTCTATCTCCATATATCTATCTCTCTCTCCCTATCTCTCACCCTCTCCCACCCTTCTCTCTCCCTCCCTCTCTTCCTCCACTTCCATGTGCCGTCGTCGTTGTTGTTGCAATTCTCGGCATACTTTGAGCATGTGTGTCTCACATGAAACGTCGCTCTACCACGCACACTGGTAGAATGTGGCTTCATTAAAAAACGGTGTCGGAATCACCCGATGGCGTTTATTTTTTCTTCTTAAGGGCACCATAATGTCAACCGACGGTAAATTAAATTCACCTCGGGGATAAAAACTAATTGGGAATACACACATACGTCGTTGAGCAGGGCATAATGCATAATGGCATAATGCCACAGTGGCGCCTACAGCTGGCTGGTTTTACGATACCAAACAAATCTTGAGAGGCTCTGAGCTAAGCTCCCTGCTCCAGACCCGAGTCTCTAAGGCAGGGGAGGCCGGCGGAGATAGGAATCAGAGGACAGCACTCATGTACTGTAATTGCGTGGAATTCTATTCTATTCCATGCATTCTATTCTATTCTATTCTATTCCATGCATTCTATTCTATTCTATTCTATTCCATGCATTCTATTCTATTCCATGCATTCTATTCTATTCCATGCATTCTATTCTATTCTATTCCATGCATTCTATTCTATTCTATACCATGCATTCTATTCTATTCTATTCTATTCTATTCTATTCCATGCATTCTATTCTATTCTATTCTATTCCATGCATTCGATTCTATTATATTCTATTCCATGCATTCTATTCTATTCTATTCTATTCCATGCATTCTATTCTATTCCATGCATTCTATTCTATTCCATGCATTCTATTCTATTCTATTCCATGCATTCTATTCTATTCTATACCATGCATTCTATTCTATTCTATTCTATTCCATGCATTCTATTCTATTCTATTCCATTCCATGCATTACAATGAGCCCCGTCCTCCGATGTCTACCTCCACTGGCCTCCCTTGCACCAGAGGCTTGTAGAGACTGCTGCCCCGGAGTAACCGACACAAAGAGCTTTTGGCGCAGTATCTCTGCTTTCCACACTCACTCACTCACATTGCACAACAGCTCAGTCAGAAAAATAAACACAACACTGTGATGCGCCACAGTGAGCCATAATGCCATAGAGCTATTATCTTTGTAGTTTGAGAACATTCAGGAGTAAAGTCGATTTGTTTTTCCCCAGAGGTGAGAGACGCAAAAAAAGGCAATTTGCACTCACAATAATTCATTCTCAGTGAATTCAGTGAATTCACCACTTAAGTAAGTAAGTAAGTAAGTAAAGCTTTATTTATATAGCACCTTTCATACAAGAAATGCAGCTCAAAGTGCTTTACAACAAGAATAAGAACATAAAGTGAATATAAAAACATATACAAGCATAGAATGAATATAAAAGCAGGGGAAAACAGTCAAAAGTAAAGGTAAAGATTTACATTTCTTACACACTATGTGATACATGTCATACATTCATACACTACTATATGTTATTTTAGCCCCCTCAGTGAGTGTAGTCACGCTAGTATGGGACCTGCACCTGTGGTACACGCTACCCCACCCGCAATGTACTGCCCTCTCACTTGGTTGCAGGGTATTTCAACCGGGGCCTGGTTACCCCTTAATATCCAGGACAATCGTCCCTTCCTTTTAAGTCTTTTTCATGCAAGGAATTCCATTCCATTCAATGTATTACAATGAACCTGTCCTCTGACTACCTCCACCGGCCTCCACCGGCCTCCACTTCTCAGAAGGGCCCCCCTGATCCAGACTCTAGCCTCTACCATACACCCTGCATGCCTACTGGTTAGCACCATGCCTTTCTCATCTGGACTGCATTTATCTTTCTCTCTTTCTGCTCTCTTTCTTTCTCTCTCTCTCTCTCTCTCTCTCTCTCTCTCTCTCTCTCTCTCTCTCTCTCTCTCTCTCTCTCTCTCTCTCTCTCTCTCTCTCTCTCTCTCCTCTCTCTCTCTCTCTCTCTCTCTCCTCCCTTCCTCCCTCTCTCCCCCTCTCCGTTCCCCTCATACCACAGTGGTGACGTCCCTCTCTGAGTTTGTCTGTGTGTTGAGCAACAGTCCTGGATCTGGGTCAGGGGAGGTGGGGGTGGGGGGGGGGCACACAGCAGGGCCCTGACAGGTAACTCCCTGGACGACCACCACCCCCCACTACAGCCCTCCGCCACCCCCCCCCCCCCCCCCCCCCCCCCCCTGCCCAGCACACATTAATCCCTTTCTCAGCTCGTAAAGTGTGTGGTATGGAAGCCATTAGGGAAGCTGACAGCAGCCAGAGGGAGAGGATTGTGAAACTGGGTCCTGGGCCGAAGCTTGATTACCCTTGCTTCCCTTCACCAGGAGAGCCAGGCCAGATCTGGCCCCAGGTACAGGGGACGCCATTACGGCTCTGGCCACAGGGACAGTGGACGCCATTTAGGCTCTGGCCACAGACAGGGGACGCCATTTAGGCTCTGGCCACAAACAGGGGACGCCATTACGGCTCTGGTTCCAGACAGGGGATGCCATTACGGCTCTGGCCACAGACAGGGGACGCCATTTAGGCTCTGGCCACAGACAGGGGACTCCATTACGGCTCTTGCCACAGACAGGGGACGCCATTTAGACTCTGGTCACAAACAGGGGACGCCATTACGGCTCTGGGCACAGACAGGGGACGCCATTACGGCTCTGGCCACAGGGACAGTGGACGCCATTTAGGCTCATCTTTTCTAAAACCCGATACATAATATTAGTTTTATTGCAACCAGTAACGTGTACAAACCTGTACTAGAGGCTAATAATCATGGGGAAATCTTCTAAAAAGTAGCTTCTGAAGGTGATCATTACAACAAGACACTTGCTAGCCAAAATGGACAACGTGCGTCTCGCATTGCACCACTAACCCTGGCAGACATGGAGAAACTTCTTATATCAATGGAGGACCGCATTATAGCCCAACTAACCACCCAACTCATGGCTGACTGAGTGACCATCGACTGACATGATTAGACAATTCAACATATAGAAACGTCACTTAACAACTTGGAGACGAGACTGGCTATCCTCGAATCCACCTGTTTAGCCCTAGTCAAAGAAATGTGGCCTTAAAATTAAATACGGATGACTTGGAAAGTAAGTTGAGGCGCAACGACATTCGGATAACCAGCTTACCTGAAAAAGAATTATTTAACAACAAAAAAGGATTTTCCTTTTTCTCCAATCCCCATCATCATATATATATATATATATATATATATGACTACTTCCTTCTAGAAGTAATACATAAATAAATTACTAGGAAATGTTAACTCTTGCAATATCTGATCATGCATTTCATTTCATATAGCGCTACCCAAATGCCTTAGACCCACTCGCAATTGAAGACTTAACCCCTTACTCCTAGCCAATGATTCATTTGGAAATCGTGCCATTTGTCAAATAAATGTCCTTCTTGAAACCAGTGCCTCTCCAGAAATCTCCCATTCAACTGTATGGTCGACCTTTAAAGCCTATCTTCTTGGGCAAATAATTTAATACTCCTCCAGGGCAAAAAAAAGCAAGAGACTCTAAACTCGACGACGATTGCAGAGATTCATAACCATTACTCATCCTCTCACTCCCCAACACTTTTTAAAGAAAGACCGCGACTACAGACGGAATATAACCTACTTTTCACAGACAAAGCCACATACTTACTCACCAAAGCTCGATTCAGGGTCGACAACTCAGGAGATAAAGTTACTAGCCCAGCAAGCTCATCAAGCTCAACCATTCTGTCTTATTCCGAATATCTACAGTAAAACAGATGAAATAGTGACATGGAAATCAACAACTTCGTCAAACAGTACTACAGTAGTTTATAATGCGCCGAATGTGATAACGCTCTGCACCTCATCCACTTCTTTGACAACCTCACTGTTCCTTTTGTCCCAGCCAAACACAACTGCTTACTAGGAGGTGAGATCTCCAATGCGGAGACAAAACACCTGGTCTGGAAAATTATACCTTTGAGTTTTATTTTTTTAAATGGCAAAATGTGAAACAACTCTCAGGTGTGCCTCCTTTCACCCAATCTCTTAATTTAATGTAGACTACCTAATCTTATCCAAAATTGTAACAGCAAGATTAGAAAAGGTTATCCCACAAATAATTGCACCTAACCAAACGGGCTTCATTTCAAATAGGCACTCTAGCTCAAATCTTAGAAGACTTCTTAATGTTATCTATTCATCTCCATCTCACTCCCCCGAAATGGTGATTTTGCTTGACGCTGTAATTACCAATGGACAACAATCTGAGTACTTCCCCCTTGGCAGAGGCACACGGCATGGCTGCAGTCTATCCCCCCTACTCTTCGCGGTTACCATTGAACTTATGGCCATTACTCTTAGACAGTCCAGTGACTTCCTAGGCATAGAGAGAGGGGACCTCACACACAAAATATCCCTATACGCAGACGATATTCATTTATATCTAACTGACCCATTAAAATCTGTTCCCTCCATCCTTAACACCCTAGCTCAATTCCGGCTATAAAATCAATTACGATAAAAGTGAAATGTTTCCTATTAATCAGTTAGTCACTCTAATGCCTGCATCGCACTTTGCTTTCAGAATTGCCAATAAGGGCTTTAAATATTTTGGGTTCGAGATCGAGATTTGGGTTTCATCCTTTTTCGTCAAGAATTTCAATGTTTTATTTGGAAGATTTTTAAAAAGACATGGATAGATGCATGAAACACCCACTGTCCAAGGCCGGCTGAATTAATCTCATTAATATGATTGTATTACCAATACAAACAGCCATTCTTTAACTCATTGGAAAGGAGCATATTATCGTTTATCTGGAATGGTAAACCACATAGAATCAAAAGAAGTGCCCTTCATAGACTTAAAAAAACCAACTTCATTCACTATTACTGGGCATGTGATATTAAAGCATTGTTGCACTGAATCTAAACTCCATAATATGTGCCCCATCACCCCCCCTTCAAAGCCATTTCTATTCAAATCCAGTGGTCTATCACTCAGTTAGAATCTGGCCACAGTTTAGGAGGCACTTTCATTTGAAGACAACATCAGTGCACTCTCCCATCAAGAATAACCATAACATTCCACCCTCTCCCTCCGATCCTATTTGGTGCTTGGTCATCAAATGGTATTAAATCCATTTCTAATCTATATGTTGATGGCAAGTTTGGATCATTTGCACAACTGTTTCAATTATTCGATTTACCCAAGTCTCACTTTTTCAGATACCTCCAATTCAGACATTTTGTCCAGAAAAGGATGCTTCATTCCCAGACTTCAAACAACAACGTGGCTCACATTCTTCTCTCACCATCCCCAAATAGCAAAGGTCTCATTTCTGTTATCTATAACAATATACTGTATGCAATCATCCCGCACTCACTGCAAGATGTTAGGAGACTCTGGGAGAAAGACCTTGGAGAGGAAATGACAGATGATCAATGGTTGGCAGTGCTTGGCATAATACACACCTCTTCCCCTTGTGCCAGGCACAGCTTGATACAATTCAAAATTGTTTTGAGAGCACACCTGACCAAGGCAAGACTGGCGAAAATGCTCCCTAACGTAAACCCTTTATGTGCTCATCAGCCGACTACATTGACATGTTCTGGTCGCGCCCCAACCTTAACACATTTTGGGCCAACATCTTTGGTGCCTACACTAAAATATTTTAAAAAGTCATCACCCCCAATCCCATAGGTGCTCTGTTCGGATTTACCCCTGAAACTCTTTCCCTTAAAGGCAAAGCCTATGCAGTCACAGCATTTACCTCCTGGATTGACAGACGCCTCATTCTTCTCTCCTGGAAGGAACAAACACCCCCTAACTTCACGAAATGGATCAGAGATACTGTGCATTTTCTGAAACGTAAAGGCTCTTTGCAAAACTTAGATAACTATGAGAGCTTACAAGTCCCACTCAATACGGATGACTAGAATACTAATATTAGAGTGAGGCAGTGGAACAAGCCTCCCCATATCTCTATCTATCACACTTTACTCTATCTTCTCACATACTTCTTTTGTACTCCTTTGTTAGACAAATGCTTCAATGGACAATCATCCTGATGAAAATGTGGACTAATACGGACGAGGATGGAGGGTTGGGAGGATTAGGGAGGGAGAGGAGGGTTGGGATAAATGTATTTATTTTGACAGTGCAGCTGACCTATGCTTTTATTCAATGTCATTTCAACAATATGCTGCAAATGAATGTGTGTTAACTCAATTGAAAAACCAATAAAAACTGTTTAACAAAAAGAAAGTCCTTCTTGATTACTGCCGAGTGGGAAGAATGAAATAGAGTAGAATAGAATAGATTGGAATAGAATAGAATATATTGGAATAGAATAGAATAGAATAAAATAGAATGGAATAGATTGTCCATCATAGTCCCTCAGAGATGTCTGTTGGTCCCAATAGCGGGAGCTGTATTGTTCCATACAGGCTGTGATGTGATGGTTTTTGGCGAGGCCTGCATATGCGAGCAGAGAGTCATTAGGAAAGGAATGTTCTATGTTCTTACAGTTTTTCCTAAATCGTTTAAACACGTTTCCTGAAACTATATCTCAATTTCTCAAAACCCTCAATACAAAACTGAAAAGACTTCACCATTTTGTCAAAACCCTAACCCAAAAATCTCTTGGAAAAAAACAAAAAACTGATTCTTTCCACCAGAACGATACACACAGCTATCATTATGAATATCTCTTACAGAGCATCAATTAAACACTGGTGTGCTAAATTTAAAACACTACCATCAAAGAACGTATTCAATTCAAAGTCCTCATCCTCACATACAAAGCCCTCCATAGCCTGGCCCCCCCTTACCTGACTGACCTCCTTCTCCCCCACCGCCCTACCCGTACCCTCCGATCCTCATCCATTGTTCCCCTCACTGTCCCACCCTCAAAACTCAAAGGCTTTTCACGAGCCGCACCCCGCCTCTGGAACTCTCTCCCTCAACCACTCAGAGACTCACCCTCACTCCTCACTTTTAAATCCCACCTCAAAACCTACCTGTTCTCCCACGCCTACAGCCTCCCCTACCCCTAGCCATCTCCCCCATCCCTGCCACCCCCGCCCCCCCCCCTGGACATGCATACAACCTTCCCCGTTCGTTAACTCTGTGTTCTATGTGCTCATGTTATCTGTTGCTTGTTGTTTCTGTGTTTTCCGTTCTTCCCATATTGTCAGCGTCTTTGAGCCTCGGAAAAGCGCTATATAAATCCAATGAATTATTATTATTATTATTATTATTATTATTATCAAAATAGGTAGGTAATTTGGCTTCCAGCTTATTTACAAGCCAAGATATCACAAAACGTTCCAATATGGCCGCCACATTGACATCATGCAAATGGAAACATTGACATTGATGAATCTGATTCCTTATACCCTTTCCAAAAATGTATAATTCTGCAAATCCCCCCCAAAATCCTACGAAAGTTAAAATCAAAACATAATGAACCTGACTATGAGGTGTGGCATTTTGAAGGCCAAACAAAGTTAACAAAGTGTGCTCAGTGAAGCGATTTGGGCTTAGAGTTTTGCAAAAATGTGCTTTAGAATTTCTAACAACGGAATTGTGCTTCAAGTGTATCAGTCTGGAGTCTTGTTGTTGATACATAAGCTTCAGACTCGTGTGTCTAGTTTCATTTTTTGTGTGTATACAGCAAGACAATCTGTATTGTGTTGTTTACTCAGAAAAACATGATATTGAGTTATTATTGGTTATTGCTGTTTTTGTTGTTGTTGTGAAATACCCAGCATACATGCAATAAAAAAAAAAAGACAGAAAAGAAAATGTGTCTTTCTCAGATAAAGGTAGACCCAGGCACAGACATATAGAAGTGTGAGAGACAGATGGTTTGAGAGGAAAAAGCTGCTGTAGGCGATTATGGACCAGGCTGTGAGCGGGCTTCAGTTCTGCTGACTCGTCAATCATTCAGAGACAACAACAACAGCAACAACAACAACAACAACAACAGCAACAACAGCAACAACAACAATAGCAACAGCAACAACAACAACAGCAACAACAACAACAACACCACCACCACCAACAACAACACCACCACCACCAACAACAACAACAACAACAACAGCAACAACACTACCACCAACAACAACAACAACAACAACAACAACAACAGAAGAGTCCGATGCCTGGGACCCATCAGCAGAACCCATGAGTCGTCCTGTCACAGATCACACCTCTTCACATTCCACCGCCGCCCACCACTGCTTTCAGGACTGTGTGTGTGTGTGCGTGTGTGTGCGTTTATCCTGTTCGGCGAACATCACAGCGACAGCACGCTCCTGCGGATTCTTCCTCTACAACATCAGAAGGATGCATCCATTCCTCAATAGAGACGCATCTCAACTCTTGGTCCAGTCACTAGTCATCTCCCACCACGACTACTGCAACGCACTCACCAGCGCTGACACTGGTAAAGAGTAAAGAGAATAGATAGAGAATTGTGTGTAGATGCAAATTGTGTGTTGTGGGGTAGTGGTGGTCTAGGAGATAATGAGTTGGACTGATGATCGTATAGGTCTACGTCGAAAGGCCATGAGTTCGAATCCCGCCTGGAACCCCACTTGAACAACCCCACTTGAGCACCACTACCCTTGAGTAAAGTACATAGCCCCAGGTTACTCCAGGGAGACTGTCTCTGTAATTGTAAATAGCTTTGGATTAAAAGCGGATGGTAAATCATTTAATTATAAGCAATTCATTGTGGGGTCGCTAAAATCAATCTCTCTCTCTCTCTCTCTCTCTCTCTCTCTCTCTCTCTCTCTCTCTCTCTCTCTCTATATATATATATATATATATATATTGTAAACCTTCTGAGGAGATGCTTTTGGGAGAATAGAGAGAACTGTGTGTATAAGCAATTGTGTTTCAAAATGGTCTGACAAAATCAATCAATCAAATAATCAATCAATCAATCAATCAATCAATCAATCAATCAAACAATCAATCAAACAATCAGTCAATCAAACAAACAATCAAACAATCAATCAATCAAACAATCAATCAATCAATCAAACAATCAATCAATCACTCCTCGATTCAATCAACATGTCGTCTGCCTCTCGCCTTCATACGTTGTGTGTAGAGCCCTACTAAGAGTGAGGCTGTGTGGAGGCAGCAGCAGTATTGCATGGAGGAGCATGAACACGTCACCATTAGATTAATACCACAGGTTCCCCAACACCGGCGCCAGCACAAACACCTCATAATGGCACACACACACACACACACACACACACTGAATCATTCACTCCCAAACACGGCCCCCCCCCCCCCCTCCACACACACACACACACACACACACACACACACACACACACACACACACACACTCCCCCACTTCCCCAATCTCCATTAGCTGTGTGGGACGATTGGACGATGTGAATCACACGCTATATTTTATATCCACATGCTATTCACACATTCCAATGAATAGCAATAAGCAATAAGTTGTTGTTGTTGTTGTCAATGTTGCTGTTGTTGTTGTTGCTGTTGTTGTTGTGGCATTTACCGCGCCGTCTCTCCCATTGACCTTGTCACTCTCCGGTGTTGAGATAGCATTCAGCTGACAGAAACCAATAGCGCGGCGGCAGCGGACGTGGGGCCCAATCATCCTCCAAGACGCCTTCGGAGTTTTAATGCAAGCCTAATGGGGTGTTATTAAGGACCCCTACATGCACTCCGCAGACGATCCTTCAAGCTACGCGAGTATGAGACAGACCCGCTATGGGAGACAAGGGGGGAGGGGGGGGGGGGGGGGGGAGGCTTGTGGAGGCTGACGTCGGAGGACAGGGCTCATTGTAATGCATAGAATGGAATGAGGAATGGTTATCATTTTTTTTGTACATTTACATTTTTGGCATTTAGCCCGGCGCCTTTATTCCAAAGCGACTTACAACAAATACATTTGTCTAAGTAAGTGAATCATCTATGATCCATCAGTCATCATGAGGGAAAAACTCATCTATATGCTGGGGACCAGGGGCCATTGGCAGTCATAATGCTAGAGGAAAGGAAAAAACAACACAAGCCCCCACCCAGCCCCCTCTGCCCCCCAACAACACCAACCTCCCCCCCCCAATTTTTTTTCTTCTTTTTTTTTTCTTTCCTAGCACCAGGGGAGCCACCCCTCCCAAATGTCGTTGTTTGGTACCTGTACTATAGCAATGACAATAAAGACCATTCATTCATTCATTCATTCATACTAGTCAGGACTTCAACTCAGCCTTTGCCCACTGCTGTTTTTGCTGCACTCTGTACATCTACTGGACATAATGTATTGATACCCATTGCCCTTGCTCTGTACATATCATACTGGCATAATACATCTTAACTGTACGGCTTGTCAGCTTAACACTCAGGAAACAAACTTGCAGGGCTGACATGTTTAAATTGCTAAATAATAATAAAATTAAAGCTAGCTAGCCTAGTAATATCTCACCCTAATACCTCTACAGTGTGATATATGTCTGTACATATCACACTGTACATGTCTGTCCACACTTTTATACCTAGATGCCGAATGCGTTTAGTTTCGTCGTCTTTGTACTTGTATCTGCCAATGACAATTACATTTAATCTGAATCTGAATCTGAATCACCATGCCTTACATTACTGCGAGCCTCCTACTACTACTGCTGCCTCCGCCGCTCTTCCCCCGCGTCGTACATACATACATTAAGCAGATAAGCGCACCGGTGAACGCCGCACTCACACACAATGAGGCATGGGGAAGCAGTTTTCAATGTGACCCACTCCGTCACTATAGGAGCATATGGAGATGATATTCCATCAAAGGAAGGAACTGACATGGCAATGCAGTTTTTTTTTTTTTTTATGAAATGGAGGAAACAGGCTTCCATTTACTGCACATTCCCACTGAATAGTTTGAGAGTGAATTCATGCCGTCTTGACAATCAGTAATGTTGGTGACGGCGCTGCAGTGCCAGTGCTTTTTTTGGTTAGAGGAAAATCACAGTATTTTTGCATGGGAGTGGACTGCATGTGATACAATACACCACACCAGACCAGACCAAACCGGACCGGACCGGACCAGACCACATCGGACTGCACCGTACATCACTGCACCAGACCAGACCAGACCAGACCAGACCAGACCAGACCACATCGGACTGCACCGTACATCACTGCACCAGACCAGACCAGACCAGACCAGACCGGACTGCACCGTACATCACTGCACCAGACCAGACCAGACCAGACCACATCGGACTGCACCGTACATCACTGCACCGCACCGGACCGGACCAGACCAGACCAGACCAGACCAGACCAGACCACACCACACCACACCAGGCCAGACCACACCACACCACACCACACAAACTCATCTGTGGTTTGTTCTGTCCAACCTCCAGCCCTAGGTCCCAGGTCGAGGCCAAGGCCCAGCCTCCAGCCCCAGTCAGCACTAGCCCAACTCCCAACCCCAGCCCCAGCTCCCAGCCCCATCCCCAGCCCCAGCCCAACCCTCAGCGCCAGCCCTACCTCCAGTCCAGCCCCAGCCTCAGTCAGCCCCAGCCCAACCCCCAACCCCAGCCCCAGCCCTACCTCCAGCCTCAGCCTCAGTCAGCCTCAGCCCCCAACCCCAGCCCAACTCCCAGCCCCCAGCCCCAGCCCAACCCCCAGCCCCAGCCCAACTCCCAACCCCAACCCCAGCCCCAGCCCCAGCCCAACTCCCAGCCCCAGCCCAACCCCCAGCCCCAGACCAACCCCCAGCCCCAGACCCAGCCCTACCTCCAGCCCCAGCCCAACCCCCAGCCCCAGCCCAACCTCCAGCCCCAGCTCCCAGTCCCAGCCCCAGCCCCAGCCCTCCCAATCTTATTTAAGCAATCCATCCCTGAAGGCCTAACCCCGAGCCTCTAAATGCCTCCCTGGGGCCCTCCCCCGAGGCTGGGGCCTGGGTCGGCTGCACGTTTATTATTTGACAAAGTTTGGGAAGTCGGCTAGCTTTGTGTAAGGAGATCCTTCTTCTGGGACAGTCAGAGGAAATGACATGGCAGTGAAATCGCAGAGAGAAGAGGGGGGGAGGGGTGGGGGTGGTGGGGGTGCTAGTTCCATCATACCCTTCTCCATCACAGCACAGAGCTGGGGGGGTGGATGGTTGGAGGAGGAGAAAGAGGGGGGGGGGAGCTGCTGCTACCTCGATCACTCACCCACACTACCACTAACCCCCCACCTTCCCACCCCCACTGCCATTACCCGCCCCCCCCCCCCCCACACACACACACACACACACACACACTCCCCTTAATCCCTCCCCCCTAATCCTTCCCCCCTGATCCCTGCCTTGTAACTTTAAAGGTTTGGGATTATTAATCAGCAGAAAGGGGAAACAAAGTCAACTTTGGGGGGGGAACAGGAATGAAAAATGTTATAGTCATTACTGCACGCTCGATCATTCACACACAGCCCCTCCCTCCCTCCCACCCTCCCTCCCTCCCTCGGATCGTTATTGCTTTCTGATTATGAAGCAAGGACACGGCAACAAAAAAAAAGAAAGAAAAAGAACAAATACAAATCTTCTTCTAGGAAAAAAGAAAAAAAGGGAGGAATGTCATGAAAAATGTAAAAAAAAGTGAAAAATGTACTTAGACACTAAACGCAGGAAGAGACGGGTTCCAGGGGTTAACAGGGATGGCGGTATCGTGGTTGTGTAAACACTATTCTACCCCAGCACCATCTGTGAAACTGTTTGTATGGCTGGCCTCACTTGCCTCTTCGTATTCCCCGTGGGGTTTCCCAGCGGTGACAGGGCTGTGTTTGACAAACACGCTGCCTCTAATTGCAACCTGACAAATAGCAAAACAAACAGAGAGGAGAAAAAAAACGATGGAAAGTCATACATCTCGGTAAACAAATAGCCAGCAAACAAACCGTGGGTGGTCCGTCCGACATCCTCCAGTTGTTGGCAGTCGATAGATAGTCGACTTCCCCCGCTTCGAACACACTGACGGATACGACGCTTGTGCCGGCGGCGCGCTCGCGTAGCAAGCATCTTTCGCCGGCGTCTTTCTAGCAACGAGCAACAAATCGATACGAGAGAGAGTTGTTTTGATTGATTGAAAACTTTATTAGAAGATTTGCAGAAGTAGGTACATGAAAGTACATATTACATACAAGGTCAACTAACAGGATAAAAAC
>NC_137693.1:10952598-10960098 GCF_963989245.1 Nansenia antarctica | reverse complement strand
CCCACAACTGATCGGTTCTCAAAGTAGGCCTACTTTTTGTGTTTGTTATTGTTTCAAGTTGTACCTGTGGTTTGGCCATATTCTAAATAAATAAAAAACTGTAATAACAATATTACTGTTACTGTTTGAATCTATGAAAGGCAGTTGTGTGAAGCTGCTGTGTAAAGTGGAGACAGGGTCCTATTTGGCAGGTCTGAGCTAAGCGATACATGTTTTGGGGGGTGTTGTGTGCAGGTAATGGACTGATAGTGTCCCACAACTGATCGGTGGGACACCCGGTGACGAACCCCCCCCTCCCCCCTCCCTCCCCCACCCGACGACGACCCCCCCCTTCTCCACCCGGAGACTCTCCAACGAAACCGTTGAACAATGGGCGCCCCCCCCATCCCCCAATCCTCAACGTGACGATGACCAGAATGGTGGTGACTATTTCCAAGTCAAGGACATGAACTCTCTATTTGGACACAGCAGTAAGGGCCTGCATATTGTTCACCTTAATGTGAACAGTCTTGTGCCTAAACTGGACCAAATCAGAGAAATGTTCCATGACAGCAAGGTTCACATTTTGAGCTTCTCTGAGACCAAGTTTGATGAATCCATCAAAGACCCAGAGATTGAAATAGTTAACTACACAGTCATCAGAAACGACAGAAACAGGTATGGGGGTGGTGTCTGCATGTACATTCACAACGATATTATCTTTAACACCCGTGATGACCTGAATCGTGACAAATTAGAATCTGTTTGGGTTGAAATTATCTTTAACAAAGCAAAACCGGTGCTGGTTGGTACTATCTACAGACCTCCCGATCAGAATGATTTCTATGATATTCTTGAGGGGTGCTTGGATGACGTTGACTGTGTGGAAAAGATTCTTATTGGAGATTTGAACACGGACATGCTCAGAAATGAAGCATCCGTTTTCAAATCCTTCACTAGGTTTTCTGAATTACACGGTCTCCGTCAACAAATTACCAAACCCACTAGGGTGTGTATTTCTACTCAAACCACCATAGATCTCATTCTAACATCGGATGAGTCCAAAATCTCCAAGAGTGGGGTTATTGTATGTGGGCTAAGTGATCATTACATGATCTTTTGCACTCGTAAAAAACATAAACCCAAGGCTGGCGGTCATAAAACTGTAACCACTAGATCCCTTAAATCCTATTCTAGTGAGGCCTTAAACCATAAACTGGAGAATCAAGACTGGTTAGATGAACTAAAATGCACACAGGTTGAAGAGGCATGGCTAGGTTTCAAAACCAAATTCCTAAATATTATTGACAGTATAGCCCCCATGAGAACCACCAGGGTTAAAACCCGATCGGAACCATGGATGAATTCGGACATTCTAAATGCTATGAAAGTCAGAGACCTAAAATGCTCTGAAGTTCAAAAATGCAAATCAAAATTAGTGAAACACTTAAACGAAGATCACAAAACCCACTTTGAGAAAATTAAAAAACAATGCAACAAACTATGCAATCAGGTAATTACCATGACCAAATCTGCTAAGAAAGAATACCTCGATAACAAAATCGAAGAAAACTTAAACAAACCACGTGACCTTTGGAAGCTACTTAATAGCCAACTAGGTTGCAGTCAAAAACTCAAAACCAGGTCTACAAACATCAGCATAAAATCCGGTGATTCTCTCCTTACAGACAAGCTGGATGTGGCTAAGTGCTTAAACACTTTCTTTACAACCATAGCCACAAAATTAGTTAACAATCTACCACCCCACTCAGGGCGTTATGGTGTAGAGCACATCCGTGCGTTCTACAATAAACTGGGTGTACGCAATGATGATTTTAAACTCTCCATGGTGTCAAACGATGAGGTGTTTAAAAAGCTAGGCGCTCTACACTCAGAAAAGGCCACGGGCCATGACAATATTCCAGCCAGATTTCTAAAAGACTCAGCTGCCTCCATTACCCCAATCATCACCCACATAATAAACCTCTCCATCAAACAGGGACACGTCCCCCTTGACTTTAAAATAGCAAGGGTAACCCCACTGTATAAAAAAGGAAGCAAATTAGACCCAGGCAACTACCGACCTGTTTCTATTCTTAATTCCATCTCGAAACTTATGGAAAAAATAGTTTATGAACAGGTCGATAGGTACCTTACCGAAAAAAATCTGATGTATGAATTTCAATCAGGATTCAGAACATCCCATTCCACTGACACATGCCTTCTCTATTTGAACGACCACATCAACCATGAGGTGGACTCGGGCAAGTACTGCGGCATGGTCATGCTGGACCTCCAGAAGGCCTTCGACACAGTAGATCACCACATATTGTTAGATAAACTGAAAGCAATTGGGTTCGATAGAACATCGGTGAGCTGGATGCAATCCTACTTAGAGGGGAGGGAACAGGTGGTTAGTGTGAACGGAACACTGTCCCCCCCCCTCCCAGTGACCTGCGGCGTTCCACAAGGAAGCATATTGGGACCTTTACTGTTCCTAATATATGTGAATGACATGTCATCAGCATGTAATTGCAATTTGTTCCTGTTCGCGGATGACTCGGCTCTGCTGGTCTCTGACAGGGACATATTGCAGGTGGAAAAAGCGCTAAGCACTGAACTGAGTAGAATCTGCATCTGGCTAGCTGACAATAAACTATCAATACACCTAGGTAAAACTGAAACCATCCTATACGGATCCCCATCTAAACTCAGAAAGGCTGAACATTTTAAAATAAAAGTGGGTAACATTAATATCACAAGAAAAGAGGATATTACATACCTGGGCTCCATCTTAGAGGCAAATCTTTCCGGAGATAAAATGGCAGCAAAAGTAATCAAAAAAGTGAACCATAAAACTAGATTCTTGTACAGGATATCCTCACTTGTCAGTAAAAACACACTGAGGACCCTATCAGGAGCTCTCATTCAATGTCACTTCGACTATGCCGTAACATCATGGTACTATAGAACCACAAAGGCCCATAAAACAAGACTCCAGACAGCCCAAAATAAACTGGTTAGGCTTCTGCTAGGCCTCAACCCTAGGACACATCTAACCGCTGCTCATTTTTTGAGCCTTGATTGGCTACGAGTAGTTGACAGAGTGCAGCAGCTTGCACTGGGCCTAGTCTTCAAGATACGCTACACCACAAAGACACCCAAGTACCTGTCAACATACTTCCAAAAAGTGAACAACGTCCACACATACAACACCAGAGGAAGCTCCACGAACCACGTTCAACCGCGTTGCACCACAAACAAGGGTTTAAACTTGTTTGCAAACTATGCAGTAAAGATGTGGAACGCCCTTCCTATAATCTTAAAGGAGTGCAAAACACTGCCCACCTTCAAAACCACTCTCAAAAAACATTTACAGGAGGCTGCAATCCGTAACTGGACCCTCTAAAACAAAAATCAGATTAAAAGACCCGAACTACCCACTGTACATACTTTGTGTTTTGTCCCCCGCCCCCACCTGTGGTGTATGTCCCCACCTGTCCTACCCGCTGTACATACCTTATGTTTTGTTGTATTGTTCTTCCCATGATGGATGTACGTTTATCTTGTAGATAGTAATAGTTATTTGTCTGTATTATCATGTAGATAGTACTAGTTCTTTTCTTATGTCTGTCTTACATGTAACGATGAATTGAAAATCAAGGACCCCAATTGAAATAAGCCAGTGGCTTTCTTGGGTTTTTATCCTTTTAGTTTGACCTTGTATGTAATATGTACTTTCATGTACCTACTTCTGCAAACATTCTAATAAAGTTTTCAATCAATCAATCAAAAATCGGTTCTCAAAGTAGGCCTACTTTTTGTGTTTGTTATTGTTTCAAGTTGTACCTGTGGTTTGGCCATATTCTAAATAAATAAAAACTGTAATAACAATATTGTTTGACTGTTTGCCTATTTTGCACAAACCAGTCGTGTGATCTCGTAAAACAAGCAAAGCAACGATATAGCTAGTGTGTCTTTGTATGCAGAAACAGTGCTAGGCCTATCCCTGTCAAGCCCGCGGTGACGTGAATAAGTTTGACACGGTGTCTATGGCTGCGTTCGTAAATTTTCTCCGAGAGCGCCTGAGCGCACACTGGGTCCAACGTCATAACCGGACTAAGACATTTGATTGGATAAGAGGCATTCCACGAGTGCTGATCAGATTCCAGAACGAATTTACGAACACAGCCTATATTCCCATTTGTTTCAGTGCGCGAGAGCTTCATGCAACACGTGCGCTTTCTGTTTCAAAGACACAAGATAACTGACAACGTTCACCGCCGTTATCGTAAGTGGGAGTTATGTTTTGTACACATAAATAAATAAGGAGCTACTTTATTAAACGCCTGATATGTCAAGCTCACATCATATGGTTTCAATTTCAATACATTTGAGTAAGTCAGCTTGTCAAGTTTGAAACCTAGTTAACTGTAGCTAGCTAGCTAGCTGTGTCAACCGCGAATAACTCGACGTCCCCTTCGTAGGATGGCGAGATTAGCTATTCTCCCCCTTTACCTCTGGTGGTTACTCGCTGGGGTTTGGCCCCTTATGGGGGACCAGGTCTTGAACTCATCTCGGGGTTTGTCAATGGGAGATTCTCCGTCAGCCGGCGAGCAGCTGGACTACATTGCTGAGGATTTAGAGAGCATGATTGAAGACGTGGAAATGATGTCAGGTAACGGTGACATACATTCTGAGTTCTGTGTGCAGAATGTGTGATGATGTCCCTAGGAAAACACTAGCAAAGTAGGCCTATTTTTGCACCTATTATAGCAAGTAGTCATTTCTCCACCCTATATAAAATCCCCTGTTGAAAACGGTGGTGTGTGAAGTGGCCCTATGTTATGATTGAATGTATAAAGATTCTATTTTTCAGGTCATACCAAACGTTGACTGTACACACTGATAACCCACCCGCCTCTTGCCTGTCTCCCTGTCTGTCTATAGAGCAGTTGACCAGGATGGAATATGACCTCGTGATGGAGAACGAATCTCTCCACTACATTGCTGAGGAGATGATGGAGTTGAACAAGGATTTAGAGAGAATGATTGAAGACGTGGCAATGAAGTCAGGTAACGGTGACATACATTCTGAGTTCTGTGTGCAGAATGTGTGATGATGTCCCTAGGAAAACACTAGCAAAGTAGGCCTATTTTTGCACCTATTATAGCAAGTAGTCATTTCTCCACCCTATATAAAATCCCCTGTTGAAAACGGTGGTGTGTGAAGTGGCCCTATGTTATGATTGAATGTATAAAGATTCTATTTTTCAGGTCATACCAAACTTTGACTGTACACACTGATAACCCACCCGCCTCTTGCCTGTCTCCCTGTCTGTCTATAGAGCAGTTGACCAGGATGGAATATGACCTCGTGATGCTGGAGGACGAATCTCTCCACTACATTGCTGAGGAGCAGATGGAGTTGAACAAGGATTTAGAGAGAATGATTGAAGACGTGGAAATGAAGTCAGGTAACGGTGACATACATTCTGAGTTCTGTGTGCAGAATGTGTGATGATGTCCCTAGGAAAACACTAGCAAAGTAGGCCTATTTTTGCACCTATTATAGCAAGTAGTCATTTCTCCACCCTATATAAAATCCCCTGTTGAAAACGGTGGTGTGTGAAGTGGCCCTATGTTATGATTGAATGTATAAAGATTCTATTTTTCAGGTCATACCAAACTTTGACTGTACACACTGATAACCCACCCGCCTCTTGCCTGTCTCCCTGTCTGTCTATAGAGCAGTTGACCAGGATGGAATATGACCTCGTGAGGCTGGAGAACGAATCTCTCCACTACATTGCTGAGGAGATGATGGAGTTGAACAAGGATTTAGAGACAATGATTGAAGACGTGGAAATGATATCAGGTAACGGTGACATACATTCTGAGTTCTGTGTGCAGAATGTGTGATGATGTCCCTAGGAAAACACTAGCAAAGTAGGCCTATTTTTGCACCTATTATAGCAAGTAGTCATTTCTCCACCCTATATAAAATCCCCTGTTGAAAACGGTGGTGTGTGAAGTGGCCCTATGTTATGATTGAATGTATAAAGATTCTATTTTTCAGGTCATACCAAACTTTGACTGTACACACTGATAACCCACCCGCCTCTTGCCTGTCTCCCTGTCTGTCTATAGAGCAGTTGACCAGGATGGTATATGACCTCGTGAGGCTGGAGAACGAATCTCTCCACTACATTGCTGAGGAGCAGATGGAGTTGAACAAGGATTTAGAGACAATGATTGAAGACGTGGAAATGATATCAGGTAACGGTGACATACATTCTGAGTTCTGTGTGCAGAATGTGTGATGATGTCCCTAGGAAAACACTAGCAAAGTAGGCCTATTTTTGCACCTATTATAGCAAGTAGTCATTTCTCCACCCTATATAAAATCCCCTGTTGAAAACGGTGGTGTGTGAAGTGGCCCTATGTTATGATTGAATGTATAAAGATTCTATTTTTCAGGTCATACCAAACTTTGACTGTACACACTGATAACCCACCCGCCTCTTGCCTGTCTCCCTGTCTGTCTATAGAGCAGTTGACCAGGATGGAATATGACCTCGTGTGGCTGGAGAACGAATCTCTCCACTACATTGCTGAGGAGATGATGGAGTTGAACAAGGATTTAGAGAGAATGATTGAAGAGGTGGAAATGATATCAGGTAACGGTGACATACATTCTGAGTTCTGTGTGCAGAATGTGTGATGATGTCCCTAGGAAAACACTAGCAAAGTAGGCCTATTTTTGCACCTATTATAGCAAGTAGTCATTTCTCCACCCTATATAAAATCCCCTGTTGAAAACGGTGGTGTGTGAAGTGGCCCTATGTTATGATTGAATGTATAAAGATTCTATTTTTCAGGTCATACCAAACTTTGACTGTACACACTGATAACCCACCCGCCTCTTGCCTGTCTCCCTGTCTGTCTATAGAGCAGTTGACCAGGATCCTCGTGAGGCTGGAGAAAGAATCTCTCCACTGCAAGGCTGCGATCTCTGGCTCCCCTGGGGAACAAGGGCAGGAGAAGGAGATCAAGGAGTGTCCCGAGCCTGTGAATCCCACCTCAACCCCTCTGACTTAGACATCATTTTTCCTGTTAAGGAATTTACAGTACTTTCTCAATTACTGTTACTGTTTGAATCTATGAAAGGCAGTTGTGTGAAGCTGCTGTGTAAAGTGGAGACAGGGTCCTATTTGGCAGGTCTGAGCTAAGCGATACATGTTTTGGGGGGTGTTGTGTGCAGGTAATGGACTGATAGTGTCCCACAACTGATCGGTTCTCAAAGTAGGCCTACTTTTTGTGTTTGTTATTGTTTCAAGTTGTACCTGTGGTTTGGCCATATTCTAAATAAATAAAAAACTGTAATAACAATATTACTGTTACTGTTTGAATCTATGAAAGGCAGTTGTGTGAAGCTGCTGTGTAAAGTGGAGACAGGGTCCTATTTGGCAGGTCTGAGCTAAGCGATACATGTTTTGGGGGGTGTTGTGTGCAGGTAAT
>NC_137693.1:10935098-10945098 GCF_963989245.1 Nansenia antarctica | reverse complement strand
TGAAAGGATGGACAGCTATAGTTTCTGCAGTAGCCTGTTGTTTTGTTATTAACATAGTTAACCATTTTGTAGTGTTCACTTTATTTTTTTTATTGGTGTTCATTTCTCATTGTCTTAGTAATTGCAATATTTTGGCTTGACTAGATAGTGTGTCATTGATTTTCAACAACGTTGACATTTATTTACATTTTACAGAATAAAAGTCTGAACATTTGGTCGGTTGCCGACTTGTTCCCGCCTTCACCTTTTGCTGTCACATATACTGAAAGATGTATGCACTCACTGCAAAGTAAGTCGCTTTGGTTAAAAACGTCAGCTAAATGGCATGCAGAACTCGAGTTGAGGGGGGATGGCATCCCCCCTGAATGAACGTGGTATTACGTTAAAATCATCCCCTTTTTAAAACTGCCATCCCCCCTTTCCATCCCTTATGTCATTTTATCAATGAACGTGGTATTACTGCTATTTCGACATTTAGTTTTGCGCATATTGAGTAAAATACTGTGGGCGAGGGAGGGGGCACACACACATGCAATTACATTTCTACCAAGTCACTGACACTGAAGTCACTGACGCTGTGGGGATGCTAAAATTGTCCCCAAATGATAAAATCCACCATCCCCCCTGATTTTCTTTTCCAACTTGAGTACTGCATATATGTATATGTAATATATTACACTGGTGCTATGTAGCTATATAGCTACGCCACAGGGTGTTTGTGCTTGCAAAGGCTGGGCGGGTCTGTACACTTTCAATAAGGCTCGGTGGAATTCTAATACAGCAGGCATTGAGGTGCGGCGTGGAGGTCGATAAGCCCATTAGTGTTGTGTTCTGAGCAGGGCAATCAATGGTAAAGTCTTTATTCCCAAAACGACCTTGAAGGAGGAGGTGGAGAGGTCATTCGTTTTCACTGATTACAGTCAGCACAGACACGGGCGAGTAGTTTCAAAACTGAACTCATAACAAAGAGCATACAGCTTTTTAAACTTTGATTTCTTTTTTTTTACTTTGTTTTTCAAGCTTGAAACTGAACAGGAAAACAGGACTTTTCAAAAAACAATTTCTTCAAGACTGTTCTTCAAGACTTGGAGAACAGACACACCTATTTTGTTGGCCTTCCACAGTAGTGGAATTTCTCATTTCTCATTCCGTTCCATGCATTTACAATGAGCCCGTCCTCCGATTTCTACCTTAAATGGACTGACTTATTCCAAAGCGCTTTACAACGGCCTCTCATTCACCCATTCACACACACATTCACACACACACCGATGGCGGAAAGCTACCATGCAAGGCGCCGGCCCGCTGAATTGGGAGCAATTTGGGGTTCAGTGTGTTGCCCAATGACACTTCGACATGTGGCCAGCCGGGGCTCGAACCGCCGATCTGCCAATCTTGCGATCATTAGACGTCTACCTGATATACATTATACAGTAGCCTAAAACATCCTGTAATTCATAAGAAAATACACATGAGAACTCTAAACAAACTCAAACGACTCCCTATTGAAAGTGTACTGTATGCGCCCTACCGTATCACCGTATCATCACTGACCGTCTGAACACACCCGGTGTCGGCAATCAACACCAATTAAACCGCGATTACAGTAATCGCCCAGTGTTCACCACCATGATGGCACTTCCATTGTAACCCTCGGTGCCATTCACTATGACATCATCATCCCTCGCCTGGCAGACCTTCCATTCCATAATAGCTGATAATGGCGCCGTGAGAAAGGCCTGTCGGCCTAGCGGACAGTGATTGTGGTGATAAACATGATGAACAGCCCTCCGTCGTCTGTGTTTACGACACAACAAGGCAGAGAGAGAGAGAGAGAGAGAGAGAGGGGGAGAGAGAGAGAGAGGGGGGGAGAGAGACAGAGAGGGGGAGAGAGAGAGACAGAGAGACAGAGAGAGAGAGAGAGAGAGAGAGAGAGGGAGAGAGAGAGTGAGAGACAGAGAGACAGAGAGAGAGGGAGAGAGAGAGAGAGAGAGACAGAGAGAGACAGAGAGAGAGAGAGAGAGAGGGAGAGAGAGAAAGAGAGACAGAGAGAGAGAGAGAGAAAGAGAGAGAGAGAGAGAGGCGCCTTCATGAATATCGCTCCTGTGGGGAAGATAGGACGTATCTCTCATTCCTGCTGTCTGCCAGCTAGAGGACTCAGACCAATGAGGACGCGCTGGCAGTGTTTCAGTGTCCACACTAGGATGTGGCTGTTACACTGATTTATTCTATCAGATTTATCCTATCTGGGGTGGAGGCTGGCGGAGGGAGACATGGGAGGACGGGCTCATTGTAATGCATGGAAGGGAACGAGGGACTGGTGTTTGATACACGTGACAATGAGTCCCTCCTACAGAGTCCTACCTCCACCACACACACACACACACACGCATACACACACACACACACACATGCCCACGCACACACACACACGCACACACACACGCGCGCATGCACGCGCCCGTACACACACACACACAGATGAACAGACGCACACATACACACGCATGCACGCATGCACACAAGCACGCACGCACACTCGCATGTACACAAACACACACACACACACACACACAGATGAACAGACGCACGCACACACACACACACACACGCACGCACGCAATGAAATGGTAAAGTCTTTCGCACGCAATCAATGGTAAAGCACGAACACACGCACACACACACACACACACACACACACACACACACACATACACATACACATACACACGCACGCACGCACGCACGCACGCACACACACACACACACACACACACACACACACACACACAGATGAACAGACACACTGTGGAGGTAATTGTGATGGGCATGTCACAGTACAGTGGGGTTCTCCCCAGAGAGACAGTTCAGCACACAGCAAATTAATTCCACAGCAGGAGTCATCTGGTATCAGAGGCCTGTTATTATCACCCTCAAACACAATCAGATGAAGTGGGCACAGGGGATCTACGCAGGTATCTTATCCTGCTCTCTTTCAATCAGGGAGTGTCTATCTATCAGGTGAGGCTGGTGGAGGTAGTAATCGGAGGACGAGCTCATTGTAATGTATCTCAAACACACATACATGTTTGATACCATTCCTCATTCTGTCCCCGTCCTCCGATTTCTACCTCCACCAGCCTCCTATGTAGTGTACACTACTTGGCCAAAAATATGCAGACACCCGAACATCACACCCATACGTGCTTGTCAACAACAACATCTCATTCCAAAACTATGCACATTAATATGGAGCTGGTGCCTCCCATGTTTCCACTTCACAATAACAACACTTTGTTTGCAGTTGACCGGGGAAGCTCTAGCAGGGCAGACGGTTGACAAACTGACCTGTTGGAAAAGGTGGCATCCTATGACAGGGCCATGGTGAAAGCCACTGAGCTCTGACTTCAGTACGACCCGTTCTACTGCCAGTGTTGCCAGATTGGGCTACTTTTGGTCACACTGGACAGGGTGGATTCGGCAGCTTTTAGACTGGTTGGGCTGGAAATTGTCAATCCCGTCTGACAACCACCCTGTCTACTGCCAATGTTTGTCTGTGGAGATCGCATGACCGTGTGCTTGCTTTGATGCGCCTGTTAGCGATGGGAGTGGCTGAAATAGTTGAACCCACTAATTAGAAGGGGTGTCTGTCCACATACTTTTGGTTACGTAGTGTATATGGTAGTGTGTAGTGGATATGTGACCATGGCAACTGACTTGTGCAGATTGGAGCGGAGTAGTACAGAGCCCCCGGAATAGCTTTAATTATAACGAGGCTGCGGTTTACTACCTCGAGCGCGCCACAATACTAATGCGTGCGCTTTGCGTAGTAAATCGTGCCCTTGTTTTTACAATCCGTTCATTCGTTTTGATGAATTCATTTATTGCCTGGAAGAGCAAGTGTTGTCAGCAGCATGTCTTGATAAGTCATCCCCAAACTAAAGTAAAAGCTTAATTAAAGAGTCTCCATCCATATCTACCACTCAATAAAGGCATGAGTGTCTTAAAGCAGGCTGGAGTCAATCGCACAGCCTCTTTTACAATGCTGCACAATGCGGCTAAAATGTGTTGCTTTGAAGGAGTGTGCAGGTCTTTTCTATTCGTGGGAATGAGTTAGCCAAAAAGGAGGGAACAAATTAATCAAAACGAGGGAATGAATTGTTAAAACAAGGTCAGGATTTACTACATATTGCGTGCGCTCGATATAGTAAATCCTGGCCTCGTTTAATTTTTCTCTCTCTCTCACTCATTGCCTCATGGGAGACGAACAAAGTTAAACTTGAACTTGACTTTTCCAACATGTGTGAATCTCAAGTGATCCGAATGAAATGATGTATGTCATCTTTCTGAAGGTATCTAATAATATATCTAATAATATATGCCATTTAGCCGACGTTTTTATCCAAAGTGACTCAGTGTGTATAGTCCCAGCTGCAATCAAACCCACAACCCGACTGTAGTGCCATGCTCTACCAACTGTGCCACGGTTTGTACATGATGTTAAAAGTCTGTTTGATCAACTTAAGCCCTGGAACTGGCACTGATCCTCAACCTTATACACTTCTGTCTTGTCTTTGTAACCATGACAGAAGACAGAAATGAATGAGGGCACACCTTGTAGTCAGGGGAGGCTGGTGGAGGTAGAAATCGGAGGACGGGCTCTTTATAATGCATGGAATGGAAGGATGAACGGTATCTCCATAAACTCCATTCCTCATTCCATTCCAAGCATTACTATACTGTAAGCCTGTCCTCTGATGTCTACCTCCACCAACCTGCCCTGTTGTCAGAGTGGTATCCTGGACATCTCAGATGACCCAGATAAGAGAGATGTATCAGTCACCAGATCTTGCTGCTACACAGAGCCTGACTGAACAGTGAGGAGTACATCGATTTGAGTAACACCACACAGAACTGAACAATTGCTGCAAACTAGGGTGTAGGATAGTATTTTGCTCAGGCTAAATCTTTACAAGTATTGTTTGGTGTTTTTTCTCTTTGATAGAAAAAGCACATCAAATATTCAAGATAATGCAATACCATTTTCCAGTTCAAAAGAAGAGCAATGTTGGCTGAATAATCACTCAACCGGAATGTTAAACTTAACTACTTAAAATGCATAAAATCATGTAAATGCATAAACATACTTTACGCTTAACATAAACTTAACATAAGTACGCAATTAGCCACTATTTGTGTGTATGATTAATCTGTTGCCGTTTTATTATTCAAAAACTGTTGCCTAAGATCAATGATTTGAACAACACCACACAGTGCTGAACAATTGCTGCAAACAAGGGTGAAGAATAGTCTTTTATTCAACCTATATCTGTTTAATAGAAAGGAGCATCAATTAAGACGATCATGTTTAATGCAATACCATTTTCCATTTCAAAAGAAGCGCAATTTGTGTATCATAATTTGCAGTTCATTGGTTGAATTATCGCCAGGCTGACCTAAATGTTAAACTTAACTGCTGAATGATTTTGTAAAAATGCATAAAACATGCTCTTTAAGTACGCAATTAGCTACTATTTGTGTGGTCATGTACAATTAATCTGCTGCACATTTTCTTGTCTACGTCGTTAACTTTCATTTGGGTTTTCTTCCAACATGAGCAAAGTTTTCATTGGTACGTAATGCCCTGTAGACCATAAACTGACAGAGCGCATAGCACACAAGGAAGTACCCCATGTGCTACCTGCTCAGCTGTGATTTTTTATTAAAAGATACAAGAGCTTATCGTCTACAAATGGCAAGTTACTGCTAATTGTAAATAATCTTATTTGTCACTCATGCCCTGTACTACTGTTACTTTTTAATTATCTTGTCTTATGCCTATTGCCTTATGTCTTGTGCTGCAATGCCAGGAACTGAAGCGTAAGAATGTTACTGTCTTACACTTGTGTAATGTGACATAACAATAAACTTGGTCGGTGCATTCATATGTGGCCAGTTCCACATGGCTACATCAGACCTTATAAACTGTCATAAACCAAATCGTTTATGAACCGTTACTGATTCATTGTATTTGTATGTCAGGATAAACTGTCATTATCACTAAGAATGTGTTGTTAATTAACTCACCACGTTAATTCAACCAATAAAGGTTCAGGTTTAGTAAGATGTTCCTTGGCTTAGGTTCGCTGGCGTTACAGAAGGGTAGGGCGCCGGGGACAAGGGGAGGGTTCTGGGGTCAATTGCCTGAAAGCTTCGTAGCTAAAGTGGTACTTTATCTCTTCTGACAATGCACACCCACTCCTCTCCAAGAGTTCAGAGGTCTTCATTTAACTGCCTCTTGAATTTAAACAATTTTGTTAGTTCACCACAGACGATTGACCTCTAAAGATTTTTGTTGTTGTTGTTGTTGTTGTTTTGTGGCTTTGCAGCCCGGTTGCTGGGGAATTAAATACTAATTAATAAAAAAGTTTTTCAGTAACTGACCCCTGAAAGGTTTTGGACATACTTGTACAGGACCTGTTGGGACATCTGATGATTATCTGATTAACAAAAGGTTCTGAATGAACAAGTGAAGGTCATCTTTTTAAAATAAGTTTATTGATACAGTTTAGATTGCAACTCAATTCATAAACACAAACTGTATACAGAAAGTATAATAACTGTAAGATATTTAACTGACATACTTTGTTGGATTATTACAATGCTGTCTATATCCATTTGTTTTTGCATAGAATGTGCGAGGATCTTCTTCATGTACATCACGGAAAAACCCAGAATAAAAAGGAACAGTGATTTCTTAGCCTTCGCAAAAATGTGTCAACCCGACATTTTGAAATTGAATAATATCTTAATTAAATCTCCTGAAAGAGGACCAAATGAATGTCTTTTAACTGAATGGATAGATTCTACTCAGACTCAAGTGCCATAGCATGACACTGGAGGCGAAAGAGATCAGCTATTTGCTGTATCTTAAAATATTAAACAGCTATCCTCTTGAACAGGTACTATAACCTCTCTTATGATGTTCCTCTCAGGAGAGGCGGTGGGAGGTAGATTTTGGAGGATGGGCTCAGTGTAATGCCTGGCACGGAATACATCCCGTTCCATGCATTACAATGAGCCCATCTTCCGATTTCTACCTCCACCAGCCTCCCCTGATTCCTCTGTATGAAATGATTATCTGTATTTACATCATTTCTTGACACACGATGGGAGAACGGTGAACCGTGTCATATCCAAAAGCAAGCTAAGATATGAAAATGTGAATTATGTGTTATTCTATTATCAACATGTTCTTCTCAATTGCATTTTGTGCTCCTTGGAAATTCCCCCCCGCTCCTCAAAATAGCCGTGACACATTGATGCACTGTTACACATTTTTGTGAAGCTAAGAACGGAAACAACATAGCATCACACAAGAAATGCACACTCACACACTTAGCTCAGAAAAATAAGTCTGTATCATTTTCATCCAAACGCTCGAAAATATAATAGTCCTTCAATCATTTAGTGTTTACACCCATTTTAATGAATTAAAAGAACAACATAACGATAAAGCATATTGTGATATTTCAAAATTATGGCACTCAAAGTCCTGCTTTTTTAGCTAAATACTGACAGACCGGCCTCCGCTGCAGATGAAAGACGCCACGTAACATAGTTGCTTTTAGAAGGAAATAAACTTTTTTTTTTCTTCTTCTTTTTTTGTTGTAAAATGGTAGCTACACATTTGATAGAATTGTGGGTGACGGTGGAGTCAGTGTCTCATTGGCTGTCTAAACATCTTCGTTCTAAGACAGACAGACGTTGTTCCCGTGTGTGTGTGTGTGTGTGTGAGAGTGTGTGTGTGTGTGTGTGTGTGTGTGTGTGTGTGTGTGTGTGTGTGTGTGTGTCTGTGTGTGTGGGTGGGGGGGGGGGGCTTGTAGAACAACCACAGCCAAGTGAACAGATGTTGATTGACATGTGAGCGATTGCTTTTGTGGCACATAGTCACATGTGAGACGACCTAACAAGCTGTGTTCTGTCTAAGATATCAATCTTAAATAATCCATATTAAATCATGTATGCATTCCGTCTGAAGCCATGTATGTTTGAAGTATGTCTATATCAAGCCCTTTTTGGAAAAGAAATCGGATCCCGCACTACTCAATGTTCTATTCTTCTGTTTCTCCCTTTGATCACGTGGCAGATGTGACAGACTCCAACGGCGGCGATGACGTGCTGTACGCACGTAGCCGCAACATGTCCCTCGTTAAGAAGATAATCCTAGCGAGCCGTCAACTTCACATCACACGGCGCCTCAGAGTACCCAGGCGCACGCGCGTCTTCTGAGTGACTGTCCAATCAAACCGCACACAATCATTAGAAATCTCACTCCCCCCTCTCTCTCTAAACCAGATCTTATCCACCTCATTTTTCTGGTTTTCTGCTCGAAATGACATGCCCACAGTGAATATAGAATATCTCCACAATCACAAGGGCCTTCATAATGATCTAGTTATCAAATGAAAGCTAACACCTGTGGGGTCAGAATCAAAATCTATGTTACTGTGTCAGAGTAAATAGAGCTAGAACATTATAAAACATCTCAAATTCAGTCTCCGCCTAAAAAAACAACAGCTTTTACAGTGAATATCACCTTGGAAACCTGATAACGAAGCCCAAATCATCTAGGAATCAGTACTCCAGGGTCTTATTAGTATTTGTGCCAAAGTTGATGCTAGTAATGTGAGCAAATGCAACTTTGTACCTGTTTTAGTACAGGTATGTTTAGGTGGACACCTATATGTTTAGGCCATTTGGAGATATTTTGGCACCATCTTTGACCTTTGACCTTTCTCATGTATCAGATTTCAAATTTTTTTTGGGGGGGTTGGCCGACCAATGGTATGGAAATTCGGCGTTGAAACCGGACATGACACATTCTCCAGTTGGAGAAAACTGGATGTGACTTAGGCCGTGTTTACCGTCTCGGAAAAAAAATGGTGGCATCGTATAGCATGCAAAGTTGTGAAAGAATGTGATATCGATGAAGAGAATTGATCGAGGTAAACTCTTTATATCACTTCGGATCCACCTGTGGGTCCGTTGGCTACTATTTAACAGAAAACAAACCACAAAACCTTGAGGCCCCACCCTTAGTCTCCCTTACTTCTTCTACTCAATGATCGGCTCACCTTTAAATAACTGACCCAAAAAGAAAACCACCCATTTTGCGGATTAATCTAATCACGGGGAGAGGCAGAGATTTGCATTTCAAACGTGTGATCTGCCCAGGAGAGGGTTGCAGCTGGCTGGTACAGTAATGATTTGCGGTCGTCTTTTTTTTGTCTGTTGCTGAGGGTGTCGCCTATCTGAGGGCGCCAGTGACCCGACGCTTAGCTAATGGTGTCTAATGAGCATCCCAGTAGCCCACTGCCCAGTGCCCGACCAGTCTGGACGCACATCAAACACTCCTGACTCACCGCCAGACGGGCCTTAATGAGGACAATGAAGGGAGTTGTAACTTGGTGTGTGTGTGTGTGTGTGTGTGTGTGTGTGTGTGTGTGTGTGTGTGTGTGTGTGTGTGTGATCTGCCTTTCAGACTTCAGACATCTGACCAAATTCGATGAATATGTCCCCGGTCATCTTGCCATTAGTTAATGTACCGTCAGCGATACTACTGTGGATTCACAACGTGTGAGAAATCGAAATAAAATAAAATGATTTTATGTGGGGGAGAAAAAAAATTATCTCTATCATTGTACCGGCCCCCAATATAAAACATATTAACATCTCTTAAATATACAGTCACTTAATGTTCCGCAACATTAACAGAGCTTTAAAATACTGCTGTAAACGCCCCCCCCCCCCCCACCCCTACCCCCCCCTGCTCTCCTGGTGACTGTATTGCTTTCCTCTGTGTGGACGAATGAGGGGCTGGTCTGAGGCTGAAGGAAATGTAATGACGCTAGGAAAAAAAATCGAGTTTCGCTTCCTAATGATCTTCTTTTCCAAAGACACTGTTCACTTAAAACATCGCTGACTGCAGGTCGACTGC
>NC_137693.1:10920098-10930098 GCF_963989245.1 Nansenia antarctica | reverse complement strand
ACATTCAATCGGTTGCCGACTTGTTCCCGGTTTCACCAGCTGCTGTCACATTCCTCATTCCGTTCGACGCATCACAATGGTCTCGTTCTCTGATGTCGACTGGTACAGACGCAGACACGGATGGAAGCTCTGGTTGAATGCTTCTCTACTAGATGTCCTGCTTTCAATCCTCCCTTCCCTGAAGTAAACTGATCTGACATGATTTGATGATTGGTGAAAGTGATATCCCAATCTCAGCTGGATGACTTTAGCTGTTTACAATCGAACCAGCTGTGTTAGGACAGACCTCAAGGAAGGGAAGGGAGGGAGAAAGGAAAGGAGGGAGGAAAGGAAGAGAGGGAGGAAAGGAAGGGAGGGAGGAAATGAAGAGAGGGGGGGAGGGAGGGAGGGAGGAGGAAAGGAGGGAGGATAGGAAGGAAAGGAGATAGGGAGCGAAGGATGGATGGAAGGGAGGGAGAAAGGAAAGGAGGGAGGAAAGGAAGGAAGGAAGGTAGGGAGGGAAGGAGGGAGGGAGGGAGCGAAGGAGGGAGGATGTAAGGGAGGGAGGAAGGATGTAAGGGAGGGAGGGATGGAAGGAAAACATGAAGAGAAGAATGTAGGCATGTTCAGAGTGTTTGCATGGGGCTATGTGGTCATCCAGACGGGGGGTTCGGGGGGTGCTCACCATTCCGTCTTTGGACTCCAGACTCAGGTCACTGATGCAGGTGGCGTGGATGTCCCCGGCCTCGGCCAGGATCTGGATCCCCTTAGGAGCCTCCAGGTAGAGAGCCCTGGTGGGAGACTCCAACCTGGAACAACACACACCACAGAAGAAGACAGCGTCAGTGACCACACAGGAACACACACCACAGAAGAAGAAGACAGCGTCAATGACCACACTGGAACACACATGTACTGTTTTACCATTTACTATTTACTACTATCCTCACTGTAATACCGTATACTGTCATACCATGCACTGTCTACATAATCATGTAACAGAGTCAAAGAGATATGCAGGGGGGAGTGTCCTAGGATTCAAGCATCACTTGGCATTCATATGGTGTTATAAAGAAATAAATACATTCATTAATTCTACTGATTAATACCACCATGAAATATGAACATAGTTTAATCTTGCACGATCTTTGGTAAATATTTGAAGGCACCACGCCAACACAAGGACGCACAGTAATAAGTGTTTGACATATCCTGAGATCTTCTCCGTCACAAGATATGCTGTCCGACTACATTAGAAAAATAATAAGGACAAGTTAAATATAAATATCTTTGGAACAGCCCTCACAGTTTTTTTCCATACACTCCATCATCATTGGCTCCCTTGGGAATGACCCATATATCATACACATCTCTGAAACAGTCTGAAATAGGGAATGTGATGGAAAGGGAACCGTTGGCCTGGAAACACATACTCTAATTCAACGTTCATGTACCGTGTTTATGATGAACATGGAGGTGAGTGTTATGGGATGCGTGTGTCGCTCTGTAGGAGTCAGTCGAGGTCACAACATACATGACTTCAGAAGAGGTCTGACTTCAGAATGTTTGACTTCAGAACATACATGACTTCAGAAGAGGTCTGACTTCAGAAGAGGTCTGACTTCAGAAGAGGTCTGACTTCAGAACATGTTTGACTTCAAAAGATGTCTGAGTTCAGAATGTTTGACTTCAGAAGATGTCTGACTTCAGAACATGTTTGACTTCAAAAGAGGTCTGACTTCAGAACATGTTTGACTTCAAAAGAGGTCTGAGTTCAGAACATGAATGACTTCAGTAGAGGTCTCATTCAGAACATACATGGTCGACTTCAAAAGAGTTCTCAGTTGCGAACATGGTCGACTTCAGAAGAGGTCTCCACAGAGTTCCTGTCTGTCTCCAAGGGTTTCCTGCATACGCTCACTGAACACTTTATTAGCAACACTACTGTATACTAATACTGGGTAGGGCCCTTTGCTCTCAAAACGGTGCCGCATCAATATGCTGACGGACCGTTGTGCCGACAGACCTCCCTGCATGTGAATGCTCTCCGCTTCTCTGTTATGGTACATGTGGGAAGACGGTACATGTGGGGAAAACTAGGGTTAGGGTTAGGTGCTACGTCGACTTGGTACATGCTGGCATGTCTAACCCTAACCCTAATCCTATCCCTAACCCTAACCCTAACCCTACCCCTAACCCCAACCCTAACCTTAACCGTAGCACCCTAGCACCTAACCCTAACCCTAGTTTTCCCACATGTACCGTCTTGTCAGCTCTCGCAGAAATCCGCTAATAAACTGTCGGCATCGTGGTCCGTCGGCACAGCGGGTGGGCCCCCTCAAAACAACCACAATTTTGATGTGAGACTCTGGTCCATGACGACATGATTGCATCACGCAATTCCTGCAGACTTTTCAGGTTCCCTTTCAAGCTGTAGAATCTCCTGTTCTACCACATCTCAATGGTGTTCTTTTGGATTCAGATCCGGTGACTGGGAAGGCCACTGAAGAACACCGTCTTTGTGCTTTGTGACATGGTGCATTGTCATGCTGGAGGTAGCCATTAGAAGACGGGTACATTGTGGCCATGAAGGGATGCACGTGGTCAGAAACAATACTCAAAAAGGAGTGCCAAGAAAACATTCTGACACCATTAAGATAACTGCATGAATGAGAAGGTGTACAGGTATTCTTAATGAAGTGTTCGGTGTAGAGTATATCATATCTGTTCAGGGAGAGTTGCTATCTCTGTTAGGGATGACGTATCACACACACCCTGGACTGGAGACAGGAGCAGAGACACAAGGTTGCAGATCTGGAGCACATCCTCCAGTTTATGTTTTCTCTCTCTCTCTCTCTCTCTCTCTCTCTCTCTCTCTCTCTCTCTCTCTCTCCCCTCTCTCTGTTCCCTCCCCCTCGCTTCCTCCCTCTCCCTCCTCCCCTCTCTCTCTCTTCCCTCCCCCTCGCTTCCTCCCTCTCCCTGCTCCCCCTCTCTCTTTTCTCATCTCTCCTTCCCCTCTCTTTCTCCTTCCACCTCTCTCTCTCTTCCCTCTCTTTCTTTACCTCTACCCCCCTTTCTCTCTTTTTTCTCTCTCTCTTCCCTCTCCCCCCTCTCTCTCTTCCCTCTCCCCATTCTCTCTCTTCCCTCTCTCTCTCTCTCTTCCCTCTCCCTCTCCCCATTCTCTCCTCTCCCCTCTCTCTCCCTCTCTCTCTCTCTTCCCTCTCCCTCTCCCCATTCTCTCTCCCCCCCTCTCTCTCTTCCCTCTCCCCATTCTCTCTCTTCCCTCTCTCTCTCTCTTCCCTCTCCCTCTCCCCATTCTCTCTCTCCCCCCCCTCTCTCTTCCCTCTCTCTCTCTCTCTTCCCTCTCCCTCTCTTCCCTCTCTCTCTTCCCCCCCTCTCTCTCCCCTCTGCTTGCCTCGGCTGTCGTCCAACAAGGAAATGAAGTATCGATCACATGACCCGCAAAACATCCAGGAGCATTTATATTCAAATAAGCACCTGTCAGCCGATTCATATTGGACCGCTTTCCCTTCCATAAACAATTTCACAGTAATAAGCAAGTAGGAAATAAAGGTGAACACTTGGGTGAATGAAGTCTCTAGAATCCCATCAAATAAATCGTGCCATTACATGTATTAACCCTATTTTTCAGTTGGCTTTTAGTGCCATATAGATTATATATATTAGGGGAAAGAGGTAGGTAGGTAGAGGTAATGTATTGATTATTATTATTAATATGTTTTATGGATTCTTACTCTGAGCACACTATGGTCACAGTCTGCCTTGACGGTCTGTAAACAGTACTGTGCTGAATATTATTTTGAGATTCACATACTGGGGCGTGAATAATACCTGGTTTTGAAAATCCACATCCCTATCTAGTGACTGATGCACGGTGGTAAATTACACCTCAAGTGTTAACGGAGAGTTGTGGAGCTGTGACCTCCCCGTCTTATCTTCAGCCACAGTGAGGTTCTAAGATGTACACTCTGAGATTAAGATGGAAGAGGTGTTTGTGTGGAGAGAGAGAGAGAGAGAGAGAGAGAGGGAGAGAGAGGGAGAGAGAGAGAGAGAGAGAGAGAAAGAGAGAGAGAAGTAGCGTTAAATTACAGTACACAGCACAGGGAATAATTCCTCAACTCGATTCATAACGTTTAAATCTCACAGATCTTCCTTATCTTGCTTAATAGAATATATCTCATCTTTGCTCCTCCTGAATGAAAGCACAGACCATTAAAAAAAAAGACACATGTGGTTAATTTTATCCCTCTCTTCTCCTCTTCATCTCCTTTCTCCAGAAAGCTTCCCACTGCTGCCAGGACTGCAGAATCACTCCCTATCTCCCACTGTAGACTGAACACCCATCTCTTCAGGCTACACCTTAACTGCCCCTCCTGGGGCATCTACTTCCCCTCTACGCCCCCGTACAGTTTCTCTACTGTTAATAAAAATAACATAAAAGTAAAAAAAAAATCTTCCTTCTTCTAGCACTACGGCTGCCAATGGCCCCTGGCCTGAGCATAGATTACTTTTCCCCTGCCATGACTGGTGGTGGATAGATGATTCACTTACTTAGTCAAATGTATTTTGTTGTAAAAGTCTCTTCGGATGAAAGCGTCTTGCTAAATGCCAAAAATGTAAATGTAAACTCTGTGCCCGCCGACCCAATTTCTAAATAGGTTATATGATGTTGACGTTATGAATAAGCAAAGTGCTCGTTTTGACAGAAAGCGGCGGAGACGCGGCTCAGAAAATGCCAATACCGTCCCATTAGCGTGAGTCGCTAATGAATTAGAGAAGAGTGCGCCTCTAAACACCCTATTCATGTCAGGGGAGTCTGGGGGAGGCAGACGCCGGGGAGGAGCTCATTGGAATTCATGGAACGGGACGAGGATCGCTATCAAACACACGCTGTGTGCGGAGGCAGGAAATGACAGGAGGATGAGCTCTCTGTAACGCACGTGTGTTTGATACCGTCCTCCGATTTCTACCTCCACTAGCCTCCCCTGGATTCATGTTTGTCCTTTAGCTGTGTGTAAGCGCTGCTTTATGTAGCGGAGGTGGTTGGGAGGTTGGGAGGTAGCCCTTCCTGAGATGAGTGTCTCCCTCTCAGACCTCGAGGATGTTGTCGTTCAACGTGTGTTCAACACTCAAGGTGAATTTCGCTTACACTAGGCTAAGTATAATTACATACAGTGCCTTCCGGAAGCATTCAGACCCCTTCTCTTTTTTCACATTTTGTTGTGTTATAGACTTTAGGATTTAAATGTAATCAATTTATGAATCATTCAAGACATTCATTCAAAAATTACGTTAACTACTATCCTTGCATTAAGATTGACTCAATTCAACTTATTGAGTGATTCGCTGATGAAACCTTTACATTTTAGCTCATTTTAAGAGTGTCATAGCAAAGGGTCTGAATACGTACATATGTACATGAGGTTTTTCTGTATTTCAATTTTAATACATTTGCTGACATTTTGTGTTTTCGCTTTGTCATTCTGGGGTATTGTGTGTGGATTGATAGCGAATTCTTTTAATTCAATCCATTTTAAATTGAGTCAGTAGGGAAGGGAAATTACATATTGCAAAACACAGAACGCTCTGCTTGTCGATGGAATACGCAGCCGGCCATAAACTGTAATTATTGAAACGCCGCTTTCTTTGTAAATAAATACATCTGTATTCCAACGCACCCATGAAACGATGCTTTCAGTGTGAGCTCTTTGAGTTAGTAAGAAAGGTGGCCGCAGATCCAGTTGACATCGGAAAAAAAAAAAAAGAATAAAATCTATAATTAAATTCCATTCATAAATAATTAGAATCACAATAATGGAACTCCCATTACATCTCTCCGTCGGACAACCAAAACAATCGACCTCCGTCGCATGAACAGAATAGAATAAAACAACCGCTAGACCACATTGGGACTCCACATAATGGACTGTCAAAAGCCTCTCTCTTACATAAAGACGTATACACGTATATACGACATCCAACCAAAATGGAAATGAAAGCTTCATTAATCTCAGCCCTATGCAATCTTCCTCTGTTCCCCCTTCCTGCCTCTGAGAGCAGCATCGACCTGAGCCTGGCTAGCTAGCTATCTGCATCGGTGGAGAGAGAGCGGAGACCGAGGACGAGGCCGAAATTGGAGGACGGAATGGCTCATTGGAATGGATGGAGCGCGTATCGAACACACCCAGACAGTCCTCCCTTTTCTACCTCCGCCGGCCTCCAGGCCTGCTCTGTATGCCGGCCCGAGGCGTCGGCCTTGTCTCCGCCGACGACGCTGCTGGGCGGGGTGGGGGGGGGGCGTAAAACAGATTAGGAGCCGGAGCGTTGGGAGCGGCGTCCTAGGTGGCTACTCACGGTCTCGCGGACGTGGCTAATCTGACGCTCCACCAAGAGAAACATCACACTGATCCTGTCAAGGCTGCGTTGGGAATACACACCATGGGCTGAGGCGGGCAGCGACACGCTCTGCATCTGAACGACGGGATGGCTCTGCAAAAAAAAAAACGCGGCCCCTTTTCCCTGTGTCTGTGTGTATGTGTGTGTGTGTGTGTCTCGGTGTTTGTGTATGTGTGTGTCTCAGTGTTTGTGTGTGTGTGTGTGTGTGTGTGTGTGTGTGTGTGTGTGTGGTGGTAGGAGAAACACCTGCCAGGGGTGTGTGTTTTTGGATGCTAGCTCACCATATGGCAATTACTGCATGCTGCTACTTCTCTCTAAATCTCTGCTTTGTTTGTTTATGTGTGTTTGCGTGTGTGTGTGTGTGTGTGTGTGCGTGTGTGTGTGTGTGTGTGTGTGTGCGTGTGCTGCGCGTGCGTGCGTGTTTGTGCGTGCGTGTGTGTATGTGTGTGTGTGTGTGTGTGTGTGTGTGTGTGTGTGTGTGTGTGGTGTTTCTTTCCAATCCCCCGCAGAGTCCTGAATAGAAACAAGAGGGGTGGTATCATTCGACTGGGTAGCGCATATGAGATGTCGGGGGGGGATGGAAGGAGGGATGGAAGGGGGGATGGAAGGGGGGATGGAAGGGAGGATGGAAGGGAGGATGGATGTGTAAAACAGAGAAGGAGAGAGACTCCCTCCCTCTCTGGCTCATTGGAATTTTTTGGCTCTAGCCACAGGGTCAGCCACAGTCAGCGCCCCTGGAGCAATTAGGGAGTTAAGTGCCTTGCTCAAGGGCACAACGGCAGTGGTAGGGCACCTTAGATATGATGCTAGCAACCCTCCAGTCACCAGCTCACCTGCAGCTCCCTTCTGAGGCGGGGAATCGAACAAGCGACCTTCCAATTGCTTGCTGGACTCTCTAACCTCTAGGCTACCTGCCACCGCCCCCCCCACCCCGCAACTACCTTGACTTGTGATCCGTCACCAGGATGTCGAACAGAGAGGACCATTTAATGAGCATGAGGACCTGGAACAGTACACGTCGTCGGTTCTGAACCACATAGTGAACTGCACCAACTCAGTCACCGTGGACAAACGGGTCCGGGTCTACCCCAACACGAAGCCATGGATGACTGGGAAGGTCCAAAAACTGTTAAATGAGAGGGACAACGCCTTCTTCGCAGGGAAGCGCACACCGCTGTACAGCTCCACCAGGGCCAACCTAAAGCGCGGCATCAAAGCGGCCAAGGCAGAGCACAGAGAGAAGATTGAGGAATGCCTCCTGAGCAACGACTCCAGGCGGATGTGGCAGGGGGTTCAGCAGATGACAAACTTCAGAGCCAACAGGCTCACAGCCGCAGAGGACGACCCCCTGCTGGCGGGAAAGCTGAACACCTTCTACGCCCGGTTCGACGAGGGGCGAACGGAGGTAACCACAACACAGACACCACTCTCTCCAGCTCTCAGCAGCCTCACCCTCACAGAGCACGAGGTGAGACGCGTACTGAAGGCGGTGGACCCCAGGAAAGCCTCGGGGCCGGATGGCGTCCTGGGACGGGTGCTGAGAGACTGCGCCGACCAGCTGGCCGGGGTTTTCACCAACATCTTTAACCAGTCCCTGTCCCAGGCCACCGTCCCACCCTGCCTGAAAACCTCAACTATCATCCCAGTCCCGAAGAAAAGCACGGTGAGCTGCCTAAACGACTACCGCCCGGTGGCACTCACACCAATCATCATGAAGTGCTTCGAGAAACTAGTCCGGGCCCACATACTCACACGCCTCCCGCCCAACCTGGACCCATACCAGTTCGCCTACAGAGCCCACAGGTCCACAGAGGACGCCATAGCGACGACTCTCCACGCCACTCTATCCCACCTGGAGAGGGGAAACAGCTACGCGAGACTGCTCTTCGTGGACTTCAGCTCCGCCTTTAACACCATCCTTCCAGACAGGCTAGTGACCAAACTACTAGACCTGGGTCTATCACACTCTATATGTGCGTGGATCAAGGACTTCCTGACCGACCGCCCCCAGAGGGTGCGGGTGGGCCCCCACACCTCCACAGCCCTCAGCCTCAGCACTGGGTCACCCCAGGGCTGCGTGCTAAGCCCCATCCTCTACAACCTCTACACCCACGACTTCACCCCCATCCACCCCAGCAACTACATCGTAAAGTTTGCAGACGACACCACCGTGGTGGGATGTATCTCGGGGGGGGACGAGGCGGCGTACAGGGATGAGGTAGAGCAATTGAGCAAGCTGTGCAAGGTAAACAACCTGCTGCTAAACAAGTCAAAGACCCAGGAACTCATCGTAGACTACAGGAGGAAAAAGTCCGAGATCCTGCCCCTGCTCATCGACGGAGAGAGCGTAGAGATGGTCTCAAACCTCCGTTTCCTGGGACACATCATACGGGATGACCTGGCCTGGAAGGACAACACTAAAGGCACCATCAAGAGGGCACAACAGCGGCTATACACCCTGAGATGCCTCAAGAAACAACACAGCAAGCAGGAGATGCTGGTGGCCTTCTACCACGGCGCAGTGGAGAGCATCCTCACCTTCGGCATCTCCAACTGGTACCACAGCTGCACGGCAGCGGAGAGAAACGATCTACAGAGAGTCGTGAGAACAGCACAGGGGATCACCGGCGCCACCCTCCCCTCTCTGGAGGAGCTGTACGAAACACGCTGTCTCAGGAGGGCCTCCAAGATCTCCAAGGACCCGACCCACCCTGGGCACGAACACTTTGTCAAGCTGCCCTCGAACAGGAGGTACAGGACCCCGGCCGCTAGGACAAACAGACTGAAGGACAGCTTCTACCACAGGGCCGTCAAGGCCCTGAACACAGAAAAGGCCTAAGTTCTGGGCCCAGGACAAGTCCGGACGGATTGTAATGGCAGCTAGTGCTGAGGCACAAACATGTACATTTTCAAGCCTGCAAACTGTGACACTTTAAAAAAAATGTGAAAAAATACTTTCTTGTGCAATATGACAACCCTAGTTGACTATCTGTGCAGTATAGTACAGTGGATTGTGTACATAGCCTCTATTGATGTAAACCAGCTCCTTATCTTCTTGTGATTTTATGCATCTATGCTTTTTCCAAAATGTGTTTCTTTTTCCTTTCTTAAACACCAGGGGAGCCTCCCCTCCTAAATTTCGTTGTTTGGTACCTGTACTGTAACAATGACAAATAAAGTCTATCTATCTATCTATCTATCTATCTATCTATCTATCTATCTATCTATCTATCTATATCTATCTTAATGGTTCTACTAGTACCAGACAAGACATCCGAGGCCTGTGGTAAACGGGCTACACTGGTACCAGATCAGACCTCATAGGCCTACAGTAAATGGGTTCTACTGGTACCAGACTCATCCCAGACTCATCCCAGACTCATCCTAGACCTACAGTTCAACGTCTATCGGGTTGACATTGAGCCCAGTGGATTAGGTCCACTGACTCTGTGACGCAGCAGGCGGCTTTAACAGAACAGTCGGCGAAGTCGGTGACAAGCATTTGCGCTAGCGTACGGTACACTGTGACCGTACAATGACTTCTGATAAGTAGCAGTGTGTGTGTGTGTGTGTGTGGGGGGGGGGGGGTCTGTCTGACAGTGGG
>NC_137693.1:10910098-10915098 GCF_963989245.1 Nansenia antarctica | reverse complement strand
GCCTTGTCCTGGCCTACCTGAAGCTCATCACGGATCCTGTGCTGGACCCCCTGCAGTTCGCGTACAGAGCCAATAGATCCACGGAGGACGCCGTGAACATGGCTCTGCACTACGTACTAGAACACCTAGACACTGCAGGCAACTATGCCAGGATCCTGTTCGTGGACTTCAGCTCGGCCTTCAACACGATCCTCCCACACATCCTGGAGCACCAGCTATCCCTGCTGCAGGTGCCGGTCTCCACCTGCAGGTGGATCACGGACTTCCTGACTGACAGGTCTCAGCGGGTGAAGCTGGGGAAGAGCATTTCCAGCTCCAGGACCACCAGCACGGGCTCCCCGCAGGGCTGCGTCCTGTCTCCAGCACTATTCTCCCTCTACACCAACAGCTGTGTCTCCCGCCACCCCTCGGTCAAGCTCCTGAAGTTTGCAGACGACACCACCCTGGTGGGCCTCATCTCCGGGGGGGACGAATCTGCCTACAGGGGTGAGATCGAGGGGCTGCAGAGCTGGTGCAGTTTAAACAATCTGGAGCTAAATGCTCTAAAAACAGTGGAGATGGTGGTGGACTTCCGAAGGAAAGCAGCCCTGCCCCCTCCCATCACGCTGGGAGGTACCCCGGTGGCCTCCGTGGAGTCATGCCGCTTTCTAGGCATGACCATCTCCCGGGACCTAAAGTGGGAGCAGAACACCGAGGCCCTCACAAAGAAGGCCCAGAAGAGGATGTTCTTCCTCCGGCAGCTGAGGAAACTCAGGCTGCCGAGGTCCATGATGGTCCAGTTCTACACGGCCATCATAGAGTCCATCCTCACCCACTCCATCATCACCTGGTTCCCTGCTGCAACGACCAAGGACAAGGCCAAGTTGCAGCGGGTACTACGTTCAGCAGAGAGGGTGATCGGCTGTCCCTTGCCCTCCCTCAACTCCCTGCATGACACCAGGGCTCTGAGGAGGGTAAGGAAGATCATGGCAGACCCCTTCCACCCCGGCCACGGCCTCCTCACCCTGCTTCCCTCTGGAAGAAGGTTGCGGCTGCCTAAGGCACTGAAGGCCCGCCACAGGCTCAGCTTCTACCCCTCAGCCGCCAGGCTGTTAAATGACTCTGGCTTCCCCCCCCCCCCCCGCCCCCAAGTCTGCCCAGGACTGAACTGGACTCACTGTAAAAAACTCTGCACTGCACTTTACTTTATACCGCACTATCCAATGCACTGTTGTCTGTCCTGTGTTGTTGTTGTGTTGTCCTGTTTTTTTGATATGTGAAAAAAGTATAAACGCACTTGCTGTGGTGACGAAGCAAATTCCTATATGTGTAATGCATAGTGGCAATAAACGTTATCTCAATCTCTCAATCTCAAACACACACACACACACACACACACAGACATAGACACAGACACAGACACAGACACACACACACACACACACACACACACGGACATAGACACAGACACAGACACACACACAGACACACACACACACACACACACACACACACACACAGAGACACAGACCACTCATGCAGTGGCGGACTGGCCACCGGGCAAGCCTGGCAAATGCCAGGAGGGCCGCGAGACTCTGGGCCGCTCAGAATGTATTATATTAAAAATATATATATATATTTGTAATTTTGTCTCTGGTGATTTTCATTGAAAATAACTTATTTCAGCAGACCGCGGCCCAAAACATTTTATATCGGCCGGGCCATCCACGCAGTTCTGCGCGTATGCCCAGGGCCCTAAACCAATAGGAGCAGAGCTCCCCTATGGGGCGGAGCTCCACGATATAGAAGGATAGTTATGGAGATATACTCCAGTTCTATGAGTGGAGCGGAGCCCCATAGGGCTGCTGGCCCACTTCGACTTGTTCAAACCCGGCTGTATTGTATGTTTGGGAGAATGAGGGAACGGAGGACGCCCGTTTTATAGCACCCCAGGGCGGGCGCGGACATCGAACTGGAGTATATCTCCATAACTATCGTAGTCAGCTCTATATCGCCAGTGGACACGCACCTCATGTCATCATTCCGTTTATAACAGCAGTTAACGTTACACTGCTTTCATTTTCAGAATGGGGGAATTTGACGAGCGCGATGCAGTTAATGTGCAACAACTGGATGCAGGGAGCAAGTGTAGTTGGAAGTAGGAAAAATGCACCGAAATTCGCATGTATTGGGCCGAAAATAGCACAAAAAAGTACATTCGGTGTGAAAAGGCTATTGAAAGAGATATTGACTGATGACTGCCTACTGATAATACATATAATTACAGCAAACATGTTGGTAGTTTGGCATCTGTCCTCTGACTTTTTATGTTAACAATCCGTGTTGCGTTTGGAAATAGGGCTGTTGTGTCGCAAATGCCAGGGCTGTTTTTTGATTCCAGTCCGCCCCTGCACTCATGGCATGGTCAATACCAGACCCTGAGGCCAAATCAATGGACATAATCTCTGTGTGAAGCCACAGATCCATACAGCCCAGCCTCGTCTCCTGCAAGGTCTCACCTGTGTGACTCTGTTAACACAACACCTGAGCTACTGTACCTCCTTACTTACACACACGCACACACAGGCACGCACACACGCAGGCACACATACACACGGAGGCACGCACACACAGACACACACACACACACACACGCATGCACGCACGCACGCACGCGCACACACACACACACACACACACACACACACACACACACGTCGCACACACACACGTCGCACAGACACACACAAAAGATCAGAGCTACTAGACTCACACACACCGACCCTATTGAATAAGCCTTTACGTGCGGGTGCGTCGGAGTAAGCAGAAAGCGGGAGTGAATCGATGGCCTCGACTAAAAGCATTTCAAAGCGCTCCGTGGCTCCGCTGGGAACCCGACGCATCTCCGACGGCTCGCGGCGGCGGCACACAAACTTTCCCCATCCCTCCCCGTCGCGAGAAAAAGAAAGAAAAAGAAAGAAAAAGAAAAAGTAAAAGAAGTGAAAGGGAAAGACGTGGGGGGAGGAGGGGAGGGGTCGGGGGGGGGGATTTTCAATTTCCTGCCGAGTGATGGCTGTGGCTGCCGATAGTCCTTGGCCATATTTACTGCCCTCTTACTGTACTCCCCTTAAGGGACCTACCCTAAGTTACAGCTCATCCCCGCCGTGGTGCAGTGGAAACAGCCGAGAGGAGCAGAAATATGCAGAGAGGAAGCGTGCCCTTCTTGCTCATGTGGGAGAGATTACTCAAGGCTTAATGGTCTGATCCAGGTGGAAGTGCCTCTGCCTCTGCTCTCCCCCCGTGTACATGTCTTGGCAGGCAGGGAGACAGGCGGGGATGGCAGGCAGACAGGCAGGCGGGCAGGGAGGCAGACAGGCAGGCAGGGAGGGAGGCAGGGAGGGAGACAGGCAGGAAGGCAGGGAGATAGGCAGGCAGGGAGACAGGCAGGGAGACAGGCAGGGAGGCAGGCAGGGAGACAGGCAGGGAGGCAGGGAGACAGGCAGGGAGGCAGGGAGACTGGCAGGCAGGGAGGGAGACAGGCAGGAAGGCAGGCAGGCAGGCAGGCAGGCAGGGAGACAGGCAGGGAGGCAGGCGGACTGGCAGGGAGGGAGGCAGAGCAGCAGAGAGGATGCTCTCTTGCTCTGCGTCGGGCTGGCATATCCCAGAGTCCTCTGGGGGGGGGGGGGGGGGTGGCTTGGCAGCAGATCGGCTGCTGCATCGACGTTGGTTTTGGAGAGAGCTCTGAGTTTTCCCCACAGCTGGGGAAGTTTGCTTTCATTCTTTAGACTATCTGACAGGCGTGGTGCTGCGAGTCCAACCTCCTCAGGAGTCAGAGCCTGGCTCGGCCCACGCCGCCGGGCTTCTGGGCCGCAGCCGACAGCCAAGAGGAGGTGACTCAGGAGATGACTTAGACCTGGGCCGCCCCGGTACCAGCCGTGTGAAATTAAACAGATTTATGGCTCTACTACCCTGTCCCTGTGTCACGGGGGTACTGGGGTACTGGGGTACTGGGATTCTGGCCCGCAGCCTACTGGTAGGAGAGTAGGACATTTAAAATGTTTTGGGCATTTTAGCAGACCGCTTTTATCTAAAAGGACTTGGAGGAAATACATTTGTGACACGGTCTGGTGAAATGGGGAACAAGTCGGCAACCAATGCTGATTTTTATTTTGAAGCACGGAAATACACTTCAACGTTGTTAGTTAGTTAGTAGTCAAGCCGAAATACTGCATCGCAATGGATTGGGTGAGTAATCCCCATTGCTACCTAGTTAACTCTAAAACTAGGTTACATTGTTAGCAGGCTCACAAAACAAGCTGTGTTAGTTGACTAGCGAGTGTGTGATTGGTTTTCAACAACGCTGAAATGTATTCACATTTTTCGAAATAAAAGTCAGAACATTACATCGGCTGCCGACTTGTGTACTTCTTTCACCAAACCGTCACATTTGTCTATGTAAGTGTCCATCAGCCATCATAAGAAACAGTAATCTATGCCAAAACCAGGGGCCATTGGCAGTTACAATGCTAGAAGAAGGAATTTTTTATTTTGGTATTTTTTAGGAGAGGAGAGGAGAGGAGAGGAGAGGAGAGGAGAGGAGAGGAGAGGAGAGGAGAGGAGAGAAGTGAAGTGAAGTGAAGTGAATGTGTAAGAGAAGAGACTCCCACAAGGTGTCTTCACACCAGGAAGCAATGTATGTTGTTTTCTTTGATAACGTCTCTCTGATGTTCTCTAAAGGAGCTACACATGACACCTGGCTCCTCTGTGGCCAAGAGTGAGAACAAACAGCTGTTTCTTTATTCTATCCATTGGTACTAGCTAGCTTCCACCACAAAATCATCTATCCAGACCATGGAGGGAACATGTCCTAATAAATATTTGCTACAGAAAAGTTTGGTTTCCCTACAATATTTTCTTTAAGAACCTATGATTTGACGACAGATTGATACCTACCTCTACCATCTACTGCTACCTCAGTGCAATACTCATGTTATTTATATTATTCATATTAATTCTACTAT
>NC_137693.1:10902598-10905098 GCF_963989245.1 Nansenia antarctica | reverse complement strand
GACTTGTTCCCCCTTTCACCAGCTCCCGTCACACGTGACTGTGATCTCTCTGTGATGTTTTCAGTGTGTCGATGCTGAGGTCATAGGTCATAGGACTAGGATTGAGTTCTGATTGGATGTCCTTGAAAACAGCTCTTCAGTTAAATACGATGGTTGGGTTTGAATCCCTTTGAAAACTCGGACAAACAAACAACGCTTCACTGACAGTGACTGACTGACCGAGTTGGCAAATTTCTAATTTACCACAGCAAGTAATAGACATGTTTTTAAAAAAGATGACAAGAATATTTAGTTTAGAAGCTTTTCACCATCAGATATTAGCAAGTTGTTTGTCCGAGTTTTCTGCCTGTAGTGACTTTTGCTGTGATATGATTGGACAATTTCTTTTTTGGGGGCGTGGCTTAGCGATAGGTCCATTGTAACTGCCAACCTATATAAAGGCCCTATGAATGAATGAATGAATGAATGAATGGTCTTTATTGTCATTGATATAGTACAGGTACCAAACAACGAAATGTAATCACCAGAGGGGGCAGTAGGGAGTTAACTAGGAGTGCATAGGGAAGCAAGAGTCTAGTGTCAATACCTAATAATAATAATAATAATAATAATAATAATAATAATAATAATAATAACCTACAGCCGTGCTCGCCGACCTCTGGAGTCAGGTCGATATCATCTTAGCAAAAGTTACACGCCACCCGTGAACTTCAGTTGACTCTTACACCCACCCGAGCACCCAGTCACCCAAACACACACACACACACGCACACGCACACCCACACCCACACCCACACCCACACCCACACCCACACCCACACCCACACCCACACCCACACCCACACACACACACACACACACACACGCACACACGCACACACCCACGCCGTTCGAAACCAGAGACTCCGTGTCGGTGACATCCTGTAATACTGCAGCCCATAAACGTCCATAAACAGATTGAGTGAAAGATCGATAAAAGCCATTTTAGTTTTATTTCGACTTCCCACATAATGCCCCCCCCCCCCCCCCCCTCCCACTCTTAAATGATTTCATCAATGTGTTTCCATTACGGGGGCCTTCCCACCCCCCATGTACACAGCCTCCCACTGATCAATCACACAGTTATGAAGTTCACAGCAGCAGCAGGGGAAGCAGTAGGCAAGTCTTTGGAGGACTCGTAAAGATTCACTTAATGGCTTTCATGGTGACCGGTGGGAGGGGGAAGAGAGAGGGAGAGGGGGGGGGGGAGAGAGAGAGAGAGAGAGAGAGAGAGAGAGAGAGAGAGAGAGAGAGAGAGAGAGAGAGAGAGAGAGAGAGAGAGAGAGAGAGAGAGAGAGAGGGAGTGCATGGACACCGGAATATGTTTTTAAAAGCCTATGCCAAAGCCTTCTGCTGTGAGGTGATTTTGTTTACAGACACAGACACACGCACACACGCACACACGCACACACACACACACACGCACACACACACACACACACACACACACACACACACACACACACACACACACACACACACACACACACACACACAGATATAACATGGCCGTGGGGTGCTTCTAACTGATATGACTGCGCTGCTGGAATCTAGGCTGCCGTCTTCCTTGCTGCATTTACACAACAATATCCACACAGCAACTTCCATATGAAAGAGCCCCGCTATCTAAACATATGATTGGGCAACAGTTTCCTCTGGGCTATAGTGATTGCATTCATTACATTCACACTACATTTTTTGGCCATCTAGCAGACGCCTTTATCCAAAGCGACTTACAACAAATACATAAGTGAATCATCTATCCGTCAGTCGTCGCGGAGAAAAAGTCATCTATGCTCGGGCCAAGGGGCCCGTTGGCAGTCCTAACGCTAAGAACAAGGAAGAATTAAGATGATTTATTTAATCATTATTTAATTATTTACAGTAGAGAAACTGTACAGGGGCAGAGTAGAGGGGATTGGAGGTCTCGGGAGGGACAGTTAAAGTGTAGCCTGAGGATCATCCATCATGAAGATCATACATCATGCATCATACATCAAGAGGATCATACATCATGCATCATACATCATGAATCAAGAAACCCTGGAGGACCAGAGTGGTCTGTTCACTGCTGAAGGCACGCAACGCCGCCTTCAAAGCTGGCGACACAGAGGCCGAGAGCTCAGCCAGGGCTAGTCTGGAGAGGCTAGGCATCAGGGAGGCCGACCTCAATCACCAGCTGCGGATCGAGGAGCGCTTCCAGGGCACCTCAGACGCCCGTCGTACGTGGCAAGGCATCCAGTCCATCACTGACTACAAACAGCCACTGTTTGTTACAGCCATTGTGACAGCCATTGTGACAGCCATTGTGACAGCCATTGTGACAGCCATTGTGACAGCCATGTTTTTATCTGTGCTTGATTATGGTGAGATTCTTTACATGCATGCTGCAAAGTCTGTGTTGCGCCCACTAGACTGTGTCTACCATTCTGCATTACGTTTCATAACGAGGGCAGGGTAC
>NC_137693.1:10870098-10897598 GCF_963989245.1 Nansenia antarctica | reverse complement strand
GCTGTGGCACAGTGTCTACCACTGTGTCTACTGGCCCACTGAGCCTGGAGGAGGCTGGTGGCTGTGTGTGTGTGTGTGTGTGTGTGTGTGTGTATGTGGATATGTGAATACTGTGGACACATGCACGCATGCACACAAACACACACACACACACACACACACACACACACACACACACACACCGCATCCCTGTCCTACTGTCTGCCTTTCATATTCACACATATTGCACCGGATCCCAAAGGCAATGTCCTATTGAAAGCCATTCCCGTTCGCACATTGTACCATTATTAGTTATGGCCCAGTGGTAGACGCAGAGCTTGAGATGCTAATGCTATCTGAGACAAGGTATACATCAACACCAACCTCGTCTCTATCGCCCCACGTACACGCCGACAGGAACCCTACATCATATTGATGGGCCTAAACCCCTTGCACCCCTGGTACGCAGTTCCGAAGGTGTCAGTGACTTATAACGCTACTTGAAAAGGAAACAATTCCTCCATGATGTGGCAAATGGCTTCGCCTGGGCTCTCAAACACATCTTGTTTGTCAGGGTATATATATATACACACATATAATTATATATATATATATATATAGTAGTAAAAAAAAACTGAGACTGAACTGAGCCCTCCACCGTTACGATGTAATCTGGCTCTGGGACCGACTGCAGCAGGTGGATTTATGTGGGCAGTGAAACCATGCCCTGGAGAACATCCACAGGTAGAAAGGGGTGATAGGAGGAGAGTGGAGAGAGAGAGAGAGAGAGGGGGGGGGGGTTTGGGAGAGAGAGAGAGAGAGAGAGAGAGAGAGAGAGAGAGAGAGAGAGAGAGAGAGAGAGAGAGAGGGGGGTGGGAGGGAGAGAGAGAGGTTGGGAGGGAGAGAGAGAGAGAGAAAGAGAGAGAGAGAGAGAGAGCGACAGAGAGAGAGAAGGGGGTGGGAGGGAAAGAGAGAGTGGGAGAGAGAGGGAGAGAGAGAGAGGGGGGTGGGAGGGAGGGAGAAGAAGAGAGAGAGATAGAGAAAGAGAGAGAGAGAGTGAGAGGGAGAGAGAGAGAGAAAGGAGGAGTGCATGGACACCAGAATTGTTGTTATAACTCACTGCTTTTTATGGCTTCTTTATCATCTACCTACTATGGTCAAGCTGACAGGAAGCCAATGGTCATCTCTCATTCACAGCAGAGATCACTGGGAAATGTAGTCTCCTTCTTAAACCTTTAAACACATGTCCAGTATGGTGTTCCTACATACATCATACACCAGATGGTCAACAGTGAAAGATATATATACAGTAGTATGGCATTAAAAAATGCAGCTATGCCCAAATGGTGTTGAGCTACTGCAGACTAGTGGCACAGAGAGCAGTCTGGGGGATCCTAACAAGCACCCAGAGCTACAGGAGGAACACACAGGCCTGAACCCTTGACCTTTGACCTCCAGAACACAGGGTCAGCCAGGACATAGGGTCACAGGGTCAACCAGGACACAGGGTCACAGGGTCAACCAGGGTCAACCAGGTCACAGGGTCACAGGGTCAACCAGGTCACAGGGTCACAGGGTCAACCAGGGTCAACCAGGACACAGGGTCACAGGGTCAACCAGGACACAGGGTCAACCAGGACACAACCAGGACACAGGGTCAACCAGGACACAGGGTCACAGGGTCAACTAGGACACAGGGTCACAGGGTCAACCAGGACACAGGGTCAGCCAGGACACAGGGTCAACCAGGACACAGGGTCACAGGGTCAACCAGGACACAACCAGGACACAGGGTCAACCAGGACACAACCAGGACACAGGGTCAACCAGGACACAACCAGGACACAGTGTCAACCAGGGTCAACCAGGACACAGGGTCACAGGGTCAACTAGGACACAGGGTCAACCAGGACACAGGGTCAGCCAGGACACAGGGTCAACCAGGACACAGGGTCACAGGGTCAACCAGGACACAGGGTCACAGGGTCAACCAGGGTCAACCAGGTCACAGGGTCACAGGGTCAACCAGGACACAGGGTCAACCAGGACACAGGGTCAACCAGGACACAGGGTCACAGGGTCAACCAGGGTCAACCAGGTCACAGGGTCAACCAGGACACAGGGTCAACCAGGACACAGGGTCACAGGGTCACAGGGTCAACTAGGACACAGGGTCAACTAGGACACAGGGTCAACCAGGTCACAGGGTCAACCAGGACACAGGGTCAACCAGGACACAGGGTCAACCAGGGTCACAGGGTCAACCAGGACACAACCAGGTCACAGGGTCAACCAGGACACAGGGTCAACCAGGACACAGGGTCAACCAGGACACAGGGTCACAGGGTCAACCAGGTCACAGGGTCAACCAGGACACAGGGTCAACCAGGACACAGGGTCACAGGGTCACAGGGTCAACTAGGACACAGGGTCAACTAGGACACAGGGTCAACCAGGTCACAGGGTCAACCAGGACACAGGGTCAACCAGGTCACAGGGTCAACCAGGGTCACAGGGTCAACCAGGACACAACCAGGTCACAGGGTCAACCAGGACACTGCCGGTGGCTCAGTAACCACAGTAGGTAGTGTGTGTGTGTGTGTGTGTGTGTGTGTCGCAGTGTGTGTCGCAGTGTGCGTGTGTGTGTGCGTGTGTGTGTCGCAGTGTGCGAGTGTGTTGCAGTGTGTGTGTGTGTGTGTGTGCACCACACGTGCATGTGTGTGTGTGCAATGTGTGTGTGTGTGTGTGTGCGTGCCCTGCGCGTGTGTGCATGTGAGTGTGTGTGTGTGTGTGTGTGTGTGTGTGTGTGTGTGTGTGTGACACCAGGTTCACATCCAGTAATTAGAGAGCCAGGCTGAGAGGAGAGTCAGGGCAGGTCAGGTCAGTGTCAGTCACCAGGTCAGACTGGATGAGATTATCAGGTGGGAGGGGAAGAGAGAGGCCTGGCAGGTCACACACACAGGATGAAAGTACTGTAAATCCAGGGCCATTTGTCCTCACAGTTAAATCCTTTTGTGTGTGTGTGTGTGTGTGTGTGTGTGTGTGTGTGTGTGTGTGGCGTGCACCGCACGTGTGTGCATGTGAGTGTGTGTGTGTGTGACACCAGGATCACATCCAGTAATTAGAGTGACTGCCTTCAGTTAAATCCAGTTTAAAAAAATGTGGGGTGGGGGGCGGGGGGCTGTGATTGGGCGGGTGGGTTGGAGGTATTAGGGTTAGGGTTAGGGAGGGACATTTGTGGGAGGAGGGGGACTGTTGGGGTAAAGGGAGATTTGGAAGAAGGGGGGGGGGGGGGGGTTATGGGAATTTTGTATTTCTACTAGATTTTTGTTATTCTATTTCTCTTTAGTTTATTTATATGTTACCACTCCCTTGTATTATTCCCTGAAATATTAATAAAAAATGTATCACCCCAAAAAAATCCTATACGTCTTTTCTTTTGTTTGTTTCGTTTATTGGACTTTTCAAGGGAATACAATTGCGAAACAGAGCACCGATAAAAGAATGAAAAGGTGCATATACTGTACCCTCCATCCTCTCTTTTAAACGTTGTCTTTCATCTTCTATCCAACAATGCGTTTTGAACACCTATTCCTATTCCTAGGACTTCAGCTTTTTCCACGGGGACGCAGTACTTGTTGTTGTTGTTATTGTTCTTGTGGTTGAATAGAACATCAAGCGATTCAAAGAGTTGATTCGCTTTAGAAATCTTGAACGCTCCACATCCGCAACGGTAAGGAAAATGCCTTTAATCATTCAATAAAGTTTTCACTTGTTCGATACTTTTTTCCACCGCTGTATTCGTCTCTACGGTATGATTAGAGACATCTAATTGGATGTCTGTTTACTTCCTGAGACTGTGACTCAGGGTTTACTGTAACAACTGTATGTAGCAGTAAAGACCCGAGAGAGAGAGGGCAATTTGTCCTCACAGATAAATCCTTATCATCTTCTCTTTTAAACGTTGGCGTTCAGCTTTTATCCAACAATACATTTTAAAGGCTTGTTTACTATTTGTACTATAGACCAGATATATTAGATATAAATCTAATCTAATCTAATCTAATTATATCGACTTCAGACTATATGATAAATATATATATATATATATATATATATATATATATATATATATATGTTATAGGTGGGAATACGGTACATGTGGGAAAACTAGGGTTAGGGTTAGGTGCTAGGTTGCTAGGGTTAGAGTTAGGGGTAGGGGTAGGGTTAGGGTTAGGGTTTTTTATTTTATTTATTTTTATTTAACCTTTATTTAACCAGGCAAACATGTAAGAACAAATTCAAGGGTTAGGGTTAGGGGTAGGATTAGACATGTCAGCATGTACCAAGTCACCCTAGCACCTAACCCTAGTTTTCCCACATGTACCATTTTCCCACATGTACCGTAACATACACATATATATATATATACAGTACCAGTCGTCAAACGTTTGGACACACTTCCCCATTCCATTCTATTTGACTAGCCTCTGGGGGAACTGGGTCATGTTTGGAGAAGCACGCACGTCTCATGACAGAGGGAGAGGTGGATGGACGTATCTTTTTATCACGTCTATTAAACTTTAACGATTCTCTTGATCCGTTTTGATATTCTTCTTTGATTCATGAATGCCTGACCAAACTCTTTGACAGGAATGTCCCACGTATTAAACATGCAGTACGCAGACAGACCCAGTGTGAGACTCTAAGTCCTTAATAAAGTGTATCTCTGTTCTTCTATGCAAATGAAACAAGCTTTTCCAGTCGTACTTCTCATTGCTGTCCATCCTCATAGCTGTCTAGAGCAGGCCTCGCCACGGCGGCTAGTTGACTGCAGAGTAAATGACTTTTGAGGTACTTCACTCCAGAGCGGCAATTAATAACAGACCTTTTTGGGAGAAGGAGTCATCCTGCTGTTGTGGTTCTGTTGTGATTACCAATGTGTGGAAATCAATTTGAATTAGCCTCTACTGACGAGAGTCAATGGGACGTAATTGAGGCTAATCAATGAGTTTTAATTATGATTATCAAAAGCAGCAACCTAGCAGGAGGTGATGTCATTATTGTAGGCGCTCCCTGTTTAATGGCGGATGGGTGGGTTGCAGTGCTGGGGAGAGCTCAATAGCTGGCGAGGGGGGGGCTGCTCGATATCACAACCCTATCGAGCATGCTCGGGGTTTTTGAAAATTTCCGGAATTCTCCCTTCCAGTCAGTTTGTAATTACCTCAGTGGAGCGTTCCATTGTGCCGAGCTAATGGATTCCGTTCTCTCTTTGTTTTGGCTGTGTAATTGATTACGGTTGGCTGGGGAACACAATGGAGGATGAGTGTTTACTCAAGCGGTGGTGTGGTGGTGACACCCCTACACTGTACTCTACTGGGCGGCTCCTGGTATTGTTTGGAGAGAGAGAGACACCTTTTTTACAGAGGTGGTTCGGTGGGACGGTCGGCAGGGACTTGACCTACTTCCCCAAGCTAATGCCATGCCCGAGGCTTTAGCTCAGAGGGCTAACACAGTTTATTTGCACGCAGGACACCTGTGTTCAATTCCAGTTGGTTCCCCTAAACTAATGCCATGCCCGAGGCTTTAGCTCAGAGGGCTAACACAGTTTATTTGCACGCAGGACAACCTGTGTTCAATTCCAGTTGGTTCCCCTAAACTAATGCCATGCCCGAGGCTTGAGCTCAGAGGGCTAACACAGTCTGATTGTGTGCAGGAGACCTGGGTTCGAATCCAGTCAGTTCCAGATGCACACTGCCTTCTGGTCATTAGGCATCTCTAAGGTGTGTCAGTGTTGATTCAGTGTATTCAAGGTGGACTGTATTAGCTCTTTGATGTAGCCTCTTTTATACATCTGTACATTACATACTGTACATAAGCTACCTTAACTGTACATAGCTCATAACTATACCCCTAACAACCGTACCTGCCATACTGTACCCATCACTATTATTATCTTCTTTTTTTTTTTTTTTTACATTTGCACTTCTGGTTAAATGCCAAAGTGCATTTCGTGGACTTGTACTCTGCAATGACAATAAAGTTGAATCTAATCTAATCTAATCTAATCTATTCTATTCTATTCTATTCTATTCTAATCTAATCTATTCTATTCTATTCTATTCTATTCTAATCTAATCTAATCTAATCTATTCTATTCTATTCTATTCTAATCTAATCGATTCTATTCTATTCTAATCATACAGTGTTAGAACCATACAGCACTATCCTCTGCTTTATAACTATAAGAGGCAGGTGAACCTTGTCAAGCATTACACGCCAGGGTACCAAACTGCCCAATCAACCGTTGGAATTTTAATCCAGCATAACAGTCTCTTTACAGCTCACTCATTGGACAGTCATCTATTGTGAGGGGAAGTCTGGAGGTACAAAGTCACATGAATGTTCTCTTTTTTCCTCACGTCGCAAATGTTGACGATTTGTTTATCTCAACTGTCAAAGTTCGACGTCGTTGGCTAAAAGGCTTTGATAAGATTGGTAAGGACGGCAACATACAATCATGTATTTATTTTATGCAGCGTCGCTGATCTTGAAGAGAGTTGCTAAACACTGTAATCAGTATCCAGGCAAGCGTGATTGAGCCTTGTGTTCTCCAGCGAGTCACACACAAATAAAACAATCATACTCAATATTGTTAAAAGCCAATTTAAGACAACATAGTTCCACACTTAGTTTGCACAAAAGTGTATCTGTTTTTGTGTGTGTGAGAGAGTGTGTGTGTGTGTGTGTGTGTGTGTGTGTGTGTGTGTGTGTGTGTGTGTGCGTGCGTGTGCAATCACAACACCTATTCTTATCCCTACAACGTCAGCCTTTTTCACTGGGATGCGGTACTTGTTGTTGTTGCTGTTGAATAGAACATCAAGTCATTTAAAGAATTGATTCGCTTTAGAAATCTTGAGCTCTTCACATCGCAACAGACTGTGAATCAGTGTTTACTGTTAAAACGGTAGGTAGCAGTGAAGACACAATGATGGGTATGAAATAAGTACAATATTAGCATGTGTTAACACATCTGTAACCAGCAGGGCTCAAACTGGGGAGCTACAGTACTATGCTACAGTACTATGCTACAGTACCCAAGCATCTATCAAAGCCTCCAAGAGTCTCCATAGTTACAGGGTGACTATCGCCATAGTTACAGGGTGACGATCTCCATAGTTACTGGGTGACGATCTCCATAGTTACAGGGTGACGATCTCCATAGTTACAGGGTGACGATCTCCATAGTTACAGGGTGACTATCTCCATAGTTACAGGGTGACGATCTCCATAGTTACAGGGTGACGATTTCCATAGTTACAGGGTGACGATCTCCATAGTTACAGGGTGACAATCTCCATAGTTACAGGGTGACAATCTCCATAGTTACAGGGTGACGATCTCCATAGTTACAGGGTGACGATCTCCATAGTTACAGGGTGACAATCTCCATAGTTACAGGGTGACGATCTCCATAGTTACAGGGTGACGATCTCCATAGTTACTGGGTGACGATCTCCATAGTTACTGGGTGACGATCTCCATAGTAACAGGGTGACGATCTCCATAGTTACAGGGTGACGATCTCCATAGTTACAGGGTGACGATCTCCATAGTTACAGGGTGACGATCTCCATAGTTACAGGGTGACGATCTCCATAGTTACAGGGTGACGATCTCCATAGTTACAGGGTGACGATCTCCATAGTCACAGGGTGACGATCTCCATAGTTACAGGGTGACGATCTCCATAGTTACTGGGTGACGATCTCCATAGTTACTGGGTGACGATCTCCATAGTAACAGGGTGACGATCTCCATAGTTACAGGGTGATGATCTCCATAGTCACAGGGTGACTATCGCCATAGTTACAGGGTGACTATCTCCATAGTTACTGGGTGACGATCTCCATAGTTACTCTCTCAACAGTCCCTGGTTGAGACAGTGTTCCAGCCTCTCTCGGCGCCTGGTCCCTGGCTGAGCCTGGCTATGAGTGTTTACTGTAGAAACCACAGATTGCAGTAAAAGGCCTAATGAAGGCAATAAAAACAGTATCATGGATTTCCAATGACCTCAGTTGGGCCAATTAAAGTTATACGCCCGGGATCATTATGTATTTTATTGGACGGGAGCGAGCTAGTGATTTGGTAATGGCAGTTGGCAGTTTGATGTTTTATATGACTCTGGCCTGGCTTCCTTCATGTTGATGGATGGCACAATGGACCGGGTCAGCAGATTGTTGCTCACAGAGAGCTGGGGATCGTTGGCTAAACCCATATTCATACAGCTGTTGTTACACGTCTGTGTTTGGATCACGCACACGCTCGCACGAGTGCACACACACAGAGAGGCACACATGTGTAAAGGCACACACACGCAAAGGTACACACACACACACACACACACACACACGCGCAAAGGCACACACACACACACTCACACTCACACACACACACACACACACACACACACACACACACACACACACACACACACACAGACATCCAGTACAATAGAAGGTCCTTCAAACTAAGAACACTCTCAGTTTGCCGGGGCTGAATGGAGATATGAAGATAGATGAGGTACCTGGCAATGTATCTCTCTCTCTCTCTCTCTCTCTCTCTTGCTCTCTCTCTCTCTGTTTCTCTGTCTCTCTGTTTCTCTGTCTCTCTCTCTCTCTCTCTCTCTGTCTCTTGCTCTCTCTCTCTCTGTCTCTCTCTCTGTTTCTCTGTCTCTCTCTCTCTCTGTCTCTTGCTCTCTCTCTCTCTGTTTCTCTGTCTCTCTGTTTCTCTGTCTCTCTCTCTCTCTTTCTCTCTCTCTCTCTCTCTGTCTCTCTGTTTCTCTGTCTCTCTCTCTCTGTCTCTTGCTCTCTCTCTCTCTGTTTCTCTGTCTCTCTGTTTCTCTGTCTCTCTCTCTCTCTCTTTCTCTCTCTCTCTCTGTCTCTTGCTCTCTCTCTCTCTGTTTCTCTGTCTCTCTGTTTCTCTGTCTCTCTCTCTCTCTTTCTCTCTCTCTCTCTCTCTCTGTTTCTCTGTCTCTCTCTCTCTCTCTCTCTCTCTTTCTCTGTCTCTCTCTCTCTCTCTTTCTCTCTCTCTCTCTGTCTCTTGCTCTCTCTCTCTCTCTCTGTCTCTCTGTTTCTCTGTCTCTCTCTCTCTCTCTCTTTCTCTCTCTCTCTCTCTGTCTCTTGCTCTCTCTCTCTCTCTGTTTCTCTGTCTCTCTGTTTCTCTCTCTCTCTCCCTCTCTCTCTCTCTCTCTGTCTCTTGCTCTCTCTCTCTCTCTCTGTTTCTCTGTCTCTCTGTTTCTCTCTCTCTCTCTCTCTCTCTCTCTCTCTCAAACCTGTGTCATAGTGATATAATAACTTTGGGATGAAAATCCCCCAATATATAAATTGTATTATAATTGACCAGTGTATAACAATAGAAACTCAAAATCCTTTCGTGTTCACCACGGTTGGGTGACTTCATTCAAATAGAAAAATGATTGAAAGACTTATTGAAAACGTTCAGTCTCGTATTAAACTCCATTCAGAACAGCAACAGAACCCTAATGTCCTTTCTTCAAAATGAAATATCTCATTTTGTTTTTGTTTAAATCCGAACGATTCCAAATCGTGTTTTCTCTCGTGTCCGTTGTTGAACAGTACAGTACATTGGTATCATCAGGACGTGGATCAGAAGAAAGCTCAATCTTGCTCGTATCCAATAGTTGTATATCAATCTCACTCTGTCCTCACCACTGAACGAATTCATCCCCTGATGAATAGCCTTGTTGCACTTGTTGCAAACATCACTTCGCCGAAGTACACTTTATTCACTTTGTTGTCTGATATTCTCCAGTCTTCATCTAATCTTTATTCAGTCTTACCTCATCAACTGGGATGAATAGTAAAAGGAAGAGAGGAAGAAGAGAGGAAGAAGAGAGGAAGAAGAGAGGAGGAAGAGAGGAGGAAGAGAGGAAGAAGAGAGGAAGAAGAGAGGAAGAAGAGAGGAAGAAGAGAGGAGGAAGAGAGGAAGAAGAGAGGAGGAAGAGAGGAAGAAGAGAGGAAGAAGAGAGGAGGAAGAGAGGAAGAAGAGAGGAGGAAGAGAGGAAGAAGAGAGGAAGAAGAGAGGAAGAAGAGAGGAAGAAGAGAGGAAGAAGAGAGGAAGAAGAGAGGAAGAAGAGAGGAAGAAGAGAGGAATAAGAGAGGAAGAAGAGAGGAGGAAGAGAGGAAGAAGAGAGGAGGAAGAGAGGAAGAAGAGAGGAAGAAGAGAGGAAGAAGAGAGGAGGAAGAGAGGAGGAAGAGAGGAGGAAGAGGAGAGGAGGAAGCTAGGAAGAAGAGAGGAGGAAGAAGAGAGGAGGAAGAGAGGAAGAAGAGAGGAAGAAGAGAGGAAGAAGAGAGGAGGAAGAGAGGAGGAAGAGAGGAGGAAGAGAGGAGGATTAAATAGTAATAACCATGTAATGACACTATTACCGTGTCGTGTCTAAGTATAGGGCTGCACAGATTCAGCGATTCCCAGAGCAGATGAACCGACTAATGCGTTAGCTGACACCTGAACGTCGAGTCGAAAATGCACCCCGGAAATACCGTAGTGTAGAATGAAGCGTGGGCCGTGGTACGGTATTACAGTGGTACAGTGTGGTGACTTACCCGTCACTCGTAGTCTCTCCGCCCCCACCACCACCTCCTGGCTGTCAGCAGAGAACAGCAGCTTCCCTGTGTTGGATTTCACCTCCAGCATCTTCCCCCGCGCACGCACCCCACTGGACCCTGCACAGAGGACGCACGCACACACACACACACACACACACACATACACACACACGCAGACATGCATGCACACGCACACATGCACGCACACACACACGCACATACACACACACACACACACACACATATTAATATTACACATTAATATTACACACACACACAGACACACACACACACACACATTAACATTACACATTAATATTACACACACACACAGACACACTAAAACATTTCGCCCCAAAAAACTTGAAGGCAGCGAACAAAAGCATCTGTCATTGTTTCCTGAAACGGAAGAAAAAGAAAAGAAATAACAACAAACAACCCCTGCCTCTCATCCTCTCCTCCTCTCCTCCTCTCATGATGCCGAAACGGCTTCCTGTCGGCCAGGAGAAACGACCAATCAGAGCCGAGCAGAAGGGCTACTGGCAGAGAGTCACACGAGCGATTGATTTCGCCTGCTCTCTCTCTCTCTCTCTCTCTCTCCGTATCTGGAGCGTGGCATTCCCCCAGCACGCAGGGCTATCGCTCAGGGAATGGGCTACACCTCCTAGACCGCGGGGACTGCCCAGCTAGACCACTATTGCTCAGTGATCCATCATAAATCCTAGACTCACACACCCCCATGAGACCGGTGAGCCAAATGTCAGGACGGTTTACCATGCGGGGAGCGTCTGTTGGGCCTGGCTGTGGGTGGACGCGGGGCTCTCTACTCTCTGGAGGGCGGCTCTCCTCTCTTCTGAGAGACTCCTGAGGGGAACTCTCTCTCTTGTGGCTGAAAGCGGCTTTGAGACTTCATAACTCAACCTTTATTCAGACCAGGAAGTCTCCCTGAGATGACAGGAAGACTCCCTTTTTTTTCAATTGAGACCTAGCCAAGACACCAGCAGCTCTGGTATCAAACACACACACGCACGCACACGCACGTGCACGCACACGCACACACACACACGCACACACACACACACACACAGTTTCCTCTCACCTGCAACCAGTTGTGTGACCAGCTCGTTCTTCCCGTTGAGGATGTTGATGGACACATTTTTGGAGGATTGCAGGTAGAGAGGGCTGCCCTGTGGAGACAGAGGGGTGGTTTAAGAAGCAATAGACTACACACACACACACACACACACACACACACACACACACACAACTGACAATGTAATCTATATGAGTTTTACATTACTGTAATTTTACTGTAATTATATATTTTTTGCTTATGTATTGTTGTTTTATCTTTGTGTCCTATGCACCAACCTCACCAAGTCAACTGATTCTGAAGTTAAAAGAAGGTTTGGACTATAGCCTAGGTAGTCCAATCTATAGATAGTCAAAGTCAAAATAGTCACAAATCACAAATATCATTCTGATTACAGTTTATATTGACTGGAAACAATATGATGATTGGAAATGATAGTTAAGAACAGCGTGTTTGTAAAACCAGCATGTTAGAAACCCTGTAAAGGGTTAACTCTGTTGCAGAGCTGTATTGGGAGGGGAGGAGCATTTCAACGTCAGTTTGCTGAAATGAAACTAAACTGTGTAGAGACGTAGAGTGTAAAATCGTCCTCAAACAGGCATCTGTCACACATACAGTATAAAGGACAGAGACAGCGTCCCCACTCTCGCAGAATCACAGACAGGTGAGTTGAGAGACTTATACGAATAAGTCAAGATAAACTATTGTGTTCACTCTCACGTGTTGTGTTCCTGCCTTGTTTTGTTTATATACAGTTCAGTAAGTAAAACGTCTTGATTTGGCTGAAGAACTATCTTCTATGTGATATACACTCACCGAACACTTTGTTAGAAATACCTGTAGCCTACATAGGGCTGGGGGATATGGCCTAAAAAGAAAATTTGTTCACACCACACCCAATTTACGATTTGAAGCGATTTTTTTCAACATCTTGTGGAATCAATGCCAAGAAGAATTGAGGCTGTTTTGAGAGCAAAGGTAGGCCCTACCCTGTATTAGTATAGTGTTCCTAATAAAGTGTTCGGTGAGGGTAGAGTAATGTCGTAAGACAGTCTTAACAGCTCCATAGTTGAAACTATCGAGATCTGATCTGATTCCAGGAAATGCTTTATGGTGTCACCCTTTGGTCTCTCTAGATATGGCTTCCTCCAGCAGTCTCCTGTCCGAGGAGCAGTTCCTGTGTTCTGTCTGTCTGGATGTGTTCACTGACCCTGTCACTATTCCATGTGGACACAACTTCTGCATGGTCTGTATCAGAAAGTACTGGGACAGCAATGACCTGTGTCAGTGTCCATTGTGTAAAAAAACATTTGATAAGAGACCAGATCTCTTTGTCAATACTTTCATCTCTGAGATGGCCGCTCAGTTTAGGAAGTCAGTTGAAGTGAAGGCAACCAGCAGCCCAGCCCCAGACACACCTGTCAAACCTAGAGAAGTATCCTGTGACGTCTGCACTGGGACAAAGCTCAAGGCTCTGAAGTCCTGCCTGGTGTGTCAGACCTCTTACTGTGAGACTCACCTGGAGCCTCATCAGAGAGTCGCAGGCTTAAAGAAACACAAGCTGATCGACCCTGTGGAGAACCTGGAAGACAGGATGTGTAAGAAGCATGACAGACTCCTGGAGCTGTTCTGTAGGCATGACCAGACGTGTGTGTGTCAGTTCTGCACTGAGACAGACCACAAGACCCATGACACCGTCCCCATAGAGGAGGAGTATGGAGAGAGGAAGGCTCAGCTGGGGAAGACAGAGGCAGATGTTCAGCAGATGATCCAGGAGCGACTGCAGAAGGTTTCAGAGATCAAACACTCAGTAGATCTTAGTAAAAAAGATGCACAGAAGGAGAAAGCAGACAGTGTACAGGTCTTCACTGCTCTGGTGGGATCCATGAAGAGAAGCCAGGCTGAGCTCATTGGAGTGATCGAGGAGAAGCAGAAAGCAGCAGAGAGGCGGGCTGAAGGGCTGATTAAAGAGCTGGAGCAGGAAATCACTGAGCTAAAGAGGAGAAGCACTGAGCTGGAGCAGCTCTCACACACTGAGGACCACCTCCACCTCCTCCAGAGCTTCCCATCCCTGTCCACCCCTCCACACACCAAGGACTGGTCTGAGGTCAGTGTTCACAGTGATCCCAATGTGGGGACTGTGAGGAGAGCTATGTCTCAGCTGAAGGAGACACTTACGAGTGAAGTGAAGAAGTTGTGTGATGCTGCTGAGCTGAAGACGATTCAGCAGTATGCAGTGGACGTGACTCTGGACCCTGATACAGCATATCCCTATCTCATTCTGTCTGAGGATGGGAAACAAGTTAGACGTGGAGACACAAGAAAGAATGTCCCTGATAACACAGAGAGATTTTCCAAGTGTGTCTGTGTTTTAGGAAAGGAGGGTTTCTCCTCAGGGAGGTTTTACTATGAAGTGGAGGTGAAGGAGAAGACTGAGTGGGATGTAGGAGTGGCCAGAGAGTCCATCAACAGGAAGGGGCAGATCACACTGAGCCCTGAGAATGGATACTGGGCTGTATGCGTGAGGAATGGAAATGAGTACATGGCACTCGCTGGCCCTGGTGTCCGCCTGTCCCTGAGAGAGAAGCCCCAGAAGGTGGGGGTGTTTGTGGATTATGAGGAGGGCCAGGTCTCCTTTTATGATGTGGAGGCCAGGTCTCTGATCTATTCTTTCACTGGCTGCACCTTCACTGAGAAACTCTATCCATACTTCTGCCCTGGTCGTAATGCCGGTGGTAAAAACTCTGCCCCTCTGATCATCTCTCCTGTCAATCACACAGACTGATTTGTAACCTTTAATTCTGACCAAGCAGTAAAATAGGCATTTTTTCATGTTCAAATGTCCCCATTCAGAGTGAATGGCCATAGGATAGGAATGAATAAGATTTCAGGGAAATTTGAGCACAGTTCAAAAAGTATAAATGCTGAAAGATGGCATACGTTTTTTTATTTAGTTTGAAGTCAATGTTAAGCGTTTCAGGCTGTGCATGCCGCGGTGTATGCTAGAATAGGATGTCCTATTATTTACCATCACACAGACACACACACACACACACACACACACACACACACACACACACACACACACACACATCCACCCCCACACTATCTCTTTCTCTCTCTCTCTCTCTCTCTCCTTCTCTCTCTGCTATGCTCCGCCTGCATCAATAACGTGTGTGTGTGTGTGTGTGTGTGTGTGTGTGTGTGTGTGAGTGTGTGTGTGTGTGTGTGTGTGTGTGTGTGTGTGTGTGTGTGTGAGTGAGTGAGTGAGTGTGTGTGTGTGTGAGTGCATGTCTCCCAGATCATTTCCGTCAGCCCAGGAGTCCAGGCCAGTGTGAGATGCTAATCACACGGAGCCTCCGCCTGGCCCGCCCCCCCCCCCCCCCCCCTGTCAGCCTTCACTCAGCTCCTTCATTAGAGATAACACTCTGCCATTGTGTTTAAACCCACGGAGAAAACTCCCCAGCACACACACACACACACACACACACACACACACACACACACACACGCGCACACACGCACGCCGAAAGATAATATTGTGACCCTTCTTACATGCTCATCAGACTTCCTCTCCGCCGAGAGCAACACGAGAGTGCGCCTGTAAATATTAATATCCCCCCAATTCACATGACATGACTAACACACACACACACACACACACACACATGTTTCATACGCTTGCTCCTTTGTTAAACGTTGGTTATTGCGTATTGGCTAAGACCATAACGATCGGACTACACACTGAACGGAGGAATCATACGCTGTCAGACAGGGTTCATGTTATCAAGGAAGCAACGTTTATTATGGGAATGGTCACATATATAGGATCAGCTGGCTCAATCATTCATGTCACACAGCTGGTGTCAATCAACCAATTATGCCCCACTCACACTGGGATAGGGATGACTGGAGAGCACACTCATGTCAACACCCCCACTTGCTCTCACCTGACCAAGATGGAGAGAAAAATAAACAAATCAATAACAATCAGTAGCCTACAATTTCCATAACACTCTTTGGGGCTGTCATTCCATCAATCAAACAAACAAAAGCTGGCACTGATATTGTTCCTCTCCTGTGAAACAAGAATATACATCATCATCATCATTTACAAACAGTCTTCAGTTTTTCACTGGTATTCTCTTATAACACTTTGAAAAAATAAAGCAAGAAAACCAAAACAAAAATTGACCGCTTGGTCCTTACTCACACTGATGTGGTTTCTCTCCCAAACATAACCTTTGTGAACCTAACCAATTTGTCCTTAGTTACTGGTTTGGTAAACACATCAGCCACCATTTGATCTGTGGGACAATATTGCAAACAGATCTGTCCATTCTGTACTGTAGACCTGATGAAATGGTACTTTATATCTATGTGTTTGCATCTTTGTCTGCGGACTGGGTTCTTAGCTAATGCAATCGTTCCCTGATTGTCCTCATGGACAATGGGTGGTGCATACTTGCATGCATCCATATGTGTCAACAGTTGAGTGAGGTGTAAACACTCTTGGGTGGTTGCAGCTAATGCCATGTACTCCGCCTCACATGTGGACAACGCCACCGTTGGTTGCTTTTTGGTCTTCCATGAGACCAATGGACCATTCTCATGTAGACTAACACAGTAACCTGTTGTGCTACGACGGTCTGTGACATCTGCTGCCCAGTCAGCATCACTGAAAGCCTGTAATCTCAAATCAGAGTTACACCTTTTGTAACACAACACTTTATCACTGGTGCCCTTTAAGAACCTCAATACATGTTTGGCAGTGGCCCAATGCTCCTCGGTTGGTTTGGTAAAATACTGGGACAGTTTACTCACTATGAAACAAAGATCTGGCCTAGTACACATAGTCAGGTAGATGAGGCTACCGACGACCTCTCTGTACCGAGTGACATCACTCATTAATCCTGCCCCTTCAGTGTAATTGAGTGTCTGCTCACAAGGCGTCGATCGGGGTTTACAGTTCTGCATGTCAAACCTCTCTAGCATGTTCTTTACACACTGCTTTTGTGACATTGTTACACATCCATCACACTGTTCAAAATCGATTCCCAGGAAATGTGTCAATTTGCCCATATCTTTCATCTGAAATTTCTTTGAGAGCATCTCTTTTACAACATTCAGTGCATTCTCGTTACTGGCAGCAATAACCAAATCATCGACCCATATAATCATGATCACTTTCTCATGTTCCGTTTCTTTAGTATATACACAATGATCTGCAGGGTTTTGCACAAACTCATTCACCATTAGATAGTCGTGTAATAAATGGTTCCAATTTCGGCCAGACTGTTTTAGACCATACAGTGACTTCTCTAGTTTACACACCACTGTCTCTGTGCCAGATGTCTGCTCATAACCCTCTGGCTGTTCCATGTATATCTCACAATCTATCGGTGCATGAAGATAGGCAGTTTTGACATCCATTTGATGTAAAATCAAATTCTCCTGTGCTGCTTTTTGCATCAACACTCGAACACTGGTTAAATCGGCTGTGGGAGAAAAGGTCTCTTCATAGTCAACACCCCTTCTCTGACTGTAGCCTTTTGCAACATAGCGTGCTTTGTATTTTTCTGAACCATCTGCATTTTTCTTGATTGTATACACCCATCTACCCCCCACTGCAACTTTGCCCTGGGGTAAGTTAGTCAAAGTAAACGTACCATTCTCTCTCAATGATTGCATTTCGTCGTCCATAGCACTGACCCATTCTCTAGACTTGGGTGACTTCACTGCATCACTGTAGGTCAAAGGTACGTTACACAACATTTTGTAGCAGTAATCAATGTTTACCTGTGCCTGGTCCTGACTTCCTACTTCATAGACACGGTCCCCAAAATAATCAGGTCTCTTCCTCTCCCTGGGAGGATAGCGTGGAGACTCCTGTTTCTCCCTAGTCTGCACCTGTTCGGGCCTGGTCACAGGAATATGCTCTTCAGCTGTCTTTGGACTCGCGTCCCTTTGCTTAGTCGTGCTGGCCCTTTGTGGCACATCACAGTCCTCATCATCTATTGATATCTCAGTCTGTGTCTGCTGCTCACCCATCGTCTTTGGCATAAATCTGACCAGTCTGTGCTTCCTCACCTTTCCACTGTCAGGATAGAAAACCAGGTAAGCTGGGCTTTTCTTGTCATGCCCTACAAAGAAGCCCTTCTCACTCCTTGGGTCTAGCTTTTTCTTATCCTGTTTGTAGGCATAACACACCGTTCCAAACTTCTGCATCCTAGACATATTGGGACGTCTCCCTGTCAGCATCATGTAAGGTGTCTGTTTTGTGCGATTGTTAAAACACCTATTTCTCACTACAGATGCAGTCTGTACTGCATAAGGCCATAACACCTTGGGTAGCTTGCTCTCTAATAACATGCATCGAGCCATGTCAAAGAGAGTCCTAAACTGGCGTTCTGCAGTGCCATTCTGATGTGGCGAATATGGAGATGATGTCTCATGTCTGATACCATTTCTTCTCAGTAGCCCTTGGTACTCTTTCCCTGTAAATTCAGTACCATTATCTGACCTGATACGTCTGATCCTACCATACGGGGCGGTGTCAGCTATGAACTGCTCTGTCGCCTGTACAGTATCACTCTTGTGCTTAAGAAAGTAGAAAAACACAGTACTAGTATAGTCATCTGTGAACGAAAGTGCAAATCTATGTCCATCTATGGACACTGGGTCAATTGGACCCGCTAGGTCTGTGTGCACCAACTCTAGAGCATTTTTGGCCCTTCTATCAGGCTTCCTGTTGAAGCTCTGTACAAACTTTCCCCGAGTGCACACTTCACAGTTCAGGTTAGACAATTTTTCCCTTAATTGACATACCATCAACAACATTCTGGAGTTTCAGAACATCCTCAAAATTACAATGTCCTAGAATTTCATGCCATGTCTTTAGATCAAAACAGCTCTTACTTTGATCACATTGGTCATCCACTGTGGGCAAATAATATAGTCTATTATGCTCATGGATGTGAAATGCAGTACCGTCTCTGTGCTGTAGGATGTCTTCTCCTGTTCTGAAGATCACAGTTGCCCCAGTGTCTGTGGCTGCTCTCACAGAGAAGATGTCCTGGGGGAATGAGGGGATGTACAGCGCCCCTCGCAGCGTTGTAGTCAGTCGCCTCCCTCGGCTGTCCATCAAGCACACCTCCGCATCTCCTCTGCGCTCTGCGACCCCTTTGCTCCTCGTGCCGTCCGCCAGCTCCACGCAGTGCGTCTCGGCCTGGAAACCGTCATCGAACACCTTGAACCTGGCCAGGTCGGTGATAATATGCGCAGTCGCACCGGTGTCCACCATCAGGCCCCTCGTAACACTGCGTCCTGGCTTGTCTTGCTCGGACACCCCTCGCGCGTCGTCCTGGTCCGGTCTCCTTTTGCAGGCGGCTCCTTGATGTGTGGATCTCCTACAGTGGTTACACCACACCTTGCGTCGACAGTTCCTTTTGATATGTCCCTTTTGGCCACATTTGTAGCACACAATGTCTGTTCGCTGTGCGCTCTGGCTACGTGCGCTTTGGGCGTTCTGGGCACCCCGGTCAGACAGGGCTTGGGCTCGCATAACATTGTCTTCCGACGCCGTTACGCGCATTTTTCTCCGTGTCCTCAAAACTCCTGAGCTTTCCTCATCTCCGTCAAACGCTAGTCGAGACCAACGCGAACTTCTTTCCGATTGTCTCGCCATGGTAGCACTCTGGGCCCATAACCTGTTAAACGTTGGTTATTGCGTATTGGCTAAGACCATAACGATCGGACTACACACTGAACGGAGGAATCATACGCTGTCAGACAGGGTTCATGTTATCAAGGAAGCAACGTTTATTATGGGAATGGTCACATATATAGGATCAGCTGGCTCAATCATTCATGTCACACAGCTGGTGTCAATCAACCAATTATGCCCCACTCACACTGGGATAGGGATGACTGGAGAGCACACTCATGTCAACATCCTTCCCGTGCTCTGATTTCTGCCTCCACTGAGGATCAGTATGTATTAGCTAGGGGGGCTAATATAAGGGAAGGCTAATCATCATCCAACCCACTCTGCTACAGTTGGCAGTATGTTTTCTGTAAGTACACTACAGCCCAGCACCTGAAGGAATAGTGTATGTGTGTGTGTGTGAGGGGGTGTGTACAGTATGTGTGTATGTGTATGTGTGTATGAGTTTCTGTGTGTGTGTGTGTGTGTGTGTGTGCGTGCGTGCGTGTGTGTGTGTGTGTGTGTGTGTGTGTGTGTGTGCGTGTGTGTGCGTGTGTGTGTGTGTGTGTGTGTGTGTGCATGTATGTGTGTGTGTCCTCGGGGGCTGCTGTCACACACGGTGGCCATGATTCCACTGCAGTAACCTTGCCTCTCTCTCTCCCTGCTCTATACCATATATACCAGGGTAATTAACAGTGTCTCTGTAGGGCTCATTAATGCAGTCTAGAGAGAGAGAAACAGAGAGAAAGAGGGAGGGAGAGAGAGAGAGAGAGAGGGAGGGAGAGAGAGGGAGAGAGAGAAAAAGAGAGAGGAGGGAGGGGAGATAGAGAGAGAGAGGAGTGAAGGGGGAGAGACAGAAAGAGAGAGAGGGAGAGAGAGAGAGAGAGAGACAGAGAGAGAGGGAGAGAGAGAGAGAGAGAGAGAGAGAGAGAGAGAGAGAGAGAGAGAGAGAGAGGGGAGTGAAAGGGGAGAGAGAAGGGCAGAGAGTTCAGAGAGTTCAGATCGTTAGTTCAGGTTTTCCTCTTTGTCCTCCGTCCCCCCTGGACTGGACCATTGTCTATCCTTATTCTTCATCCCTTCATCCCTATCGACCTATTGCTCTCTTCACCTCCTCTGTGGCGTGTCTAGCAGCTCTCTCTCTCTCTCCCTCTCTCCCTCCCTCCCTCCCTCTCTACCAAGCAATGCAAGACAAATGAGATGTGGTCGGCACATTATCAAGCCAGCATTCTGCCTGGTATTACTGCTAGACAGTGAGTGTGTGTGTGTGTGTGTGAGGGAGCGAGGGAGCATATCTCTCTCCATCTATTTCATTATATCACCTTCCTCTGTGTTACTCAGTCAGTCCATCCATCCATCAATTCATCCATCCATCCATCCAACTATCCAACTATCCATGCATCCATCAATCAATTCATCCTTCCATCCATCCATCCATCCATCCATGCATCCATCCATCCATCCATCCATTACCCATCCATCCATCCATCCATCCATCCATTACCCATCCATCCATGCATCCATCAATCAATTCATCCTTCCATCCATCCAACTATCCATGCATCCATTCATGCATCCATTCATGCATCCATCCATCCATCCACCTATCCATCCATCCATCCACCCATCCATCCATCCATCCACCCATCCATCCATCCATCCATCCATCCATCCATACTTACTGGTCTGGACTGGATCTCTTTGGCATACAAAGGTTCAAGGAACTCCGAATTCCCCTCCAGCCTCAGGCCCTTCTGTGTTATTCTTAGTTTGCCCATACCATCCTGGGAAGAGAGGGAAGAGAGAGAGAGAGAGAGAGAGAGAGAGAGAGAGAGAGAGAGAGAGAGAGAGAGAGAGAGAGAGAGAGAGAGAGAGAGAGAGAGAGAGAGAGAGAGAGAGTGACCGTTAATATTTTTGAGTAATCAGTCATGGGGTATTTGGTTGAGAAATCTCTCAGTGATAAGACACTTCACATACACTTTGTGAAACAGGTCAGAACATATCTAACATATCTAACATATCTAACATCTAATCCTGTATACTGTGCAGATAAACCATCTATAAAAAACAAATAGAAAAACCAAATTGATTCCAGTCTCTTTGATTGTCTGTAGGATCACATATAGAGTATGAGAACATTTATACAACAGTTAGTTCCGACCAAGTCATTTGATTGGACAAGAGGCATTCCATGAGTGCCGATATACAGTATAACAGCACTGGGACTTTTAACTACCGGTATATGTCTATTCTTTCTATTCTATTAAATGACCGTTAATACAAAGTAGCTAGCCTGCGGATGTTTGTGTTCGGGTTACTAGGCAACAGTACAGTTGAAGTTCAGTTGCAGAACAATTTTTTGTTGGCGGAGCCAAAATAAATTATTAAATGAGCAAACAAATCATAATCTGTTGTCGCTTATTACTGTTAACTAATAAATGCCGCTGTAGAACTGTTGTATAAAAGCAATATCACACTCGAGGTCGTGCTGTTATACTGAATATAAGCTCGGCTGTGATCATCTTCGGTACTCGGCCAGCGGCCTCGTACCTACGACCGAATCAGAGCCGTGCAGATATTCAGTATAACAGCACTCCCTCTCGTGTGATATTGCTTATGTATACACTCACTGTACTGTAAGTTGCTATGGATACAAGCGTCATGAGTCCATCCGCAGTACAAAGAGCCTGTCCTGTCAGGTAAATGGACTGTACTTATATGACGCCTTATTCCAAAGTGCTTTACAATGGCCTCTCATTCACCCATTCACACACACATTCACGGCAAGCTACCATGCAAGGCACCGGCCCGCTCATTGGGAGCTATTTGGGGTTCGTGTCTTGCCTAAGGACCTCGACACGTGGCCAGCCAGGGATCAAACCGCAGAACCGACGACCTTGTACCGCTCCTGTACTATACATAGTACAATAACATCATGCTCACATGCTATAACCTAATCACTGTCAGAGTGCTTCAAATGTCCCCCAACCCTTGCCGTAGAATCTAAAGGCAAAACGTACAGCAGACAATGTTCAGATCTGCCATAATAATAAACGAAGTCGACCAAGAGTGCAACAGTGGAATGTGGAATCCTGGACATTGAAAGCTGAAAGCGTAGTGTAATAACATTATGTATAATAGCATTGAGTGCAATTATCTTATGTGTAGTTCCCGGTTTTACCTTTTGTATTGTTTATGCGATTCTGTCTTTTGTGCTGCAGAACAGCAACCTGCTGCAAGCCAGTTTTAACTGAGTCTGGCCAGTCTAAATGTAGCACATTTTAACATCTTTAATGCTACTTTTAATGTAACATTAATCTTTTAATGAAAAAAAGATTATTATTTTTTTTGCTCCTCATGGACCTGGACAATAAGGGTATGTTTAATATGTCTCCCACCTATCACAGTGCACCCTCTGTCCGTAGCGCACACATCTTCGGAAAGCAGACAATAACAGGAACATCAACCGCAATCTAATCTACCGCAGTTTGATAAACGCTCATAAGACAATAGAACCAGACAGAAATCCAGTATGTGTTAGAAAGTAGAAAGGTGAACACTAAAACTCACGCTGTGATAGGCTCACCCCAGGAGCCGCGCAGGTTGTTTCAGGCCACGGTTTCCTGGCTGGGCTGTCTAACTCGGCCATGTCAGACTGACATGGGAGGATATTAACAGACGATGAGAGGAGATGTGGGGGACCAGAGGAAGGCTTTGATCCAGACGGGCCTGGAGGACTGACCTTTGGCTCCGACGGACTGACAAGTGAGCCTCGAGGGGACCGGGGGGGGGGTGAAGGGCGGCGGGGGGGGGGGGGAGACGAGGGGAGATGAGGACGTGTCTGCGATCGGATGGGAGACGTAGCGATCTCACTATCCCTCTATGTGATCCCCTCTATCCCCCCCCCCTGCACGCCCCCCCCCCCCCCCCCCAAAAAAAAAAAAACTCCTTTTGTCTTCCGACAATCGTTTGATCCCCTTTACATTACTAGATGGAGATCAAGCCCCCCCCCGCCCCTCTTCCGAATCCCCCCAGCCCAAGCTTCTGAGTAGTTTGTAAAAAAATAAAAAATAAAAAAAACGTCTCCTGACAAATCCCTCCATCACACACTCTTTTTGTTAGAAGTCTGGGAAGAGAGGAGGAGAGGAGTGACGGGGGAACTTGGACGTGCTTGACATACGGAAGGCCTTCCCGAGGACGACCCAGACCTACGCAGAGGATACCTCTGCCTAAGTGCTGCAGACTCCTTCATGATAAAAGGATAGCGGCTCTGTGAGTGTGTGAGAGTAGACACATACACACACTCACCTGTACACCTTCTCATTCATTCAGGTGGTGTACCGGAGTGTGTTTTCTTGGCACACTTTGACACTTTGGGCCCGTTAATACCAATCAATCATGGCTTGAATGCCACAGCCTATTTGAGAGTAGATCCATACACACACTCACCTGTACACCTTCTCATTCATTCAGGTGGTGTACCGGAGTGTGTTCTCTTGGCACACTTCGGGCCCATTAATACCAATCAATCATCACTTGAATGCCACAGCCTGTTTGAGTTTTGCTGCTGATCACGCGCATCCCTTCACGATGTACCCGTCTTCTCATGGCTACTTCCAGCAAAGATGATGCACCCCGTCACATAAAGCAATTCGTCTCACACTGGTTTCATGAACATGACAATGGGTTCAAGGTTCTTCTACGGCCTTCCTAGTCACCGGATCTGAATCCAATAAAACACAGATGGAATGTTGTAGAATGACAATCATATTAAAAGAAGTAGAAGCCGCACACTCTAGTTCCAGATTATTATTTTTTTTTTAATATGACAACAGTTTCGGCCGTATATTTATATCATATTAAAGACTTGACAAAGGCTACGGCCGAAAGCGTTGTCATTAAAACCACATTTTTGCATCTGGAACTAGAGTGTGCGAATTCTACTTCTTTTAATAGTGTTTTGCTCCTTCGCCAGCCAGCACCTCGCCCACGTTTTCTGCGGTGGTGTGCGTTCTCTTCTTCTCCAATTAACAATGACAATCATGCCATGGACCAGAATCTCTAAGGAATGTTTCTAACATCTACCCAGTATTAGTATAGTGTTCCTAAGTTCCTAAGTTTTCGGTGAGTGTATATATATATATATATATATATATATATATATATATATATACACAAAATATATGTATATATATATCTACTCACAGACACAGAATGTTCAGATCTACCATAATAATAGTCAACCAAGAGTACATCAGTGGAATGTTGGATCATAGACATTGAACGCTAGCGTTATATATTTATAGTAATGACATGATATATTTATAGTAATAACATTAGATATTTATGGTAATACAATTATATATTTATACTAATAACATGATATATTTATAGAAATAACATTAGATATTTCAGCCACTCTGCAATCTACGGTACTACATTCCCTCCTCCTCTCCATAGTGTCTCTGACTCTGTGTTCATCATCAGACCCGGTCGCTGATTCACATCAAAAGACTCAGTCTCAGACTCCGCCACGGTCCCCTTTTCTGTAACATACAGTATGCTGGGTTAGTGAGCCCCGCAGCTGTTCTCTGGCATGCGCTGGCTGCTGTCAACCAATCACTGAAGGCGCAGCACTGCAGAGTTTAAACACACACGCTGCTGATTCCTCCTCCTCCCTCTCTCTCTCTCTGTGTCTCTGTCTCTCTCTCTCTCTCTCTCTGTCTCTCTGTCTCTGTGTCTCTCTCTCAGTGTCTCTGTCTCTCTGTCTCTCTGTCTCTGTGTCTCTCTCTCTGTGTCACTGTCTCTCTGTCTCTGTGTCTCTCTCTCTGTCTCTGTCTCTCTGTCTCTGTGTCTCTCTCTCTCTGTGTCTCTGTCTCTCTGTCTCTGTCTCTCTGTCTGTGTCTCTCTGTCTGTCTCTCTGTCTCTTTCTCTCTCTCTCTGTCACAGAAAGGAGAGATGTAGGGCGATGGAGGCTGGCGGAGGTAGACATCGGAGGACGGGGCTCATCGTAATGAACGGAACGGAAAGAGGAACGGTGACGTGACGAGACGCGTCCTCCGATTTCTACCTCCGCCAGCCTCCATCGCTCTGGAGGTTTCGGAATCTAGTGATGGCACTGTCACAGGCAGCATGGCACTCTGGGTAGAAAAGTTGAATTCCAGGAATCGTGTGAGCGTCAAATACGTTCCCAAAATAAGTCAACTTGGCAGTAACCCAGCTGAAAGGAACGTTGTCATCTAATTCCCATTTGGTAAGAGAATGTAGGAGGATAGAACAGAATTCATCAACATTTTCTTGATTTTTGCTTCATCTATTTGTATGAAGCTGAGTTCTGAGAAACGGAGTTCTGGCTCCATTTGTGTGACGCTGCAACAGTATCATGTGTAGCAACATAGTTATGTAATACAAATCTCTACATAAGACACACACATCTATTGAATACTTCTTGACAAACAAAATGCAATTATTTCCCTACAGCATAAAGCTATATCTCCCATTATAGTCAATCTCTATTCCATATATAAACTGTAATTGCTCTACCGTTCAACTGACAATCAGTAATGGAATTGTTGTTGTTGTAACTACAGTAACTGCTTGGTTAGCATATTCTAGACACATTTGATTTATATTTATAGTAAGCATTAATAGTCTCTGTCACCGGAGCCGTAGCACAAGCTGAGGGACATTATAACTGTGATTTGTTCAGCTTTGTTTTCAATTGGAAGTTGTCCAAACTGCACAATGCATATTGATGGTTATGGTATTATTTAGTGTGTCATTATGAAATGAATGGTGATATTGATTTGTGTCCAACTGAACTGAGTTGTAGTGCATTTCGTAAAAGGAATATGGCGTTTAGGCCTACATTTGTGTTGACGTGTTAACTGTTTAGAGGAACATGTTACATTAACGCTTTTGAACAGTTGATTACTGTTTCCCAAAATCTGCTCAAGCTATCTACAAAAACGGTCACTTTTGTTGTTATAATAGTCTTAACATGATTACAATGCTTACAGTTTTATTGTGATATGTGAAGGAGGTATGTTCTCTGCTCTATCCAGCGATGTCAAAGCGACACAAAATCAAACGTTCAAGGATATGTCCTGGTGGAATTCTCGTTGCCGGGGAATTACGGTTGCCGGGGAAGGCAGAGTCTCAGAACACTTAGAACGCTTGATGTAGAAACATTAGAGGAATGAAATGCCACATTCCTTAACCTTCATCTCTGGGAGAAGATTCAGGCGTTTGCAGCGAGTCGTCTGTTGTCTTTCTATAAAGTACGGTGACTCCTTTCTTTATTTGGGAATAGGAATGTCACCTCCGGTGTCCTCTCTCTCTCTCTCTCTCTCTCTCCCTCCCTCCTTCTCTCCCTGGCCTCTGAGTGAGAGGAGCAGAGTGGGAGGGTGTCGGAGGCGAGGTAGGTATACCGTGAATAATTCAGAAGGGCGTTCACTGACAGAGAGGCACCAGAACACTCAGGTGTGTCTGATCCCCGCCTCTCCTCTACCTTCCCCTTCCCTGTCTCCTCCTCCTCCCTCTCTCCCTCCCTCCCCTCTTCCTTCCCTCCATCCCTTCCCTCCCTCCCTCCCTCCCCTCCTCTCCCAGCTCTGCATCTCTCTGGGTCCACTGGGAACCAACAAACCTCTACTTGCGTGCCACAGTTTATGCAGCATCAAGGAGTCAATTGATTTCCACTCAATGCATCCCTGCCACCGCTGCCACTGCTCCCCGCGCTTGATATTTATTGTGGACCCGAGAGAGAGAGAGTGTGTGTGTGTGTGTGTGTGTGTGTGTGTGTGTGAGAGAGAGAGAGAGAGAGAGAGAGAGAGAGAGAGTGTGTGTGTGTGTGTGTGTGTGAGTGTGAGAGAGAGAGTGTGAGAGTGTGTGTGTCTGTGTCTGTGTGTGTGTGTGTAAGAGAGAGAGAGAGAGAGAGAGAGTGTGTGTGTCTGTGTGTCTGTGTGTGTGTGTCTGTGAGTGTGAGAGAGAGTGTGTGTGTGTGTGTGTATGTTTCTGTATGTGTGAGAGAGAGAGTGTGTGTGTCTGTGTGTGTGTGTGTGTGTGCGTGTGTGTGTGAGAGAGAGTGTGTGTGTGTATG
>NC_137693.1:10845202-10862702 GCF_963989245.1 Nansenia antarctica | reverse complement strand
TCCTCCGCTGTAAAACCTGTTGAGATGCAGGTGAACGTAGGCTGTCTTATATGCTGTTGGCATTGTGTTTACTTGCGCTCTAAAAAAAAAAAAATTGTGTCTGCGCTGGGGAGGGGGGGGGGGGCCTTTCTACACGTCCAGGCCCAGGGGCCCATTTTTTCATGATCCGTCTATGGGCCTTTGGCCTCTAGTCTAGTTTTGTCACTCTCGCTGTCTTTGTTTCTTTGCTTTGTTTTTCTGTTCTGTCTGTCTGACTGTCTGTCTATGAAATCTGTTAAGCGTCCTTGGGTCTGAGAAAGGCGCTATATGAATCCAAGATATTATTATTATTATTATTATTATTATTATTAATAATTCTGATTCTGATTCTGAATATGAGTACGACGATCTGACTCGCCGGGACACGAAACCAAACCGCACGCTAACCTCTTCTGACCACTCTCTTAAACGCTGTGGGAAGCAGAGCGGAGAACGAGGCGAGGTTTCTGTAATCCTCGGTCGACTCCAACGTCTCACACACACGCCGCAGCCAGACCCCAGACGCTAAGGTCAGGCGGTTACCGTCCAGACGGCGGGGGGGGGGGGGGGGGGGGGGGGCGGAATCGCTAGGTCGCTACGCTCGGCTGCTCCTCCGTCTTCATAACGAAGGAGTTTATTAATTTCTTCTTACTGTAGGCTATGAGTAGGATTCTTTTTTTTACACCGGTCTCCATTCTCCCTAATGAGGTGAATTGTCCCTTTTTTAAACACCCGAGACCTGGGGACGATGACAATGCTAATTACAGCACCCCTGGCCCGAGAACGCTGACGAACGCTGCGTTTCATGTTTCTCATTAGACAAAAGGCCTGACCCGGGTTGAAGGTTGGTTCTTTTCGGATACTTTGAGTTTGATCGAGGCTGTCTGGAGCCCCCCCCCCTGGGTGGGCGGGGCTTGCACATCAAGGGGACTATTCCGTGCGCTCCGTCGCCCGAGGCAAGATCAGTCAGGACAGTAACCTGGCAACATCAAGCAGGGCCGTGACTCAGCAGACCCAGTAGGACCTGCAGCTCAGGACTGTGATTCTCTCTAAAAAATGAGTCCGGCTGGCAGCCTAGAAGTTAGGGGTTTGCTGGCGTCACATCTAAGGTTTCCTACCAATGGCCGTAGTGCCCTTGAGCAAGGCACTTAAGCCCTGACTGCTCCAGATGTGTTTGACGGGGGCTGAGCCTGTGCCCAGAGCCCAGAGCTCTGTCCTCTCCCTGTGTGTGTGTGTGTGTGTGTTGTCTCAGGGTGTGAAAAAAAAAACTCCCCTCGGGGATAAATAAAGTATATCTTCTTCTTCTTCTTCTTATCTAAGCAGACGCACTAGGACAGTACTTCCAGAACTCGTCTCAGCAGACCCAGTCGGACAGTACTTCCAGGACCCATCTCAGCAGACCCAGTAGGACAGTTACCTAGAGGACCGTGACTCATCTGAGCAGGGAACCCAGATGGGACTAGAGCCAGTAGATCAGTCTCCCCTTTCTTCCATTACCCTGGTAATTCCAGGACTGCGGATGGCAAAGTCACACAGTACCTTCATCTGTCTCAATCTAAGCCGTCACTGCCATTACAACATCCCCATTTAGCATGGCGGCTCAGGACTGGAGAGGTTTGTCCCGGACATAAATTACAGTCAGCTTACTCTTTCACTAGAGAGCTTCTTCTTCTTCTTCTTCTTCTTCAATGGGGGGAGAGCCTCCAGTGGAAGTGTGACCGGGTGGACGATGGTTTAATCTGCTTACGGGGAAACATCTGCAGCCTCGGCAGATTTCTCTGGAGTCGGCGGGTGGAAATCTACGGCCACAAGACACTGCTGTTTCAAAACAAACCGTTTTTTCATTTTCTTTCTTCTTTTTTTAAACAGTACAGTGCTGTACAGTGTTGGGGGAAGCTACTGTGAAATAATGCATTTAGCTACTTGAGCTACCAATTATTTTACAAGGGAGGAAAGCTACCCCTGAGAGAAATATAGTTTGGAAAACTAAAGAAGAAGAAGAAGAAGAATATACTGTATTGATCCCCGAGGGGAAATTATCTTGTTAGCACCCTCCGTGACAGCACAGCACTGGGCTCTGGGCACAAGCTCAGCCTCCGTCAGGCATCCCAGGAGCAAATAGGGGTTAAGTGCCTTGCTCAAGGGCACATCGGCAGTAGGATACCTTAGATATGACGCCAGCAACCCTCCAGTCACCACCAGCTCACATCAGTGGTGATCGAACCAGCGACCTTCCGATTGCTGGCCGGCCTCTCTAAACACCCCCACCCCCGCCCAAAAAAATAAAATAATAATATGGCAAAGTGGTTCACTACATCTGACATTTGATGTATAAGGGTTAGAATAATAGTTAGATGTTGTGTTTTGTGCTTACGTTTGGAGCATTTGTAGTGACGGTAGTTTGCTACATCTCTGCATGACAAAAAAGCATAAAAAGTACCGTAGTAGATTTAACTACCAGCGAGGTTCAAACTGCAGCAGTTAAACTACATGTAGTGGAACGACTCCTGGACCCCGGCGCTGACCTTATTAAAACACAGTCCTGCCATTATTAAACACTGTTAAAAAACACCCCCCAAGAGCTCAATTAACTCTAGTGTGAAACCTGCCTAGCAGGCTTCTACAAAGTTCTGAGAGAGAGAGAGAGGGGGAGGGAGAGAGAGAGAGAGTTTATACTGTATGTGTTTGTATGTGTGTGTGTGTGTGTGTGTGTGTGTGTGTGTGTGTGTGTGCGTGCGTGCGTGCGTGCGTGCGTGCGTGTGTGTGTGTATGGTGTGTGTATGTGTGTGTGAGTGTGTGTGTGTGCACGCGCGTGTGTTTTATAGGACGCACGGCACAAAGCTATCGACTGATTTTGGGCTGTTGACCCATGGATCACAGTGTATTTGGCAAGCTGGCTGAAGCCTAGTTGGAGTCAGGCTCTGAGTCAGGCTCTGGAGTCAGGCTCTGAGTCAGGCTCTGGAGTCAGGCTAGGAGTCAGGCTAGGAGTCAGGCTCTGAGTCAGGCTTGACATGGATTTCCATAATAGCCGCTGAGTAAAGAGTCAAGTGGAGGCTTGAATTCAACAAGGCAACAACGGTTGTATTACTGACATGAATTAAGGGATGTTTCTGTAACAGCGTGAGAATCATATAGGGGGGAAGAAGAGTTTCAATGACTGCACTAAGCTAATTATGATGACTACATGATCACAATAATAATATAAAGAATATTAGTATTCATAAGAATAAGAATAACAACAACAATAATAATATTCATAATAATAATAATAATAATAATAATAATCGTCATCATCATCATTCTTATTATATATGATGATAATTAAAATGCAGTTACATTGGGAATGGAGCCCTCATTTAGATCCAGTTCTTATTGCTGTCGAGGCTGCCGGACTGTGTTGAATGTGTAACAGGACGTTGTGGTATTAAAGTATTAAAGAGGTTTGTTTTCCTGGTAGAAACTTCCACTCATTCCCAGTCAGGCTTTGAGAGAGACGGAGGAGAGTTGAGTTGACAGGTTTCTCATAAAAGACATTTCATAATGAAACATTTAGAGAAAACAGGTCCGCACCCACGCAGAAACACACACACACTTACACACACACACACACACACACACACACACACACACACACACACACACACACACACCAGACACACACACACACCAGACACACACACACACACACACACACAAACACACACCAGACACACACACCAGACACACACACACACACACACACACACACACACACACACCACACACACACTCACACACACACACATACACACACACACACACACACACCTCTCTCTCATGTCTGTCTGTCTGTCACTCGAGACTGCATATTTCATCTGTCCGCATCGTTGCAGTCACACACTGTGGGTCTGCAGAGCAATTAAAACACATCAATCATAGCTTTCAGTCACGTGGTTTCTTCCCTAGCAACCACCAACCTGACGGGCAAAAAGTATCATAGCAACATCGCTCAACATGGCTGCCTACTATTTAGACCACCTCACTCATGAAGAACTATCAAGATACACGACGGTGATAGGAGTGGAGGATTGACACCATTCAAATAGTGTTGGATTCCCTGTCTTCTACTCTATCCGGACACGTTGGAATTATTTTCCTAACCCCCGGAGAATCAAAGTTATTGACCTGCAAAGGGTGCCTCCTTGACCGGCTTTTCCCGTGAATAACACCGGTTATGGAGGTGGTACAAACATAAGACTATTATTGCTAAATTCACCATCAGTATACGGTCATTTTGAGCCCTTAACCACCGCGCTGACACCCCGAGAAGATATACTTTTAATATGAAACTCGATCAACCGGGCGTTCACCGGCTGCTGGACGAAACTCCCAACTCCCGCTGTCAGTGAGGCGAGGGAATATTTATATCCGGGAATTCGCTCCTTGCTGTGTCCACGGTGATAGGAGTGGAGGATCGACTCCATTCAAATAGTGTTGGATTCCCTGTCTTCTACTCTATCCGGACACGTTGGAATTATTTTCCTAACCCACGGGAAATCAAAGTTATTAACCCGCAAAAAGTGGGTTTTGCCCGTGGGTTTTGCCCGCAAAAAGTGCCTTTTGCCCGTCAGGTGGGCGTTTCCACTATGCTGTGACGTCACATGAAAGCTATGAATAAAGGCTCCATCTGGCAGGCTGGATGCACGGCCCTCCAAGAGGCTCCTAAAACACTCAGTACCACAACCTGTGTCCTTGAGTCTGGGGGGGGCTGGGGGAGGGGGGGCTGTGGGAGGTAGACATCACAGAGCAGACTCATTGTAATGCATAGAATGGACCTGAATGAGGAATGGTATCAGACACACTCACACACACACACTCACACACACACACACACACTCACACACACACACACACACACACACACACACAGACACACAGACATACATACACACATGCACACATGCACACACACACAGACACACACACACACACACACATACACACACACACACTCACTCACACACACACACACAGACACACAGACATACATACACACACACGCACAAACACACACCCACACACACATACATACACACATGCACACATACACAGACACACACACACACACACACACACACACACATACATACACAGACACACAGACACACAGACACACATACATACATACATACACACATACACACATGCGCCCGCGCACACACACACACACACACACACACACAGCAGACACACTCTCACACACACACACACACACACAGACACACAGACACACACACGCTGTCGCTATGACAACGATGTCCTCTTGGCCTAATGGCCTTGTGTCTTCCATGCAGGAGACCCGGGTTCAAACCCATTTCATCACAAGAGCGCCGGGGCAAAGTAGAACGATCGGTTTCAGTGTGACATCATCACACCCCCATGGCCCCCCCATGGCCACTCTGAGTCTGCTCCGCTTCTGTTACTACAGCTGGACCTCAGACACCCCCAAATAACCACTTACCATCCCCAGACCCCCCCAAATAACCACTCACCATCCCCAGACCCCCCCCCCCCCCCAAATATCCACTCACCATCCTCTGTTGCTAGAGCTGTACCTCAAATAACCATGACCATCCTCTGCTGTAACCACAGACGGACACCACCCAAATACACACAGAAACACCACCCTAATCCAGACAGACACACCACCCAAATACACACAGACACACCAACCCAAATACACACAGACACACCACCCAAATGCACACAGACACATCACCCAAATACACACAGACACACCACCCAAACACAGACAGACACACCACCCAAATACAGACAGACACACCACCCAAATACACACAGACACACCACCCAAATACACACAGACACACCTCCCAAATACAGACAGACACACCTCCCAAATACACACAGACACACCTCCCAAATACACACAGGCACACCTCCCAAATACAGACAGACACACCACCCAAATACACACAGACACACCACCCAAATACACACAGACACACCTCCCAAATACACACAGACACACCACCCAAATACACACAGACACACCACCCAAATACACACAGACACACCACCCAAATACACACAGACACACCACCCAAATACACACAGACACACCACCCAAATACACACAGACACACCACCCAAATACACACAGACACACCTCCCAAATACACACAGACACACCACCCAAATACAGACAGACACACCTCCCAAATACACACAGACACACCACCCAAATACACACAGACACACCACCCAAATACACACAGACACACCTCCCAAATACACACAGACACACCACCCAAATACAGACAGACACACCTCCCAAATACACACAGACACACCACCCAAATACACACAGACACACCACCCAAATACACACAGACACACCTCCCAAATACACACAGACACACCACCCAAATACACACAGACACACCACCCAAATACACACAGACACACCTCCCAAATACACACAGACACACCTCCCAAATACACACAGACACACCACCCAAATACACACAGACACACCACCCAAATACACACAGACACACCTCCCAAATACACACAGACACACCACCCAAATACAGACAGACACACCACCCAAATACACACAGACACACCTCCCAAATACACACAGACACACCACCCAAATACAGACAGACACACCTCCCAAATACACACAGACACACCACCCAAATACACACAGACACACCACCCAAATACACACAGACACACCACCCAAATACACACAGACACACCTCCCAAATACAGACAGACACACCACCCAAATACATACAGACACACCACCCAAATACACACAGACACACCACCCCAAACACCGACAGACACACCAACCCAAACCCAGACAGACACAGTGGACTGTATCAGCATGCTCTGAGCCGCCCCCCAGTCCCAGTCACCCTGATGAGGACTGGGGGAGTACAACTCCTGAATAACTCTCTCTCTCTTGATTTATTTATTTCTCATATTAAAAACTCCTCTCTGGAAAAAAGCCTGTCCTAATGTTTTATTCAGACGGTGGGACGGCAGCGTGCCAGTGGCGGCGGCGGTGGTGGCGGTGGGGGCCGTATCTGACTCATCACAGGTGCTGTGGATTAGCCAGCAGAAAACAGCAGCGGGCCAGCCAGCCAACCGGGCGCTCAGCCTCTCAGACTGCACGGCTCACAGGGTTTTAGCTGGAGAGTAATACTCTGGGATAGTGAGCAAAACACACAGGGAAATTAATGTCAAACACCCGCAACCTGGGCGAGGGCTTAAAGCTCGGCGGAGCGCGACGTCTGACTGTAATCTTTTTACGACAAACTTCTGGGTTTCTGAATAGTATTTGGGTTTGGGAGTATTATTTAGGTAAGGGTGTTTGGTTTGTTTTGGGGAAGTGCTCGGATGGATCAGTGGTTGATTACTTGTGCCTGGAGAGGCGTGCGGGGGGGGGGGCTTGCACTTCAGGAGGTGCAACGGAATCTCCTATTCCGTGCTGTCGATTCGGTTCCCGTTGCATTCCTAGGCACGATCAGTCAAGCCCCACGATGAAGCGTTTGAGGGGAAACAAATACTATTTGAACCCAGGTCTGATCTGTGGAGCTGGGGTTAGCTCTCCTCCTCGCAGTGTCAGTGTATACAGCTTCTGTAATATGAAAAAATTACAACTAAAATCTTCCTTTTTCTAGCATTGTAACTGCCAATCGCAGATTATTCACTTACGCTAAACGCGTCTGCTAAACGCCAAACAATGTAAATGTAAATACAAACAAGCTCCCATGTGGCCAGTCAGCTTGAATACTAAACTCTGTGCCCTGGAATTAACCCTCTCAGAGGGAGGAGAAGAGAAGAGAAGAGAAGAGAAGAGAAGAGAAGAGAAGAGAAGAGAAGAGAAGAGAAGGAGCTGAGGGGTTTTAGCTAACGAGAGCCATGCCGAGAGGGGAGGCGGGGGGGTGAGGGGAGGGGATGAGGAGAAGGAGGGGGGGAGATGCAGACGGAAGGAGGAGAGGAGAGGAGAGGAGAGGAGAGGAGAGGAGAGGAGAGGGGTATTAGGTAACAAGAGCCATGCAGAGAGGGAAAGAGGAAGGCAGGGAGGGTAGGGGAGGAGGAGAAGAAACACTAGGGGGAAGAGGGAGAGAAAGGAAAGGGGAGGAAGGATAGAAACGCTAGGGGGTGGGGAGGGAGGAAAAGGGTAAGAGAGGCTTATAAGTGTGGTGTGAGAAAATAGCTTGTTGCCTCCAGTTCCCTAAGTGGACTAATGCTAGAGCAGATCGACCACTGTGAGGAGAAATGATGTTCGGAGACTTAAATGACCCTGCTCGCAATTACCGGGCCCTCATTTTTACCACCCCCTTACGGAGGAAAAAATCCCCATTAGTCCAGCACTAGTTCCCGAAAAATGAAATAATCAATGTCCTGAGAACTCAGTCCTTACAAAACAAGAGATAGGCACAAAGGCAGAACTACATAATTAGAAGCGATTACAACACTTACTTCGGTCAAGGTCGTGACCTTTTTTTTAGGACAGAGTGAACATTCTGTTCAATCCAAGCTTTATTGTCCCCGGGGGGGGGGGGGCGGGGTGATTCATTGTGTAAGGCCAGGGTATTCACAGTAGACGGAGAAATACAGTGTAAACAACATGCCTGGGAAAGGCAGATGGAGGCAGGTAAAAGACAGACGACTTAGAATGATGAAGTGTCTGTCCGAGGAGGAGAATTCATTGTGTTCATCGACGTGTTTCACAGGAGATACAACATGCTGTAGAGCAGTGGAGGCGGACATCGGGGGACGGGCTCATTGTAATGCATGGGACGGAATGAGGAATGGTCACCAAACACACGGGTTTCCAGGCATTCACAATGACTATCCCACGTGTGTTTGATACCGTTCCTCATTCCGTCCTACACAGTACAACGAGTCCGTCCTCCGATTTCTACCTGTACTGTTTCCCCTTGTGTCTTAAAAAAATACAAATAATACATCTTCCTTCCTTCTAGCACGACGACTGCCAATGGCCCCAGGCCTAAGCATAGATGACTTTTTTCCTGCTATGATTGGTGGATAGTTGATTTACTAAATCATTTATCTATCTAAATCTATTTACTCAAATGGATTGATTGTAAGTCGCTTTGGAATAAGGCATCTGCTAAACGCCGAAGCTCAGTGGCCTTGCGGTTAGAGTGTGCGCCCTGAGATCGGGAGGTTGTGAGTTCGATCCCCGGCCGAGTTATACCAAAGACTATAAAATGGTACCCGATGCCTCCCTGCTTGGCACTCAGCATTAAGGGTTGGATTGGGGGGGGTAAGACCCTGCGACATACCAGCGTCATGTCCAGGGGGTGTACTTGTACCATCAAGCCGTCTCATGCTACGGAAACACGAGATAGGCTCCTGCCCTATGGGCCATTAGGCTCGAGAACCATCGGTTCTCAAGGCTACTTACTTACTAAATGTCAAATGTAATGTAAATGTGCCTCTCCTGCACAGTATACTATCGACACTACAGAGGCCATCGGCCGGTGAAAGACAGAGTACTTACTGTTGTGAAGTTCATGACCTTGAGTATCCAGATGGTGAGAGTGAGGTTGATCAGGATTAGGATCATCAACAGCAAGACGAAGAAGTAAAGGCAACGTTTCCTCCAGCCGTAAATGCCCACTTTGTACACGTGTGGTTTCTCTGAGCTCGCAACATTGTTCCTATGAGTGCACTGTTCTTGGGTCATCTGGAACACAGGAGAGGAGAGGAGAGGGGAGGAGAGGGAACCGTTAGTACAGGTAGAACATGTAGTGTACCCCCACACACACGCACCACCACTTAAATTAAGAGAACATGAGACTTCAGAACAGATAGCGGATTAAGCCCACACCATCACATCATTTGGAAGAGGAGAAGGAGAGGAGAATAAGAGGGGACAGGAGAGGAGAGGGCGAGGAGAGGAGAATGAGAGGGGACAGGAGAGGACAGGAGGAGAAGGAGAGGGGAGAAACAGAAGGGAGAGGAGAGGAGAGGGCAGAACAGGAGAGGAGGTGGAGGAACAGTAAGGAGAGGAGCGGTGGAGAAGGAGAGGAGAGGAGAGGTGAGGTGAGGAGAGGAAAAGAGAGGATAGAAGGAGAAGGAGAGGAGAGGAGAGGAGAGGAGAGGAGGAGAAGGAGAGGGGAGATGCAGAAGGGAGAGTAGAGGAGAGGAGAGGAGAGGAGAGGAGAGGTGAGGAGAGGAGAGAGGAGAGGGGAGGAGAGGAGAGGAGCAGAAGGAGAGGGGAGATACAGAAGGGAGAGTAGAGGAGATGACAAGATAATGGCGATGATGACACAGATATAACGGCGACTATTATGTTGGGCTTAATCTAACTCAGGTATCACAGCGGCCACATCCGATTTCTACATCTCCATTACTCCCTCTCTCCCTCTCTCTTGATGTGCGGAGAGTGTCCATTAATGATCATACCAAACGTCCGCCCTGGAAAGAGGGACACAGCCTCGTTCACTTCAAGCTCCATAATAATAGCCTAATAACTCTATACTAATACTGTTTACTGTCTACAGAGCGTTTGAGTGGCTGGCTCGACACCGCTGCAACCAATCGCATTTGACAACCGCACGCATCCAGCGCTAACTGAAACAAATGAGAGCAGACACACTCTGTGTGAACTCCAAAGCCTGTCAGCAGGAGGGGGAGATCACGTCAGGCTGGTGGCATTCCCTGTCTGTACGGTAGGGAGGGATAGATGTGGTGCACAGGGGAGGCCACCAGGGGGAGGCTGCTGGAGGTAGGAAGTCGTAGGACGAGGCTCGGAACGGAATGAGGAACGGTTGTCAGACCGATTTCCGCCTTCATCCGTCTCCTCTGAGGGGGAGACGTTGTTATGATGATGAGAATCATGATGATGATGATGATGATGATGAGGATGAGGGTCTTCGCCATCATAATCAACATCATCATCATCATCATCATCATCATCATAACGACTCTAAAAGGTTCATTATACAGTATGTAGGTAGGTACCATAATTAATTTAAGATAGAACCTGATCTGTTCAAAGTGCTTCTCTCTATTGGTCCCGAGGGAGTTTCCAAACAGCACCAAATGATCATTGATCGCTCGACTAGCCCTGTTTTCCTGTTTTGTAATGTCGTCCTGGATACCCTCAGGTAAACATCGGGCTCGGAGCAGGACAGAACAGGACAGTACAAATACACATCAGACAGTAACTGAAGCACAGACAGTTTGCGGCGTACGTGCACAGCCTTGATTGGACCGCCTCCAGGGAGAGGATAGTAGACAGCAAGTCCGTAGTGTCTATTGTACGGCACAGTACCAACTTAAACTTAAACATACTGGACAATGATGTCCTGTGTGCAAAGGATTTCAGTTGAAGTAGTAAACCGATTAGTCCTGAGTAGGTTATAAATGTGTTATTACACATTGCACACTGCACAGCAGGTCAAATTCATCCTATCTTAAGCTACCACCCTGGCAGCCTATCAACAACACTCCACACACAGCAACACACAGAGTAGACACAGGGAAAAAAAGATATATTTTGGAGGGAAAAAAGACAGCTCGAATACGATAGGAGAAATGGTGCTTGGTTACAGCCTAAATCATGGTGTTTTAAACTCATCAAGGGAGAGGCACACAGAAGGAAAAAATGAGCAGCCAGGAAAAGAAAATGGAAAGTTGGAAGCGAACCAGAAGGCTGCCCTTTGAGTGTTCTCCCCACCGCCGGTCCAATTGAGTCTCTTAGTGAGTCAGTTAGAGCCTAAAGAAAGCACGGCTAGCGCCCACAACACAACGTCTGTTTCTGATTAGAGGGAAGCCAAGCATCCCTGAATGTTATTGGTTCTGTCTCCGGTGCCAAATCACCGGGCGTCTCTCCATCAACTCTCTCTTTTTACTGACAACATGGGGTTTGGTAGCGGAATCTGGCAACTTCTGCCCTACATCTGTCTTCACGGGCGAATGGGCTGTCTCCCAGCAAAAATGTGAATATAGAAAAATACACAACATGTTCAACTGCAAGAAGCTACTGGATGGATGCTAAACTGCTTATAGCTAGATAGATGCTAACATGTTTATAGCTAGATAGATGCTAACATGTGTTTAGTCAGATGGATGCTAACATGTGTATAGCCAGATGGATGCTAACCTGTTTATAGCTAGATAGATGCTAACCTGTTTATAACCTGTTAATAGGTAGATGTTAACATGGGTTTAGATATGTCCAGACAGGAATAATAAGAGGACCCGGAAGAGTCTTATGTAATGTTGCAAGCGAACTGTCATGGATTTTTCAAGCCAGGTTATTCGTAAGATTATTAAAATACTATCCGCTTGTTAAGTCGTGACGTGTTTCCGGGTCCAACGTTGGCTGAGGCGCTGTCTTCGAAATGCCGAAATAATAATAATAATTAATTATATTTATATAGCGCTTTTCCGAGGCTCAAAGACGCTGACAATATGGAGAAAACTGGAAAGTGCTGTCCCTCTTGTTGTATGAATAGATCCGAGTCTAAAAAAACGATTAAACTGTCATTCTACCGCTGTAGTTCACAGGTACTCTGGTGCGGGGAATTTCTGGTTTGGACTCGGAAATAGTTAAACGTCACTTTTGACGTCAGACTTAACAAGCGGATAGGCCTATATTCACCTGACACAAACATCAACCCTACAAGTAGGGTTGCTAACTGACCTGTATTAGTCGGGATGTCCCTCCCGTATTTTGGGCTCGATGAATATACGAATAACGACCTCCCTTGTCCTGTATATTCATCCAATCACAGGCCCCCCTATGGCATAAATGCGCCAATTCCTGCAACCCCCCCCCCCGCGCCCCGTGCAGTGGCACGCCATCTTTTGTCCCGTATTTGCAAATGAGAAAGGTGGCAACCCCCACCTCCAAGTATACTACTTCATGTTGTTCTATGGAAGTTGTGTCCTCACCCACATAAATTCAATGCTTTCTTCCATGGCCTCTCATCGCTCCACTTTAGATAATAATAATAATAATAATAAGCCCAAGTCTGTTTAATCTAGTCTGATGTAAAAAGGTCACAGAATCGTAGTCAACAATTTAACAAGCGTTGAATCTGCTCCGAATCTAATAAAAATAAAGAGCCCTCTCTCAATTATTCACTGGGCCAAACAACACCAACAACATAATCCATTAGCTAATGCTCTTCTCAGAGTGTGAACACAGACAACGGCGAGCCACATTTGTCTTGAGGGCTAAACGAACACTAAAGCAGCTGAATAGAATTGTTTTGGTCTGATAAAAATATAGGACAGCTTTTTTTAACTGGATTCGCTACGCTTATTAACGGTCTTATTTTAAATCTGATAAAAGATAACTTGGCAAAGTATCTATCTATCTCTCTCTCTCTCTCTCTCTCTCTGTGTGTGTGTGTGTTTGTGTCAGATATGATACCCTCCTCCTACATAACAGGGTTATATTGGGGTTATTGCAATAGTGTTCATATCATTTGGGCACAAATGGACTCTCTAGTCACTAACTCTGAGGATCAGACAACACTCTCTATTCATGATGACGGGCTAGTTCTGTTACAAAGAGAGCGGTCCAACCAATAACAGGTTATAGAAGATTATTCAGGAAGACCTCCTTCTAAGGCATTCATTTTTGGATTATAAGTGTTTAAGAAGTAGCTAATTGGGCCATTGTGGCATCTTTTTTAGCCATTTATTAGGTCTTTACTCAGTTTTCATATCCTGTTGTTATGGGTCATGTACTAGCCCCGCCAGTTAGCTGTGATTTCAGCAACACTCCACTCACTGGCTCACACACAGGGATTCAAACAGCGATGTTGAGGGTTACTGGCCTCCCTAACTAGCCTCCCTAACATCAAAGCCAACCCTGCCCACCCATAGACAGCACTGTTATGGGTGTGGGTGTGTGTGTGTGTGTGTCTTGAGGGGTTTCATCCATTTTTCAGAGGTTGTAGCTGCTACCTATCATGTAATGATCCACTATAGCATTGAACCACAGAACCACATCAGAGCAAAAACATGAAATGATGATGATGATGATGATGATGATGATGATGATGATGCAATGACGAGACACTAACTCAATAGCAGCTAAAAGTGTTTGGGGGGAATCACACACTAACTCAATACCAGCTACACTAAAAGTGTTTGGTTGGGGTTGAGATCAACACTCCGCTGGGAGGGGAGGGGGGGTGTCGGGGGGGGGGCGGGAGGAAGTCTGGGGGGGGGGACTGTAATTAACACAGGCACTACTCAGAGAGATGGAGAGAATGAGAGAGAGAGAGAGAGAGAGAGAGAGAGAGAGAGAGAGAGAGAGAGAGAGGAAGCACAGAAACCCTCCCCTCCTCTCCTCCAGATCAGCTCCAGCCAGTGACAGGTCACTAAGAGTCAGGCTCCACGCTCGCCCCACCGCCCCCCGTTCCCCCCCCCCCCCCCCCCCCCCCCCCCTTCATTCCCCTGGGAGAGAGACAGTGATGGTAAATTGCCTGTCTCTCTTTACTAGTGTCTTCTCCTTCTCTCGCCCCCTCTCTCCCCCTCTCTCGTTCCACTGCTGTGAGAGGCTAACACCTTAATCATAAGATTGTCATACAGGCTGTGGCACTCGGGTGAGTAACAGACCCCGGCTGCAGAAGGGGGACTAGTATACTGAAGTGTACGAGTGAATCCCAGAGGTCCCTGGAGGTGTAGCAGAGGGGGTTCGGAGACCAAGCTCATGTAAAAGAGGAGAGACAGTTACGTTAGCTCACCGAGTTACTTCCTTCCTAGGCTTTGGCTTAGGAGGCTACGGCAGTCTTGCCGGCAAGGAGACCCGGGTTTGAGTATTAAATGAGAGTGCCTGCCTGCAAAAACAATATCCAATTGGTATGTAATGTTACAGGACAGCGTTTCAGTGGAAGGAAGACTTTGTGTCAATTTCAGAGCAAGCTCGGAAGCTCTGCAGATCTCCAGGGTTTCTGTTCAGACCCGTGAATTACCCCCCCCCCCCCCCCCCCCGAAGGGGATCGACCGGGATCAAGAGGATATGAAACATCTGCTATTGGCTCAGGTCCCTGTCTGTCGCCGGGATGTCCTCAGCTATTGGACGAGAGCCTGTAGGGCTGGATTCTCTGCCGTGTAAACAACCAGATGGCTCACTACTAATTTCACCAATATCACAACAACATTATCAGAGAGAGCCAAGTCTATCTGCCAGCTCTCTGAGTGGACGTCGATGATACTTTCCTAAAAAGTTGTTGTATCTTAAATTTGCTATATCTTCTCTGACACATTTTTACCAATGCCGTTAAGATCAAATTTCCCCCTGCTTATCTTGAATTGGAATATTAAATGTCCTTATTTACAGTGTCTATTTGAACATAATGTGCAACCAGAAGGCAAAGTTATTTTTCAGGTTTTTACATGTGCTTAAACTAATTGCTAATGCCGAAGTCTAAGAACTGTACTTTCTTATAGTTGTGTAATGTGATGTAACGATAAACTTGAAACTTGAAACTAATGTCCTTCTGGAAGCCAATTATGAATTGCCGTGGACGATTTTTCCTGTCAGAACAGAAAGTGCAAAAAACATTCTGATAAAACTATTTCATTTAGCACATTAGCACGAAGACAACATATCTATTAGGTCAGTCCGCTTTCATGTAGTCTAAGCGATAAAGCCAATTATTTTCCTGTCTCCTGAGCTCTCAAACCAATTATTGCTAAAGTACACTTCTGCTCCATTCTTTATCACTCCTTCTTGTTAAACATAATAAGCTAACCCTGTAATTGTACACTCACTGAACACTTCATTAGGAACACCTGTCCACCTGTCAACTGTCCAAGCTGGTGGAGGGGGTGTAATGCTGCAGGGAATGTGTTCTGGGCAAACTTTGGGTCTGTTAATACCAATCAATCATCGCTTGGATGCCACAGACTATTTGAGTATTGTTGCTGACCATGTGCATCCCTTCATGGCCACAATGTACCCATCTTCTAATGGCTACTTCCAGCATGATAATGCACCATGTCACAAAGCAAAAAAATCGTCTCAAACTGGTTTCATGAACATTACAATGAGTTCAGTGTTTTTCATTGGACTTTCTAGTCGCCGGATCTGAATCCAATAGAACACCTTTGGAATGTTGTAGAACGGGAGATTCATAGCTTGAAAGAAGCACTTGAAATCGGAAAGGAATTGCGTGATGCAATCATGTCATCGTTGACCAGAATCTCAAAGGAATGTTTCCAACATCTTGTGGTTTCAATGCCACTATGTGCAGAACTCTGGCAGGGTTCTCACCCACACCAAGCCCTGGCAGCACATCACCCCCACCCTCATCGCCCTCCTCTGGCTACTAGTAGAGCCGCCTTGGGGGTCAAATAGACGCCCTTTTTAGAATGTAAATCTGCTATTTACACCCAGAGATCACTATAGGGCACTTCTTTTTTTTAGCCTGCCTCCTACACAGAAAAACTGCAAAACAAAAGCAGAATCATAACACAGTTTCACTCATTAAAAACATTGTTTCAAGAGAAGAACGCTGTGAAATCTGCACATTAAAAACAATAACACCTCAAACGAGCCGTGGGCTGTATTTTCACCCGACGCAAAGTTACCACAGCGATGTCACGCCTGCGCTCAGGTGGGTGGCGTAGCGGTAAACAGAAGCGTGCTCATGACAATAAGCAGGCCAAGTGCCACCAGGTGCCTGGAACATTCTAGCCTTGAAAATAGCCCTGACATTTCAGACACACCGCCCACCTCCACTCCAGGCCAGCGCCCACGTTTGCGGGAACACCGTTTTTTTTTTAATGGCGATAAAATCAAGGCCCTAGGTCTCTCTCTCCATCCTGATAACTACCAGTGGCTGCTCATGTAGAACAGCACCTCGAGGGCCGTCCTATGTTCATTAAGACACAGAACTCTAATGATGATAGATTTTAATAATTCAGAGAACATAACCATTATGGTCCAACGAGGTTCGTCTCAGGTCAGTTTCTCTGCAATGCAGGTGTGTGACAGAGCTAGGGAAGGTTGGAACCCGGCTCTCCCACAACTTCTAAACAGATGAAAGGTGGGATAGAAAGTCCCATAAGGCCTAGAGTGTGTAACGTGTGTTTAACTCATAGTGGGCAACAGTGGAAAACAGTAGATTTTGGAATTGACCTTGGAGTTCGAGGATTTGGTTCTTGAGTACACGTGCGTGAGGAGAGGCTGGTGGTGGAGGTAGACCTCGGAGGACGGGCTCATTGTAATGCATGGACGGGATGCATGGATGGGTTCAGTGTAATGCGTTCCATGCATTTCAAACGTGTGTTTGATGTACACGACCCAGATTCAATTCCAAAAGTAAGCCATTTACTCGGCTTCGCCTCGTGCCACAACCCTGTACAGTGGGAAATGTTTCCACAACCCTCGCCCTCGAATGGTAAATTGCTTTTCTACAACAGCCACCACATAATATAAAAAATAAATTTCCCACTTTTT
>NC_137693.1:10835202-10840202 GCF_963989245.1 Nansenia antarctica | reverse complement strand
CTTAGTCCACCCCCAGAACAGAAAGGCAGCTTCAACACAGACCCCCCCGCCCCCCCCCCGCTGTAACTGGAGTCATGGGCGAACACTCTGTCTCTCGTTGGTAAACCCAGTCCTTGCCCCCCCGCCCCCCAGAACAGAAAGGCAGCATAAGTGTTTCCACACTACGCCCGTTGTTACTTATTTATAGCCGCATGTTTCCCCCCAGGGGGGCTGAGTAATAGAAACCAAATGTGAGAGTGGGTCGGTCAGGGTCTGTCTGTCTGTGCGTCTGTCTGTGCGTCTATCTGTCTGCCTGCCCGTCTGTCTGTCTGTCTGCCTGCCCGTCTGTCTGTCTGTCTGTCTCACAGGGTCATAGAGCAGAGACACAGAGAGAGAGAGAGAGAGAGAGAGAGAGAGAGAGAGAGAGACAGAGAGAGAGAGAGAGACAGAGAGAGACAGAGAGAGACAGAGAGAGAGGGAGGGAGAGAGAGAGAGAGAGAGAGAGGGGGAGAGAGAGAGACAGAGAGAGAGAGAGAGACAGAGAGAGAGAGAGAGAGAGAGAGAGAGAGAGAGAGAGAGAGAGAGAGAGAGTTACGGTAGAGAGCAACTTCCAAAGCCATTCATTTCTAGGAAAGTCGCGACGCTGTTCCCAACTGTTTTGGAGGGAACTTTATTCTTTCTCCCCATCAACAACAACACATAACAAAGTCATAAAGTGGCTCTTCAGTCCAGAGTTTTCTCTCTCTCTCGTTTTCTCTGTCTCTCTGTCTCTCTCTTAGCGTCTAAAATAAACAATTCGCGACCATTTGGGAAAAGAAAGAGCGGAACCAAACGGGGACAACGGAACTCCGAAGAGAGTGTGATGGCACGTGCCCGGTCGTTAGCTTCATCAAAACAATGAGACAGGCGTAGTCTAAATAAAGAACTACCCCCCCCACACACTACACGCCCCCTTCCCGTTCCCCTCCCCGTCCCCCGACCCACCACGCTAATCCGCACATCCACACAGTAGTAAACCCACCGTAGTGAAAGAAGAAAAGTCTCTGAAAAAATCAGAAGAAGAACAAAAAAAGAAAAAAGCCAAACTTACCTCTCCCCCTGTCTTTTCTTTATCCCTCTCTTTCCTTCCTTCCTTCTCTCTCTATCTCTCTCTCTCTCTCCCAGCTCTCTCTCTCTCTCTCTAAGTCAGGGTGTGTCAGGCAGATAAAAGGAGATTGAGCTTCTTCTTAAAAAACTGCATGAGGCCTTTCCTCCTCTTCCCTTGTTCCCCCTCTCTCTAGCTGACAGTTTCCAGGGAGTGCGGAGGCACGCAGGCAGGCAGTAGCATTAGCGCTGTTAGCCCCTCTTGTCAGCTTTTCCAATAACACACACCCCCCCCCCACCCATCCCACACCCCCCACACCACCCCCCTTCCCCCCTTCAACCAAGTCCCTGCCCAAAGCCCTGTGTCGTTTCCTGGATTCTCTCTCTCTGCACACCCACACCCACACACACGCCCCCACACACATTACACACACACACACGCTCTGCTCTGTTCTGCTCGTGAGGAGTGTGTGTCCTTGTGTTCTGTGAGGAGTGTGTGTCCTTGTGTTCTGCTATTCTGGTATGCCGCACCGGTCGGCCCGTGAGGAAGCAGTAGGAATGAGTGACTGAGTTACAGCCGTATGGGTTCTGCGCCTGCCAGATTTAGAACCCTGGAGGAACACATGTGGCACGTTAACGAGGCAGGGCTGGCTTGGTGTTGTGATGACGAGTCTCTTCTGTGTTTGTGTGTGTGTGCGTGTGTGTGTGTGCGTGTGTGTGTGTGTGTGTGTGGTGTGCGTGTGCGTGTGTGTGTGTGTGCGTGAGAGAGAGAGAGAGAGAGAGAGAGAGAGAGAGAGAGTAGAGTAGGGAGAGAGAGAGAAAAAAAGAGACAGAAAAAGAGAGAAAGAGAGAGAGAGAGAGTAGAGATTGGAAAAAACACATTCCTCCTCCTCCACTTAATATGCCGTGGCCTGACAGTCCGGAGAAGCGCGGGAGGGAAGGAGGGACGGGGGGAGGGAGGGAGGAAATAACCACAAAGCTTTTTCCACACAGCATTTCTTCCTCCTCCTCTCTCCTCTGCCCCAGCCTCAGCCTCGGCGTGGTCAGAACCTCGTCTGATGAACAATAGTAATCATTGTTTAACACGCGCTGGGCCGGCCGGCCTCTTAACTGACCTGTCAGGACGGCCCACACTGTCCATGTTGGCGTGCGGCTGGCTAGCACCGCGACTAGGGGGGTTGATGATGCTTTAATCAATAAAGCAGTGGGGACTACCTAATAGGCTGGTTAGTAGGAGAACGAGACAGAGAGAGGGGTGGAGAGAGAGAGGGGTAGAAAGACAGGGAAGGAGAGAAAGGGGTGGAGAGAGAGGGACAGAGAGAGAGAGAGAGGGGGGTGGAGAGAGAAAGACAGAGCGAGGGTGGAGAGAGGGGACAGAGAGAGAGAGAGGGACAGAGAGAGGGGGGTGGAGAGAGGGACAGAGAGAGAGGGGTGGAGAGAGAGAGAGAGAGAGAGAGAGAGAGAGAGAGAGAGGGGTGGAGAGAGAGAGACAGAGAGAAAAGGAGAGTGAGAGAGAGAAAGAGAGAGAGACAACATTGCAGATCTTCCTCTACCCACTTATGAAGACGTCCTGTTTGAATGTTAGCGGGGGAGATATATCTGCCCCGATGGACAAAGAGATTTAAAGATGGGCTGAGGGAAGAAAGGCTTGAACAGACTGGAGGAGGGCTAGAGGATATAACACAAACACAACAGTGTGTGTTCCTGAGGTGTGTGTGTGTGTGTGGGGGGGGGGTTACTGCAGCAGGCTTTGTTGTGTTGTTGTGTGGAGACAAATGGAAAGAGAGAGAGAGAGAGAGAGAGAGAGAGAGAGAGAGAGAAGGAAGGGGAGAGAAAGAGAGAAGGAGGGGGAGAGAGACAGAGAGATGGAGGAGGAGAGAGATTGAGAAAGAGAGAGAGGAAGATAGAGATACAGAGAGAGGGAGGGAGGGAGGTGAGGGACCCCCCCCCACCCCAGACCCTCACCCCAGAGAGAGAGAGAGAGAGAGAGAGAGAGAGAGAGAGAGAGAGGAGGAGGAGAGAGATAGAGAGAGAGAGAGAGAGAGAGAGAGAGAGAGAGAGAGAGAGAGAGAGAGAGAGAGAGAGAGAGAGAGAGAGAGAGAGGAGGAGGAGAGAGATAGAGAGAGGAGGATAAAGATAGAGATACAGAGAGAGAGAGAGAGGGTGGGAGGGTGGTGAGGGGACCCCCCCCCCAGCCCAGACCCTACTCTACCTACAGGGCAGGATTGGCTCTGTCCTAAACCCTTCCAGACTGTGACGTGTCTCTTCTGCGTGGCTCTGTGCAAAACAACCAATTAAAGTTAGAGACGCTGCAGATTCAGGATTGAGGATTTAGAGTGGATCCAACAAAAAAAAAAAAAACAGGCCCTGCCGTGCTGAATATGTACTGTGTAGCAGATGTCATCATGAATAAAATATATGTTGTCAACGTGGGTTCGATCCTGGGTCTTCCTGTCTGCATACATACCGCATCACCAACCTGAGTCCATTAAGCTAAAGCCTTAGCTTCCTGAGGTGAATAGGTATCAGGATAGAAGATGACATCGTGAGTCTATCCAACTATTTACGGCTATCATCATTCGACAAATACATTACATTTACATCTTACACATTTAGCAGACTTCTTCATCCACTTACAACAACTACACAAGTAAGTGAATCATCTATCCGTCAGTCATCAGAAGAACAACACATCTATGCTAGGACCAGAGACCATTGGCAGTCATAATGCTAGAAGAAGGGGAAGAATTACTTTAAACATATAGATCATAATAATACTTATATATTATTTATTTACAGTAGGGGAACAGTACAGGGGGGTAGTGGGGATGGAGAGGTCTTTAGGATCTCCATTCCAAACCTGAGGTGGCATGCACACATACATGACAGTGCATGATGCTGTTATCCAAGGAGGTGGAGGTAGACATCGGAGGACGGGGCTCATTGTAACGCATGGAACGGAATATGGAACGGTACCTGAGCCCCGCCCTCCGAAGTCTACCTCCACCAGCCTCCCTTGTCTACCTCCACCAGCCTCCCTTGTCTACCCCCACCAGCCTCCACTGTCAACCTCCACCAGCCTCCCATGTCTACCTCCACCAGCCTCCCCTTGGTGTTCTACCTCCAGCAGCCTCCCCTGGTGTTCTACCTCCACCAGCCTCCCCTGGTGTTCTACCTCCACCAGCCTCCCCTGGTGTTCTACCTCCACCAGCCTCCCCTGGTCTACCTCCACCAGCCTCCCATGTCTACCTCCACCAGCCTCCCATGTCTACCTCCACCAGCCTCCCATGTCTACCTCCACCAGCCTCCCATGTCTACCTCCACCAGCCTCCCATATCTACCTCCACCAGCCTCCCATGTCTACCTCCACCAGCCTCCCATGTCTACCTCCACCACCCTCCCCTGTTCTACCTCCACCAGCCTCCCTCGTCTACCTCCACCAGCCTCCCATGTCTACCTCCACCAGCCTCCCATGTCTACCTCCACCAGCCTCCCATGTCTACCTCCACCAGCCTCCCATGTCTACCTCCACCAGCCTCCGATGTCTACCTCCACCACCCTCCCCTGTTCTACCTCCACCAGCCTCCCTCGTCTACCTCCACCAGCCTCCCATGTCTACCTCCACCAGCCTCCCCTCGGAGTGCAGCATCCCGCGCTGTCTCTGGCGCATACACGTGTTGTTGGTACACACAGCTTGTTGGTGAGTACACGTGTCTGAGGGGTAATGGCATGTGGGGTTGTTTCGGGACAGGGCCGCAAACTCATTTCCCGGGGTCATCGTTTGGATTGAATGTCACCGCCGTGCAAACAGACAGACAGGAGTGTGATTGGCAGACGGCCCGTCAGATTGATCAGTCACCGGAGGGGCCGCCGTCGACATCAGAGGGGACTTCCACCACCCCCCCCCCCCCCCCCCCAACGACACAATGAGTCCAATT
>NC_137693.1:10820202-10822702 GCF_963989245.1 Nansenia antarctica | reverse complement strand
AACTCAGTTTCATCACATCATGATTCCAGATCTATCGTCACGCCAACCAACAACAAAGTAGGATATGGGTTCCTCACCGCCCTCCTCCCAGAAGCACCACGGTAAATGGTAAATGGACTGCACTTATATAGCGCCTTTTTTGCTGCTCCAAAGCTGCTCCAAAGCGCTTTACAACGGCCTCTCATCATTCACCCATTCACACACACACACATTCACACACCAATGGCGGCAAGCTGCCATGCAAGGCGCCGGCCGGCCCGCTCACTGGGAGCAATTTTGGGGTTCAGTGTCTTGCCCAAGGACACTTCGACATGTGGCCAGCCGGGCTCGAACCGCCGCTCTGCCGACCCTGTGATCATTAGGCGGCGACTCTACCTCCTGCTGCCACAGCCGCCCACTCACAGCCGTGAAAACACTCAACCGCCTCGGACCGAGAGCAGTACGACCCAGGGCTGCTCTGGTTAGACGAGGGTACAAGACCGGCCCAACCCCCTGTGGACGTGGAGGAGCAGACCACACTATGTAGCACTGCCTTGTCTGCCCTCTACTACCCAACCCCTGCAGCTCAAGAGACCTCGCAGTGTTCAACAAGAACGCAAAGGACTGTGTAAAGAAATGGGAAACTGTCATATAACCACCACGCTTCAGAGAAACGAAAAGAAGAAGAACCGTCAAACTCCCTCCTCCAACAACCAGGAATCACCACCACCACCACCGCCGCCGCTGTTGTTGTTGGCTCTGGTGTGACAGGACTGTCGAACACGAGGAGGGGATATCGACCGTGTTCTGGGGGCTGAAGCAGAACACATGGGCACGTGGCTGTACTGGATTAAGGTAAGCATGGCTGCTTGGCTGTACACTCACTCCTCACAGCGACCAAGGCACGGCCACCATCTGTTTTGGGGGGGGGGGGGGTAGTAGACAGAGAGGTGTGTGTATGTGTTTGTGTGTGTGTGTGTGTGTGGGGGGGGGGGATGTCTGTTGATCCTACTGGCAGGGACAGTAGTCTGAGTCTGAGGAGGAGGTGGAGGAGGAGGGGAGTGAGGAGGGGGAGGAGGAGCAGGAGGAGGAGGAGGGAGGAGGTGGAGGAGGAGGAGGTGGAGGAGGAGGGGGAGGTGGAGGAGGAGGGGAGTGAGAAGGTGGAGGAGGAGGTGGAGGAAGAGGAGGAGGTGGAGGAGGAGGGGAGTGAGGAGGAAGAGGAGGAGGAGGAGGAGGTGGTGTACCAAACAGCTGTAAAATGGATTGATGGTCTGAGCATAATTCATAATCATGGAGACAGCAGAGGAATCGATGTTCTTACCCACATGACATTTCCTGCACACTCATTACAAGAGGCCCAGAGGGAGGGGTCGGACAGGGGATTACCGCCATGATCAATTCACACAACACAACTAACACATGCAACCCCCGGCCACAACACAAGAACAGCCACAGTGCGTACAGTATGTGTGTGTGTGTGTGTGTGTGTGTGTGTGCACTTATTAACTCAATACAACAATTTTCCTGTGATTGTGTTTAGACTCCTCACACACAGGCACACACACACAGGCACACACACAGGCACACACACACACACACACACACACACAGACAGACAGACACACACACACACACACACACACATACACACACACACACACAGGCACACACACACACACACACACACAGACAGACACACACACAGACACACACACACACACAGACAGACACACACAGACACACACACACACACACACACACACACACACACACACACAGACACAACATGGCCCGTCCTTGAACTAACGAGCTGCTTTACAAACACTGATGACACATCCGTCTGCAGCAAAAACCAATCATAAACAAAATCTGTTTTTTTTCACTTGATTTCTAAACTCCATTGTGCTCATCTCTTTAAAGGGAAGAAGGAAACAGTCTCTCTCTCTCTCTCTGTCTCCCCCCCCCCCCCCACCCTCTCTTTGTCTGCTATGTGTACCTGTCTGTAATTCTAAATGGGTCCCCCTACTAAACTCTCTCTCTCTCTAAAACGTTTAGAGAGTTTTGGCGTAAGGTCGATCCTACTTTTCCTTTGCAGGGAACACACTATCCAATTTAGCCCAACAAAGGAGGAAGGCGTTGTCTGGGAGGAATGCATCTCTCTTAGTTTGCCTTTCTGCTGTCTTATCTGATGTCATCATTAGTAGAGTCGATGGATGGGAATCTGCTGAAAAAAACAACAACCTTATGGCTCCTCTAAGGTTAGATACTGTAGGTTAATTGCTAACTGATTTGTCGTAAAATCACTCAGCCTTTTTACCTCTCTCGGGCTGATTGAGTTGCCTACGCACACGGAACACACGCACACACACACACGCGCACACACACACACAGACACACACACTAGTGGACACACACACGCACGCATGCACACACAGACACTAGTGTGTACACACGCACGCACGCACGCACGCACACACATACACACACACAGACACACACACTAGTGTGGACACACACATGC
>NC_137693.1:10788442-10793442 GCF_963989245.1 Nansenia antarctica | reverse complement strand
AGCCTAAAGACAGAAGGGTTAGAGGGGGGTGGAGCCTAAAGAGAGGAGGTTTAGAGGGGGGTGGAGCCTAAAGAGAGGAGGTTTAGAGGGGGGTGGAGCCTAAAGAGAGGAGGTTTAGAGGGGGGTGGAGCCTGAAGAGAGATGGGTTAGAGGGGGGTGGAGCCTGAAGAGAGAAGGTTTAGAGAGGGGGGGACTTACTTAAAACCTCCAACAGCACGTTTTCACTCCCTGAATGCAATCTTTACTGGAGGGACGAGATTTATGATTTCATTAGGCCTGGGATATTTATGATTACAACATTTATGACCACGGCGATTATGATTACAGTATGTATGATTATTATGATTACAGTATTTATGACGGCAGTAGTTATGATGACAGTCGGGCCTAGAGTATGACGACGGTAGTAGGCCTAGAGCATTAATAATTATGAACCACATATCAGAACACAGATGGTTGGAGCTACCTACCACGCCTGAGCGGCCACATCACATGAGCTTCATTACAAACCGCCCCCGCTACACGAGGCGTTGGCTAATGTGTGTAGTAGTAGACTAGGAAACCCCAGGCTGTAAAAAATAAACAGAACCATTCGAATGAAGTTAAACTGATAATGTGGTCTGTGGGGGACTGGGGGTGGACAGTTATTACGAGGTGTCGGTAACGAAGCAGAGGAAGAAGAAGACACTCTCCGGCAGCCCGGAGGCTGTGGGAGGACTAACGCTCCGTCTTCCATGACTCAACTCAAACGGACGCGACGCAAATGAAACACTCGACTGTTCTAAAACCGTTTACATTCACATTTAACATTCTCGGCGTTTAAGAAGGTTTACGCCTTCATCCAAAGCGATTTTTACAACAGATACACCGGGGATGAAACCAGAGCTAAAGGGGGGAGCGTTGAGGCGTTGGTAGGGTTGGTGGTTGCTCTAGTCTGCTTCCAAGCTGTACTGGTAAATAGTGAATGGACTGCACTTATATAGCGCCTTATTCCCAAGCACTTTACTATAGCTTTACTATAGCCTCTCATTCACCCATTCACACACCCATACACACACCACGGGCGGCCAAGCTACCATGCAAGGCGACGGCACTCTCAGTGGCGGGGATTAGTTTTTTGGGGGATTTGGTAATAGAACAATTGTACAAATAGTGCGACGCAGAGCTAATCTGACACCCCTCTGAGGAGATGATAACAACCATTATAGTTTTTTTCAAGTTTTCACGTTTTATTGTCACCTTACACAAGTGTAAGAGAGTTAAATTCTTAAGCTTCGGTTCCTGACATTGCAGCACAAGACAATAAGGCCATAGGCAAAATAAGTCAAGATAAAAAAAGAAGGGACAATAGTGACAACACATGTGTGACAAATAAGACAGGATACAATTAGCAGTAGTAAAAAAAATAAAATAAAATAGTACAAGTAGAATGTCATGAGTATTGCACTCGGTGGCGGTGGGTGTGAGAGGCGGTATTGAGTAAATGACTGTGAGCTTATGGTTTAGGTAGACCGTATGCATAGGGTGCGCTTGAGGATGATACATAGAGTAGGCTTGTTTATGAGGTTGATCGCCTGGGGGAAGTAGCTGTTGGTTAGCCTCTGAGTTTTGGCCCTGAGGCTCTGGAAGCGGCTTCATCTTTTGGACGGCATCTGTTCAAAGAGACTGTGGTTGGGGCTGGCTGGGAACTTTGATGATCCTCCGAGCTTTGCTGTCACACCGTTTGTTGTCTCTATCCTGGATGGAGGGAAGCTCACATCCACTGGGGTGCTCAGCTGTCCACACCACTCTCTGCCTGAGGTGGAAGAGGCGCTCTTATGCCTTTTTCACCACCTTTTTGGTATGCTAGTTCCAGGTGAGGTCGTCGGAGATACGCAGAGGAACTTGTCGACCCTGTCTATGGCGGACCCATTGATGGTAAATGGTAAATGGACTCCACTTATATAGCGCCTTTTTTGCTGCTCCAAAGCGCTTTACAACGGCCTCTCATTCACCCATTCACACACACACATTCACACACCAATGGCGGCAAGCTGCCATGCAAGGCGCCGGCCGGCCCGCTCACTGGGAGCAATTTTGGGGTTCAGTGTCTTGCCCAAGGACACTTCGACATGTGGCCAGCCGGGGCTCGAACCGCAGATCTGCCAACCTTGTGATCATTAGACGGCGACTCTACCTCCTGCGCCACAGCCACACTCACAGCCACAGCCACAGCCACATTGATGGCGCTTCGGTGATGACCAGAGCGCTGGCTGTGGTGTGTGCCCTCTCAGGTAGGTTGGTGTTGGTGTTCTCAAAGCGGGCGTGGAAGCTATGCTAACTAAGCTGTGCTAGCCGCGCAGCTAGGTCTCCCTTTGAAGTCTGATACTGTGTTGCAGCCCCTGCCACAGGCTGCGTGAGTCATTGCTACATAGCTGTCATCGCTACATATCTTTTCACTGGTATTCACATTTGGCCGCTCTACGGCGGTCGTGGCGGGCTTTCTTGTCATTCGTTTTGTTAGCGGATTTGAAGGCAGAATCTCTGGCGGTAAGCCCGCAGCCCTGACTGCACTATTAACCTGTGGCTTATGGTTTGGGGATATAACCGTACTGTTTTTGTGGGGGACAACTTCCTGTGTTCCGTGTTGAATGGATCCCCACGTCTCCTTGCGTGTACCCAGGTATGTCGTCATTCGTCTCATTTCATCTCGTCTCATTTCATCTCATCTCATCTCATCCGTCTTGCGTTCCCATGTATTCTCTCATTCATTATACAGGGTTGTTACAGTGTACTGTATATACACTAGGCCAGACACAGATGTCAGTGACATTTGCAGCATAAAGGGATGTGATATTAAGCCTCGTTGTCCAAGTTATCCTTGGAGGTGGGCACAATCTGTTGAAAACAAATTATACACGTCGTCGACACATTCTTAATCTTCTTCTTCTTCTTCTTCTTCTTCTTCTTCTTCTTCTTCTCCTCCTCCTCTTCCTCCTCCCTCCTCATGAGCATGTCAACATTCTGCCATGAGTGGAGCCATTGGAGATGCATTGTGTAGAGTTTGCAGCTAAGCAGACATAATGAACACACACACACACACACCTCAGTCAAGGGTGAGACATTACGGTGAAGTTATATAAAGTTCTACAGTACTCACAAAATACACAAAACACACACCCCCCCACCCCCGCCCCCACCACACACACACACACACACACTGATACATATAATAAGGAAAAAAAACACAAATCAGCATGGAGGCTGTGCATGATTGCAGTCGGTTGGATGTATCCTAATCTGCCTCTGAATAGCCAGCCGCGTACGGCCTGAGTGGAGAGACTAGTGGAGGTTGAGACGGAGCTCTTAGCATAAGCACACCACTGAGGAGCTCAGCTTAGCGTGGGCCGCAGAGAACAGGGGGAGGCTGCAACAGCAGCAGAAGGGGCAGCAGCAGCAGCTCGCCTATCACACACACACACACACACACACACACACACACACACACACACACACACACACACACACACCTCCACTCTCCAAATCCCTGGAGCTTCATGGAAACTTTCCAGACAGCCTTGGGCTAATATGGCCTTTGAAAACCGCCGCCCCCTTTTCATCTGCAGAATATTTACATCCAAACATTATCTGAATATACTGTGGAAGTGTGTCCAAACTTTTGACTGGTACTTTTTATATATATATATATATATATATATATATATATATATATATATATATATATACAGTATATTCAGATAATGTTTGGATGTAAAATATTCTGCAGAGACTGTTTGGATGTCAAGGGGGCGGCAGTTTTTAAAGGCCATAAGCTCAAAGCTGTCTGGAAAGTAATATATATATATACTGTATATATAAATGCGTATACGTATACTGTATACACGGTGGACACACTAACTCGTAGACTCTTCTCCTCTCCTCTCGCCCCGGTAGACAAGGGGCGCGGGCAGATGCTCCTCGCTCTGTGTTTTGAGGTTAACGCGGCTTTGAATTGCCAGTTTATTTCCGACGTTGCCAACATTTCTCTGCAGAGATGAATGCCTTGGAAGTAGGGCTGGCGGCAGTGGAGTATCAGGGTATTAGGCTTTATCTCAGCTTAAAACACATCCGGGGGAGACCCCAGGGGCGGGAGCTCAGCCTCCCGGATGTCTCCGAGCAGTTAAACGTTTAAAATGCTGACAGAATGTTATTTGTTGACATTTACCCACGGAACGTCCCAGAAGCTTCAAGCCTGACAGGAAAGCTATTCAAGGTTCTCTCTCGTCGGTGCCAAGGAAACGGCGATTAAACACTGTCTCCAGAAAAGGGCACGCGGAGCGTTCCAAAACCTGGTTTTAAACTAAAAATCAGACTCCTCGCTTTCGTGCCAATAGCGGGGGGGAGCGTACCAAGAGAGGACAGGAAACAGATGGAGGGGGTGAGCAAACAAAGGGAGGGAAGGTAGAACACCAGGGAGGACCGGGAAGGAGGGGACAGGTCGGATTAGAGAGGTGGGACGCAGTCGGAATGCTCGGTTTACCTCACGTTCCCGTGTGAGCCGGAATGGCTGTTTTTACGAATGAAAAGAGAGACAGACAGACAGACAGACAGAGTTTAACATACACCATCTAGAATACACCACCTAACCTCCACCATCTAACCTACACCATCTAGAATACACCATCTAACCTCCACCATCTAACTTACACCACCTAACCTACACCATCTAACCTCCACCATCTAACCTCCACCATCTAACCTACACCATCTAACCTAATACACCATCTAACTTCCACCATCTAACCTAATACACCATCTAACCTACACCATCTAACCTAATACACCATCTAACCTACACCATCTAACCTAATACACCATCTAACCTACACCATCTAACCTAATACACCATCTAACCTACACCATCTAACCTACACCATCTAAACTAATACACCATCTAACCTCCACCACCTAACCTACACCACTAACCACTAGCCTATAGCCTATCTAGCCTATCTAACCCC
>NC_137693.1:10767385-10774885 GCF_963989245.1 Nansenia antarctica | reverse complement strand
GGGGGTGGAGCCTAAAGAGAGAAGGTTTAGAGGGGGGTGGAGCCTAAAGACAGAAGGTTTAGAGGGGGGTGGAGCCTAAAGAGAGAAGGTTTAGAGGGGGGTGGAGCCTGAAGAGAGGAGGTTTAGAGGGGGGTGGAGCCTAAAGAGAGGAGGTTTAGAAGGGGGTGGAGCCTAAAGAGAGGAGGTTTAGAAGGGGGTGGAGCCTAAAGACAGAAGGTTTAGAGGGGGGTGGAGCCTAAAGAGAGGAGGTTTAGAGGGGGGTGGAGCCTAAAGAGAGGAGGTTTAGAGGGGGGTGGAGCCTAAAGAGAGGAGGTTTAGAGGGGGGTGGAGCCTGAAGAGAGGAGGTTTAGAGGGGGGTGGAGCCTAAAGAGAGGAGGTTTAGAGGGGGGTGGAGACTAAAGAGAGGAGGTTTAGAGGGGGGTGGAGCCTAAAGAGAGGAGGTTTAGAAGGGGGTGGAGCCTAAAGAGAGGAGGTTTAGAGGGGGGTGGAGCCTAAAGAGAGAAGGTTTAGAGGGGGGTGGAGCCTAAAGAGAGAAGGTTTAGAGGGGGGTGGAGCCTAAAGAGAGAAGGTTTAGAGGGGGGTGGAGCCTAAAGAGAGAAGGTTTAGAGGGGGGTGGAGCCTAAAGAGAGAAGGTTTAGAGCAGGGTGGACTTACTTAAAACCTCCAACAGCACGTTTTCCCTCCCTGAATGCAATCTTTACTGGAGAGACGAGATTTATGATTTCATTAGGCCTGGGATATTTACGATTACAACATTTATGACCACGGCGATTATGATTACAGTATGTATGATTATTATGATTACAGTATTTATGACGGCAGTAGTTATGATGACAGTCGGGCCTAGAGTATGACGACGGTAGTAGGCCTAGAGCATTAATAATTATGAACCACACATCAGAACACAGATGGTTGGAGCTACCTACCACGCCTGAGCGGCCACGTCACATGAGCTTCATTACAAACCGCCCCCGCTACACGAGGCGTTGGCTAATGTGTGTAGTAGTAGACTAGGAAACCCCAGGCTGTAAAAAATAAACAGAACCATTCGAATGGAGTTAAACTGATAATGTGGTCTGTGGGGGACTGGGGGTGGACAGTTATTACGAGGTGTCGGTAACGAAGCAGAGGAAGAAGAAGACACTCTCCTGCAGCCCGGAGGCTGTGGGAGGACTAACGCTCCGTCTTCCATGACTCAACTCAAACGGACGCGACGCAAATGAAACACTCGACTGTTCTAAAACCGTTTACATTCACATTTAACATTCTCGGCGTTTAAGAAGGTTTACGCCTTCATCCAAAGCGATTCTTACAACAGATACACCAGGGATGAAACCAGAGCTAAAGGGGGGAGCGTTGAGGCGTTGGTAGGGTTGGTGGTTGCTCTAGTCTGCTTCCAAGCTGTACTGGTAAATAGTGAATGGACTGCACTTATATAGCGCCTTATTCCCAAGCACTTTACTATAGCTTTACTATAGCCTCTCATTCACCCATTCACACACCCATACACACACCACGGGCGGCCAAGCTACCGTGCAAGGCGACGGCACTCTCAGTGGCGGGGATTTTTTTTTCTTCAGAAATGGGATTTGGTAATAGAATTCCCTTCAGTGGAATGATCTGTATATAACTGTAGATTTGAGGAGATTTGTCCTTAGTCTATCAGGTGCCCTAAACTAGCCTTGTCCATTTTGGTGGCTGTCTTTGTTGCACAAATTGGTCTGAAAAATACTGTGGTTTCTTGAAAAAGATGACATTCCTAAAGAAACTCTAAGGACTGGATAGCAATTATTGTGCAACGAAAAGCCAGGAGAGATCATGATGATTATTCAGTTAACAGTTGTACAAATAGTGCAATGCTAGAGCTAATCTGACACCCCTCTGAGGAGATGATAACAACCATTATATATTTTTTTGGTGTAAGAGAGTAAAATTCTTAGGCTTCGGTTCCTGACATTGCAGCACAAGACAATAAGGCCACAGGCAAAATAAGTCAAGATAAAAAAAGAAGGGACAATAGTGACAAGACATAAGTGACAAATAAGACAGGATACAATTAGCAGTAGTAAAAAATAAAAAATAAAATAGTACAAGTAGAATGTCATGAGTATTGCACTCGGTGGCAGTGGGTGTGAGAGGTGGTATTGAGTAAATGACTGTGAGCTTAAGGTTTAGGTAGACCGTATGCATAGGGTGCGCTTGAGGATGATACATAGAGTAGGCTTGTTTATGAGGTTGATCGCCTGGGGGAAGTAGCTGTTGGTTAGCCTCTGAGTTTTGGCCCTGAGGCTCTGGAAGCGGCTTCATCTTTTGGACGGCATCTGTTCAAAGAGACTGTGGTTGGGGCCGGCTGGGAACTTTGATGATCCTCCGAGCTTTGCTGTCACACCGTTTGTTGTCTCTATCCTGGATGGAGGGAAGCTCACATCCACTGGGGTGCTCAGCTGTCCACACCACTCTCTGCCTGAGGTGAAAGAGGCGCTCTTATGCCTTTTTCACCACCTTTTTGGTATGCTAGTTCCAGGTGAGGTCGTCGGAGATACGCAGAGGAACTTGTCGACCCTGTCTATGGCGGACCCATTGATGGTAAATGGTAAATGGACTCCACTTATATAGCGCCTTTTTTGCTGCTCCAAAGCGCTTTACAACGGCCTCTCATTCACCCATTCACACACACATTCACACACCAATGGCGGCAAGCTGCCATGCAAGGCGCCGGCCGGCCCGCTCACTGGGAGCAATTTTGGGGTTCAGTGTCTTGCCCAAGGACACTTCGACATGTGGCCAGCCGGGGCTCGAACCGCAGATCTGCCAACCTTGTGATCATTAGACGGCGACTCTACCTCCTGCGCCACAGCCGCCCCATTGATGGCGCTTCGGTGATGACCTAGAGCGCTGGCTGTGGTGTGTGCCCTCTCAGGTAGGTTGGTGTTGGTGTTCTCAAAGCGGGCGTGGAAGCTATGCTAACTAAGCTGTGCTAGCCGCGCAGCTAGCTTCTCCCTTTGAAGTCTGATACTGTGTTGCAGCCCCTGCCACAGGCTGCGTGAGTCATTGCTACATAGCTGTCATCGCTACATATCTTTTCACTGGTATTCACATTTGGCCGCTCTACGGCGGTCGTGGCGGGCTTTCTTGTCATTCGTTTTGTTAGCGGATTTGAAGGCAGAATCTCTGGCGGTAAGCCCGCAGCCCTGACTGCACTATTAACCCGTGGCTTATGGTTTGGGGATATAACCGTACTGTTTTTGTGGGGGACAACTTCCTGTGTTCCGAGTTGAATGGATCCCCACGTCTCCTTGCGTGTACCCAGGTATGTCGTCATTCGTCTCATTTCATCTCGTCTCATTTCATCTCATCTCATCTCATCCGTCTTGCGTTCCCATGTATTCTCTCATTCATTATACAGGGTTGTTACAGTGTATATACACTAGGCCAGACACAGATGTCAGTGACATTTGCAGCATAAAGGGATGTGATATTAAGCCTCGTTGTCCAAGTTATCCTTGGAGGTGGGCACAATCTGTTGAAAACAAATTATACACGTCGTCGACACGTTCTTAATCATCATCATCATCATCATCATCATCATCATCATCATCTTCTTCTTCTTCTTCTTCTTCTCCTCTTCCTCCTCCCTCCTCATGAGCATGTCAACATTCTGCCATGAGTGGAGCCATTGGAGATGCATTGTGTAGAGTTTGCAGCTAAGCAGACATAATGAACACACACACACACACACACACACACACACCTCAGTCAAGGGTGAGACATTACGGTGAAGTTATATAAAGTTCTACAGTACTCACAAAATACACAAAACACACACCCCCCCACCCCCACCACACACACACACACTGATACATATAATAAGGAAAAAAAACACAAATCAGCATGGAGGCTGTGCATGATTGCAGTCGGTTGGATGTATCCTAATCTGCCTCTGAATAGCCAGCCGCGTACGGCCTGAGTGGAGAGACTAGTGGAGGTTGAGACGGAGCTCTTAGCATAAGCACACCACTGAGGAGCTCAGCTTAGCGTGGGCCGCAGAGAACAGGGGGAGGCTGCAACAGCAGCAGAAGGGGCAGCAGCAGCAGCTCGCCTATCACACACACACACACACACACACACACACCTCCACTCTCCAAATCCCTGGAGCTTCATGGAAACTTTCCAGACAGCCTTGGGCTAATATGGCCTTTGAAAACCGCCGCCCCCTTTTCATCTGCAGAATATTTACATCCAAACATTATCTGAATATACTGTGGAAGTGTGTCCAAACTTTTGACTGGTACTTTTTATATATATATATATATATATATATATATATATATATATATATATATATATATATACAGTATATTCAGATAATGTTTGGATGTAAATATTCTGCAGAGACTGTTTGGATGTCAAGGGGGCGGCAGTTTTTAAAGGCCATAAGCTCAAAGCTGTCTGGAAAGTAATATATATATATATATATACTGTATATATAAATGCGTATATACTGTATACACGGTGGACACACTAACTCGTAGACTCTTCTCCTCTCCTCTCGCCCCGGTAGACAAGGGGCGCGGGCAGATGCTCCTCGCTCTGTGTTTTGAGGTTAACGCGGCTTTGAATTGCCAGTTTATTTCCGACATTGCCAACATTTCTCTGCAGAGATGAATGCCTTGGAAGTAGGGCTGGCGGCAGTGGAGTATCAGGGTATTAGGCTTTATCTCAGCTTAAAACACATCCGGGGAAGACCCCAGGGGCGGGAGCTCAGCCTCCCGGATGTCTCTGAGCAGTTAAACGTTTAAAATGCTGACAGAATGTTATTTGTTGACATTTACCCACGGAACGTCCCAGAAGCTTCAAGCCTGACAGGAAAGCTATTCAAGGTTCTCTCTCGTCGGTGCCAAGGAAACGGCGATTAAACACTGTCTCCAGAAAAGGGCACACGGAGGAGCGTTCCAAAACCTGGTTTTAAACTAAAAATCAGACTCCTCGCTTTCGTGCCAATAGCGGGGGGGGAGCGTACCAAGAGAGGACAGGAAACAGATGGAGGGGGTGAGCAAACAAAGGGAGGGAAGGTAGAACACCAGGGAGGACCGGGATGAGGGGACAGGTCGGATTAGAGAGGTGGGACGCAGTCGGAACGCTCGGTTTACCTCACGTTCCCGTGTGAGACAGAATGGCTGTTTTTACGAATGAAAAGAGAGACAGACAGACAGACAGACAGAGAGAGTTTAATATACACCATCTAGAATACACCACCTAACCTCCACCATCTAACCTACACCATCTAGAATACACCATCTAACCTCCACCACCTAACTTACACCACCTAACCTACACCATCTAACCTACACCATCTAGAATACACCATCTAACCTCCACCACCTAACCTACACCACTAACCACTAGCCTATAGCCTATCTAGCCTATCTAACCCCCACCATCTAATCTTAACCATTAGCCACTAGCGACGCGTGTTGACCTCTGTGTTATGCTGTGATGCTGCTGGGAGCGTCAGTAAGGCCTTTCTCCCGCGCCCTCCTCCATCTGTCATGTGAGTGGTGTTTTCACAGCGAGGAGCCCGAGGATGTTGTCTTCCTCCCCTCAGGGAGTTATTTCAGTTTAAAATCATTGATACTGATTACTCCAGGCTGTCATATTGATTTTGAAGATTTATCGTCGGCCGAGGGTTTCTAGCAGAGGTCCGTGGCCCCTCTGTCTCTATGGTGGTGGTCATCTATTACACACTCCTTCTATGGCAGCTCCTCACACACACACACACACACACACACACGTACACATGTGTGCACACACAGACACACACACATACATACACGCACACATGCGCGCACATACCCACGCGCAGACACACACACACACACACACACTCAGACACACACACTCACACTCAGATTCACATTGACATTCACACACACACGCACACACAACCACACATACACACACATGCGGGCACACACTCACACACACAAACACACACACACACACACACACGCACACACACACACACACACACACACACACACACACACACACACACACACACACTCACACACACACTGACAGTTCCTCGGCCAGCAGGCCTTAGCGGGCCAGTCCTCACCGTGCTGCAGGCTTTCATGCCTCCTTTCTTTCATCCCCCTTTCAATCCGCTTCAGACCAACATCCCCACCTCCCCGCCTGCCAGACCTGAGGGAACCCTCTTCCTCTAAGTCTCCAGCTTAGCTCCCCTCAGCCACAGAGGATGTGGCGCGGGTCTGTTCAGTGGCTTATGGAAGAGGGGAGTGTTAAACTGTTACATTGGTCAATGGGTGAACTGGATTAGAGGCCAGAATCCAGTAATAACACAGTGACCCTTCCAGTAGGGACACAGAGGAATAGTTTCTTCCCACAAGGCGGTTAGGTTGCTGAACAGCTGAACCATGCGCACTGCACTTGGCACTTTACACTTTACACCCTGCACTAAGCACCGTGTACCGTATTGTTGCTTTGTTTGTATTGTGGACTGTGTTTGTTTGTGTGTGATACTACCGAGAGAGACGAAAGGCTGAAGAATGTCATTGTATGAATACCATGAATACCATATTATGACAATAAAATTGAACTTTGAACTTGAGTTGAAGTCTTAACTGTACTGTGAACACCACAGCCCTGTTCTGGGTTCTCCCCAAACTATGGGAGTTGTCACCCTGCCCATTTGGCTATGGCGCGATGTAAGCAATCTTTACCGATAATAATACAGCTGTTAATGACTAGCGAAACATCGTAAAAAGGAGAATGAATATGAAATATCTAATAACAACGCTGTCAGCCGCCACCGAGCCAAGCTGCAAGCGGAATGCGAGAATGCCGCTGGTTCTGTTAACACACGCAGAGTGTTATACAATGGTATAATAGAATTGTTCGGATTCTCGTGGTGGTGGAGTACAGGCAGATACATAATGTGACATCAAAGGAGGCCTCTGACAACCTTCATTGTCACCGTGCTGAAAGATGCTGTTGATCTGCAATGGATTCTACTCACCTGCACAATGACCTTGGTTCTCTTTCTCTCTCTCTCAGTCTCTCTCTCTTTCTTTCTTTCTCTTTCTCAGTCTCTGTCTTTCTTTCTCTCTCTCTCTCTCCATCCCTCTCTCTCTCCCTCCCTCTCTCTCTTTCTCTCTCTCTTTCTCAGTCTCTGTCTTTTTCTCTCTCTCCATCCCTCTCTCTCTCTCTCTGTCTTTCTCTCTCTCCTCTCCCTTTCTCTCACTTTCTCTCTCTCTCTCTACCTCTCAGTCTCTCTCTCTCTACCTCTCTGTCTCTCTATTCCTCTCTCTCTCTTTCTCGACCTCCCTCTCCCTCTCTCTCTCTCTCTCTCTCTCTCTCTCTCTCTCTCTCTCTCTTTCTCTCTCTCTTTCTCAGTCTCTCTCTCTTCCTCTCTCTTTCTCAATTTCTCTCTCTTTCTTTCTCCCTCCATCTCTCCCTGTCTCTATTTCTCTCTGTCTG
>NC_137693.1:10722385-10757385 GCF_963989245.1 Nansenia antarctica | reverse complement strand
GAGGGTGTTGGCCTGTCTGATGTGGTTGGGGAGGGCGTTTCAGAGGGACGGGGCTGCGGCTGAAAAGGCCCCATCACCCCAGGTCCGGAGCTTGGTCCTGGTGGTCTTGAGGGTGGTTTGGTCGTCAAACCTGAGGCAACGGGAGGGGGTGTGGAGGGGGACGAGGTCGGCAAGGTAGGAGGGGGCCAGATTGTTGATGGCTTTGTAAGTGGATGCCTGGATGCCTGGACAGTAGGTACTATACGCTACCTGGAAAATAACCGTAAAAAAAAAAACGTTGACATTCACTACACGTCTGCCTCATAGTCATCAGATCTCAAACCCAATCTGCCACCCTCCTGAAACATGTGGGTCAGGTGAAGTTGGTGGCCATTTGACACCGTTCCTCATTCCGTTCCATGCATTACAATGAGCCTGATGTCCTCCAATGTCTACCTCCGCAGGCCTCCCCTGGCGTGGATGATGTGAGTGTATGTACCACACACACAGCCTCCACTGTGTCTCATCACACTCTTACATTTCAATATCTCTCTCTCTTTTAATCTCGGTTGTTTGTTGTTTGGATCATATGAATATTATTCATATTATTTGTTGTTCTCCTGTGTTCACAAAACGGCCCTACTTAACTTTAAATAGTGTCAAATGATGAATATAATTTTAATCCATCGTGCTTCTGATGCTGATGTTTACCAGAGAGAATGGATTATTCTAAACAGTGGAACAAGTAAAATATTAGATATACTAGATATGTGTTCTACCACCCAGTATCCTTACATTTTCAAAATCACATCAGGATAAGCTAGTATGAAGCATTTTTTTTTCATTTTTCTGTGTAGGAGGCTAATGTACAAGACGCACCAACTAGTGGTCTTTGTGTGTAAGTAGCAGCCTCCTATTGTAAAGACTATTACTACTCATTTGACCCCCGAGGCGGCTCTAATAGTAGGTCAAATAGGCCCGGCTATTCTAGTGTTAACCGTCTTTGAAGTCTACTTGTGTGGATTACTTCATTCTCTTGAGGACAGTTCTCTACCTGGGCCTGTTAGGCAGACGTAGAGGACAGCTGCAGCACATTCATATTTCAGATAGACCTTCTCTGCTTCCTGGCATGAGGGTTGTGGCATTGTTAGCCTCTAAAAGCCTCTATTGTTATCTGAACGTCTATTCAGTGTATGTAGGCCGGTATGTGTGTGTGTGTGTGTGTGTGTGTGTGTGTGTGTGTGTGTCTGTCTGTGTGTGTGTCTGTGTGTGTGTGTGTGTGTGTGTGTGTGTGTGTGTGTGTGTGTGTGTGTGTGTGTGAGTGTGTGAGTGTGTGTCTTTTTAATGTTTTATAAACAACTCTTTTCTAATATAGGACAATTTAATATGACTTCCCCTTCCCCTCTCTGTCTCCCCCTTTACCTCTCAGTCTCCCCCTCCTCCTCTGTCTCCCCCATCATGTCTCCGCCTCCACCTCTGTCTCCCCTCCGGCTCTGTCTCCCCTCCACCTCTGTCTCCCCTCCGGCTCTGTCTCCCCTCCTCCTCTGTCTCCCCCATCATGTCTCCCCTCCGCCTCTGTCTCCCCCTCCAACTCTGTCTCCCCCTCTGCCTCTCTCTCCCCTCCACCTCTGTCTCCCCTTCTCCTCTGTCTCCCCCATCTCCTCTGTCTCCTCTGCCTCCCCCATCTCCTCTGTCTCCCCCTCCACCTCTGTCTCCCCTCCTCTGTCTCCCCCTCCACCTCTGTCTCTCCTCTGCCTCTGTCTCCCCCTTCTCCCCTGTCTCCCCTTCTCCTCTGTCGCCCCTCTGCCTCTGTCTCTCCCCTCCACCTCTGTCTCCCCTCCACCTCTGTCTCCCCTTCTCCTCTGACACCCCCTCCTTCTCTGTCTCCCCCTCCACCTCTGTCTCCCCCTCCACCTCTGTCTCCCCTTCTCCTCTGTCTCCCCCATCATGTCTCCCTCTCCTCCTCTGTCTCCCCCTCCTCCTCTGTCTCCCCCTCCCCCTCCACCTCCGCCTCCCCCTCCGCCTGTCTCCCCCTCCGCCTGTCTCCCCCCTCTGCCTCTGCCTCCCCCTTCATCATCTCTCTATCTCCCGCTGCGCCTGTCAAAGAAGACAGGGTCTTGGAGCTGTCTCTGTGTTCTGTTATAGATCATCAAATACAGGCCTTGTCAGACAAGGTCGTACTGAATACTGACTACATGGTTCAGGCCGGATAAATGGACGACGTCAAGTAGCACTTTTGTATTGAATCGTCCCGTTGTGGCGTGAATGACGACCGATTGCAAGAAAATAAGAGCGTTTTTCGTAATAGTCTTTTGTTGATTTGAACACCGGTCTCGCCTTATATTCAGTATATCACAACGACGTCACTCGTCAACGTCACTCCAGCCCACCCAACTGAAGTCCACCAGACTCTTAGCGTTAGCTACGTTAGCTACATTAGCCACGTTAGCCACGTTAGCCACGTTAGCCGCTACCAGAAGCTGTAAAAACACAAGTGTTCAGGTCCCGAGAAAAGGCTCCTTGTACCGTGGCTCCAGTGGTGTAGTCTAGTTTTTTCTAGGCTACTGTGATTCTTCCCTCCCAGCCTCATATCGTTCATTTCGGAACGCCATAGAAATAAATCTGCGCTCCCTGTCTAACTTTATATCTCTAACATTACATGTTATAAGGCTGATCTGTGCAGGGTAGTGCTGCATTTTGACATATTTCATGTCCATCCAAGTCAAGTGCTTCGTAACACAGACGGGGGGTGAATTTTATGAATGAAAGTGTGAAAGTTCTGTCACAAAAACGTCGCTACGTATCCTTGCACAGTTTGAAGTGGGTGTACGGAAATATCCTTGGCCTTTCCTAGTGGGTATACGGCGTAGTCCTGCGTATCACGTAGACTACACCACTGCGTGGCTCCAAACCACCTCTGCTACGCTGGGCTACGCTAAGCTACGCTAGCCTACGCTAGGCTCCTGTGGTAGACAACCCAGGACACTGATAAGGAAACACTATCTGGCTGCTGCTGCCCTTACGAATGCTAAATAGCACTATTATTTATGTCCTTCTTTCTGTGCCAGGGGGGAATTATCTAACTAGGCCTGCTCCACACTGAGCCCTGTATCAACACTGAGGTGATAAGAGACTTCTTCTCTGTAACTGCCCTCCCCTGGTTGCCGTGGCGATAAAGCAGCCAGCCAGCCAGCTTCCTCATCCTCGTCCCATCACATCCCATCACTGGGGAGCTTCCTCATTTCATCCACCCCACAGTTTAATTAATGATGATAACTTTGGTCAACGAAAGAAAGAGGAAAAAAGAGAGAGTGGGAGAGAGAGAGAGGGAGAGAGAGGGAGAGAGGGAGAGGGAGGGAGGGAGGGAGGGAGAGAGAGAGGGAGAGAGAGAGAGGGAGAGAGAGAGAGAGAGAGGGAGGGAGGGAGAGAGGGAGGGAGAGAGAGAGAGGGAGGGAGGGAGAGAGGGAGGGAGAGAGAGAGGGAGGGAGAGATGGGGAACAGAGAGAGAGAGAGAGAGAGAGAGGGAGAGAGAGATGGGGAACAAAGAGAGACAGAGAGAGAGAGAGGGAGAGAGAGAGAGAGAGAGAGATACATAAATCATTGATGTTCTGTGTCAGGATTCGCGGATGCTGAATGTTTAAGTTCCTCTCTGCCATTCAGTGAATCCAATTTCCAATGTGAAGTCCAAATTGAGAGGATGTTACTGCGGCAGGTCTGTTTGATGATGTCTGCTATAAAGTGATCACAAAGTCACCAGAGAGCTGTTTGGGCTTTACCGCCCATTCAAAAACCTGAGCTGAGAAGTACACTTTACACTGGAGTTCACTGTACTATTTTGGGGGAAATTGGTTAGAGAGAGAGAGAGAGAGAGAGAGAGAGAGAGAGAGAGAGAGAGAGAGAGAGAGAGAGAGAGGGGGGGCGGGTGGGGGGGGGGGGGAAGGGGGGGGAGGGGATGACATGTAGGATAGGTCGATGGTCGGAATCAAACTAGAGAGACCCTGTAATTTATTTTTCTTACTATCCTTCTAAATGTGCTATACAAATAAACTTGCCTTGCCTTGCCTTGCCAATTACAGGGCATGTGCCTTAGTGAGCTACACCACCCAGACACCCCATAGTGTGTCTATTATAGTGTACTATTCATGGCCACCATCATCAACCGCTCTTGGGAGTCTTTGTTATTTTCCCTCTCAGTATCAGCGTCTTTCTCTGGTGTGTCACCGGGGCACAGTGGAGAACATCACCTCCAACGTCATTAAAGACAGATGGAATGTTTAAACAGCAATTAAATCAAATCCAGGTCAGAGCAGCACGTGACTGACGCAAATGGGATGTGACAGTGTCGGCGTGAGGCTTTGATCCTCGTCATAAACACACACACACACACACACACATGCACACACGCACACACACGCACACACACACACACACACACAAACACACACACACACACACACACACACACACACACAGACACAAACAGACACACACAGACACACACAGACACACACACACACACACACACACAAACACACACACAGACACACACACACACAAAAAACACACAAGCGCACACAAACACAAACACACACACACTCACACACACACACACACACACACACACACAAACACACAAGCGCGCACAGAGCCAAGTCCTGGGAGACAGGAAGGGAGTAGATTGCCTCAGGGCCCTAGAGACTACAAGAAAAGACTGGAGGAGAAGTACACGCACGCACGCACACACACACACACACACACACACACACACACACACACACTAGATTGTCTAAGGGCACAAGAGACTACAGGGAGAGATTAGAGAAATGCCTACTGTATGTACCAGACCAGAACCACAGCAGTACCAGAGGAGAACTACAGTCGTACCAGAACAGAACTACAAGTACCAGAGAACTACAGTAGTACCAGAGGAGAACTACAAGTACCAGAGGAGAACTACAAGTACCAGAGGAGAACTACAAGTACCAGAGGAGAACTACAAGTACCAGAGGAGAACTACAAGTACCAGAGAACTACAGTAGTACCAGAAGAGAACTACAATAGAACCAGAGGAGAGGATGGTGGAGATAGTCGTCGGAGGACGGGCTCACTCCCACAGACTTAATACCCTGCATGTTACGTCATATCTAGGGCTAGAACTGTTGCCAAGACACTGATATTGATAATACAGTGAATCCTGGATGTACGATGTATGATGGCAATGTGGATGTTGTTTCATTTCAAATAACTTCATCAAAGAAAACGGGACAAACTCCCAAAAGTAGGGTTTTTTTCTGGAGCTCCTCACGTTTTTTTTCCCATAAAGTTCTTATTGCTCTAAATTGAGGACAAGACGCTGCCTTGTATAAATAACTTTAGATGAAGTCTAGGAGATTGTTTTTCAGACAAAGACCTCATTCCGCATTGTCATTTAGAATAAATCATGTTGTTTCCTGGGAAATATACAGTATATTATATATTTACAAAGAGAAAGGCCGCAGGCTGTCATTTGCATTCCCAGTATATCATACAACTCACATAAGCAGAGCTCATTCTTTCCCATTCGCTCCCTTTGTGGATGTTATTGAGTCTTGTTATTGTGGTCTATTCCCCTGTCCATCAGCCAACTTCAATCATTCTGAACAAGAGATAGGCAAGATAGAAAGAAAGCTATTACTGTTGTTGTTGTTATTGTTGTTGTTGTTGTTGTTGTTGTTATTGTTGTTGTTGTTGTTTACTGTTCAAATCAGAACCAGGTCCACTCTAGGACCAGTAAGAGAGCAGGAAAGATCATCGCTGATCCCTGCCGCCCAAGTCTCCCATCTGGAAAAAGGTTACGGTTCCGATAAAGACCAAAAACCTCGCGCCACCTGAACAGTTTCTTCCCCATGGCAGTGGGCCCCGCAAACAAGCCCCCAGCCTCTCATTATTGACTCTGAGATTTACACCCACCCCCCCTGATTCTAATCATCTCCTCCTTTGTTGTTTTTGTTGTCTTACGAAATCATTTCAGTTCTTGTCTGCGGGCGATATTGCTTTGATGAAGTGGTAAAAAATCCTCCAAACTTTGTTGAAATGAAATGTGACAGACTACTCACATACAGCGTACACTCTGTGATTCAACTAGAAAAGGAGACATCTGTGTATTATTAATGAAGCCGTATATGATCAGAGTTTCTATACAGGCTTCACCAAAATGTCATAAACTGTACTGCAGTATACTTTTATATTCATTGTTTACTTCCTGTACCAATACTTTCTGTAACAGATGCAAATGTTGACTGAAAATGAACTATTTTCTTTTGGAATGAAGAGTTCAATGTGTGAGTCCACTGCTGTCAGGACTGCAGAGTCACTACCTATCTAGACCGCTAGACTAAAGACCCATTATTTACATTTGTCTAAGTAAGTGTGCATCAGTCATTGCAATAAAAAGTAATCTATGCTCGGGCCGGGGGAGATTTTTCTTTATTTTATTTTATACAGTAGATAAACTGTACAGGAGGGTAGAGGGGATGGAGAGGTTTCAGGAGGGACAGGGAAGGTGTAGCCTCAGGAGATGGGTCTTCAGTCTACAGGGGAAAGATAACCCCACTGCTGCTTCCCCGGGGAGGCGGTGGTGTCGGTCGGCCAGCAGAGGTGGAAGATGGGAGTGAATGGGCAGATGTTTGGGGGCTGGAGGAAGTAGGTTGGTTGCTTGCATGTAGGAAGGAGCTGTTCCCTTTTGCCGCCTGGTAGGCAAGTACCAGAGTCTTTGAATCTGATGCGAGCTCCTATCAGGAGTCAATGAAGAGTGCGAAGGAGAGGGTTAACATGGGAGAATGTAGATAGGTTGAACACACTAGACGGGCGGCAGCATTCTGTATGCGCTGCAGGGGGCGCTTAGGTGGCGTAGCGGGTTAAGCGCTGACCATGTAACCGGTTCGATTCCGGCCGGGGACATATCCTGCATATCATCCCTCCTCTCTCTCTCACCCATCCTTCCTGTCTAAATCTTCACTGTAACTGTCAATAAAAATGAAAAACATGAGTGGGACTGCCCCATTAAGAAAAAGAAAAAAACTGTATGCGCAGCAGAAGCCTGAAGGTGGAGGTGAGGAGCCCGGCCAGGAGGGCGTTGCAGTCGTCAAGACAGGTGCAAGAGAATGAGAACAGAGGAGAGGGAGGAAGCTGGAGCAGAGTGGTGGAGGGCCTCTGAGAGCAAGGAGAGCAGTCTCAGTAGACTAAATAATAAATAATAAGAATTCATTGTTTTTATATAGCGCTTTTCCAGGGCTCAACAATATGGGAAAACACAGAAAACACAGAAACAACAAGCAACAGATAACACGAGCACATAGAACAGTGGTCACAGAACAGAGTTAATGAACGGGGGACAATTAACACAGCAGTGTCCAGGGGGAGAGGGGGGGAGGCAGGGTTAGGGGAGATGGTTAGGGGTAGGGGTAAATGACATATATATTTTCTAAAATGATATATATTCTTCCTTCTTCTAGAATTATGACTGCCAGTGCCCCCTGGTCATAGCATAGATTACTTTTTCTTGCAAAGACTGATGGATAGACGATTCACTTACTTATGTATTTATTGTAAGACACTTTGGATAAAGGCATCTGGGCATCTGGTAAAATAATGTAATTGTTTAAATTATAAATGATATGACCACAGATTCAAATGTTCAAGTGTTGTTTAAATGACAATATGACTCTTGTGGGGGTGTTTGTCTCCTGCCTCAAGCTATAGAGGGGAAAGAAACACAACTCGTTTTCCTCGTATGTGTTGAGGAGAAGAAGAGGAAGAAGAAGAGGAAGAGGAAGAAGAAGGAGGAGGAGGAGAAGAAGAAGGAGGAGGAGAGGAAGGAGGAGGAGAGGAAGAGGAAGAAGAAGAGGAAGAAGAAGGAGGAGGAGAAGAAGAAGGAGGAGGAGAGGAAGGAGGAGGAGAGGAAGAGGAAGAAGAAGGAGGAGAAGAAGGAGGAGAAGAGGAAAAAGAAGAGGAAGAAGAAGGAGGAGGAGAAGAGGAAAAAGAAGAAGAAGGAGGAGGAGAAGAAGGAGGAGGAGAAGAAGAAGGAGGAGGAGGAGAAGAAGGAGGAGGAGAAGGAGAGGAAGAAGGAGGAGGAGGAGAAGAAGGAGGAGGAGGAGGAGAAGAAGAAGGAGGAGGAGAAGGAGAGGAAGAAGAAGGAGGAGGAGGAGAAGAAGAAGGAGGAGGAGGAGGAGAAGAAGAAGGAGGAGGAGAAGGAGAGGAAGAAGAAGGAGGAGGAGGAGGAGAAGAAGAAGGAGGAGGAGGAGAAGAAGAAGGAGGAGGAGGAGGAGGAGGAGAAGAAGGAGGAGGAGGAGAAGAAGGAGGAGGAGAATAAAACAAGTCACATTATCCACTGGAGGGGAAAGATACGGTATCTGCAGTATTACCGCCTGAAAGACCAAATCTAGTCTAGCCAGTCAATGCATATCTTATCACTAAACACGATTAGGCCAGTTTGGGATCCCGGTGGAAGATTTTACACTAGAACTCAAATACAATACTGTAAAACACCTGCAGTACCGCATCAACAAGGGGAGGCTGGTGGAGATAGACATCGGAGGACAGGCTCATTGTTATGCATGTCATCATAGCAGGAGGAATGCTATGAAACAAGTGTGGGAGGAGCTCCAGGTGATTACAGAGGAGGATCAAGTAGTAAGGCAAAGAGTCAGATTCCCCCACGATACGTCCATCAGATCATCAACTAGATCGATCATATCTCTCTAGGCTTACAGTCCAATGTGATCCCATATTCTGGTGCCCTGTGTGTGTGTGTGTGTGAGGAAAACCATGTCATTGTCGTGCCCAGTGTGAGGGCAGTGTTATATAGATGATCTGAAAAACAACATATATGTACTATCTACATTACTACGTATATGTAATATATCTGGCATGAAAGGCCCAAGCATCGAGGCTGCTGATCTAAGGGCGTACAGCTCACATCTGCCACCACGGCACACAACGGATGCTCCCCTGGTGCCAACCTTCTCACTACCAAAGGGATGGTGTGCCACTGCACGGGGAAGGGGGGGGGGGGTGGTATTGGTCGCAAGTCTGAAGGTGTGTGGGGGGGTTATCCATATGTGTACATGCCAACCCAACCGAACAACACCACAATGATCATGCGCATGATGGGGCCTATGATTGGATGAATATACGAGACAAACCAATTTAGCCTGATACACGGGACATCCCAGCTAATATGGGACAGTTGGTAACACTACCTAGCACCTACAGCTCACAAGCTCACATATGCTCACTCGCTAGCTGGCCTAGTGGATACAGCTGACTAGCTAACCAGCCATGACACGGCAATGATTGGATTTCATCACACCTCACTGTCCCCCATCACTCTGGGGTGCATGTTAATCTGGCTACACTGTTACTTATGGGAAATACAAGCAATGAATGGGGTTGGAATACAATGGAGCTTTTTATAAACCTATTTCCTGTCTTTCCTATCAGGTCCTATGAATAATGTAATACTCACAGGGTTTGCGTAAACATGAGATGGAAATATATTTTAGTATCTGGTTATTAATAATGACAGTAGGGGGGGACTATTTGGATCCAATTACTTGAAATAACAATGTTATCGTCGTCCAACTTATTATTACACACACTGATGCACGTGCACAAACGCACGCAGATGTGTACACGCACACATGCACACACGCACACATGCACACATGCACACATGCACGCTCGCACACACACACACACACACACACACACACACACACACACACACACACACACACACACACACACACACACACACACACACACACACACACGAGCACCAAAGATGATAATCCGTAATGAATAGGATCGGTGTGTATCCATGTGTACCGTACTCCATTTGTCGCTCATATACAGTAACTTGAAAACTAAACAGACGGTATTACAGTAGACCTATTAGATATATTACAGTTATATAAAGATAAAAATCTGAATACGTTTGACAGTTATTTTGAATCCAGTTTAACACAAGCGAGAGAGATGAAAGAAGCAGCTACAGCCCCTAGTAAAACGCCTTCTGCGTGGCAGCGCTGCTCGTGTGAGATCGTGATCGTGATGAACAGCTTGCGTTGACGACTGTTGTCACATCCTGCCTTCTCCGTAGGACGGCCTAGCGACTGAGCCACCGCAGCTGTCCCTTCCTCTGGTGCTCATCCTGTTCCTCAATATGCTACATCGCTACTCGCTACTCGCTACTCCCTAGCAGGGGAGGCTAGCAGCGGAGGTAGACGTCGGAGGACGGGGCTCATTCTAATGCATGGAACGCGGCGCCTCGCTGGTGGAACGAGCTTCCCACCGCTGTCAGGACTCTGCAGAGTCACTACCTATCTTCCGTTGTAGACTGAAGACCCATCTCATCAGGCTACACGTTAGCTGTCCCTCCTGAGACCTCTTCATCCCCTCTACTACCCCTGTGTACAGTTTCTCTGCTGTAAATACATTAAAATACAATGTACTTCTAGCATCATGACTGCCAATGATGGATGGATGGATGATGGATGGATGGATGGATGGATGGATGGATTGATAGACAAACATAATACAATCTACTATAAATAACCAAACAAAAAACAGACGGAGCTTTGCTGCAACAGGCTGCCAGAACTACCAGCGCCAGAACTCTACATGAGAACAGTCTACAGGCCCGACGACACACGCGCTCAAAACCCCCCCCAAAACAATAGACTAAAGACCCACACTTCAGACTGTCTGGCCAGAACGTGGTTCTGTTCGGGCCCCAAAAAAGCTAAGCCGACTCCCCGTGTGCAAAGATATTGTTTCGCGGCTTAGGGCCTCGATTCTAAAAGAGAACACGCAGGTTTTACAGGGGTAATCTTAATCCTCGCTGAGTGGAGTGTCTTTGTCTGAGGGTGTTAGGCCCCCCTTGCTATTGCTTTAGCGTAGCCATATCACCATAGGTAAACAACCGGGGTGGATTACAAGCACACAGAGCTATGCCAACAAGAGACTAACAATGCATTATTCATACTGAAACACATTACCTATACAGTGGGAGATTTTTATTTTTCAGTTAGATGTGCAGCATTAACCACAAACTATCATATGATTATTAATCTCCACTCCAATACTCTCTGGTGAGAGAATAATACAGATATGCCCATGGCTGGGGACCGGATGCACTGGATCGGGCTAGCTAATTTTCTGCATGGTATCCTTCACTTTATTGTAAATGTCATTGTCTGAAAACATACTGTTACTGCCATGGAGAAGCTTGTCTTGCTTTCTTTCTCTCTCTCTCTCTCTCTCTCTCTCTCTCTCTCTCTCTCTCTCTCTCTCTCTCTCTCTCTCTCTCTCTCTCTCTCTCTCCTCTCTCTCTCTCCCTCTCTCCCTCTCTCTCTCTCTCCCTCTCTCTGGTATGCTCCTCAGAATGTGTGGAGAAAATATTGGAACGTTAACAATGTTCTCCAGGTAGATTGTGTCTCACGTGGCCATCGCTGGGTGCGTTCGTTAATACGCTCTGAGAGCGCCGGAGCGCAACCCAAGAAATTAACCGATCTCAGTTGAAACCAGAGCGCTCTGAGCGCTCAGAGACGATTTCCAGAGCGTATTTAACGAACGCACCCACTGTAAAGTTTCACACCGTTGGTTTGACGAAGACAAGCTGACTGCTGTCTGACATCTTCCCATTGGGTTACTGTACCCAAAGGGTTTAAAACAGATTCTGTCATATGGCAATCGCTTATATAAAAAATAAAACATTATGTCTTAGTCAGGTCCATTGTGCATTTTAAACTAATGGTTCTGGATCTGACAGCATATTTGCTGTTGCGGATCTTAATAGTAGTTCTCTTTGGTCTTTCATGTCCCAGAGAGATGATGTACAGATGCTCAAACTACCAGTTACTCAACTATGTTGATATGCAAGTATTGAGGGTTAGGTTGAGGGTTGGCGTAAGGGTTAGGGTTAGGGTTACAGTTACGGTTAAGGCTAGGGTTAGAGTTAGGCTTAGAGTGAGTAGATAGTGAGTTTAAATGTTTTTGACAGTTAGTTAAACATCTACAAACCTATCTATTCTCGGGGACTCAAATAAAGTGTTTTTCGTCCATTCAGTTAGTTAAACATCTACAGACCTATCTATTCTCGGGGACTCAAATAAAGTGTTTTTTCGTCCATTCAGTTAGTTAGCTAAGGGCACTCGGGGTGACATCTCTCTCTCTCTCGCCACAAGGACAAACATGTCTCATGATTCAGTGACCTGAGCGGGGCCGGCAGCACACAGTGGACTGTGTTATTCTCAAACCCACGCTATTCAAATTCAATCACTCACCAGAGGCCGCTCGCTCGCTCGCTCACTCACTCACCCGTGGGTGCGGCGGCGGGGTGATGCGGTCGCTTAATCCTGCTCTCCCTGTCCTCACACAGGAAGCATAGACCTCCTCTAGTGTCCCTGCCTAGGGTCTGTCTGTGCCTGCCAGCTAGCCTGCCACAAACCCCCGCCAACCCCAACCCCCCCCCCCCCCCCCGCCTCCTCCTTTACAGCCAGTCACCAGGGCGTCGGTGCTGATGAGTGTGAGAGTCTTGAGTGTGAGAGTTCTAGAGTGTTGGAGTTGGTTCTCTCTCTCCCCGGCTTGGGCTCTGAAAACTCATTCAGCGGCGCGGGGACGTATCTAAACTCTTGGCGACTTTGAGACAACTTTCAGACGCCGTGGTCGGTGGCCGAGCCGTTAATGGCCGCCCTGGGAGGCGGGGAAGAGCTCGGCCGCTCGAAACTGTCGCTGGTTTATTATGCTGCCGGTCACACAGGGGCACTTAAGGCCTCCAGACGGACGGACGGACAGGCAGACAGACAGACGGATAGAAAGACAAAACAGACAGACAGAGAGGCAGACAGACAGACAGACAGGCAGACAGACAGACAGACAGGCAGGCAGACAAACAAACAAACAGACAGACAGACAGGCACTCGAGGCCTCCGGACGGACAGACTGACAGACAGACAGACAGACAGACAGACAAGCAGACAGACAGGGACAGAGTGGACAGACAGACATGTAGGCTACTAGTGGTGCGATGTTATTCTCGTCTCCCCCCCCCCGAAACACACACACACACACGTCCTCCCCCCCCCCCCCCCCCCCTATCCACAACGCAACCTTCCCAGCTCCATGTGAAGTGCAGCTATAAATAAAACAACAACAAGCAAAAGCGACCAGTGTTTGAGTGATAATCACCATGTAACCCTTGCTTCATGGTCACCATCTGTGTGGTTATTAAACGGCCCCAGACAGACAGCCAGCCAGCCAGCCAGCCAGCCGGGCCGGCCTGGCCAAGCAATGCCATGGTCGGCTAGGCTTATTGTTGTCTGATACAATGAGTGGACGTGGAGGGGAGGAGAGGACCCAGGTGTGCCTCCTCTGCCCACTTAGCCAATCAATTACCTGTCCATTTGGATACAGAAGCTTGCAGCAGCCAGCCCCCCAAAACACACCAGGGCCAGAGGAGAGGGAACAATGGGCAAGAAGGGACGACGCCATTGGCTCGCTGCTGGGTGAAGGATGACCCCGATTGGCCCACTGCTGGGTGAAGGATGACCCCGATTGGCTCGCTGCTGGGTGAAGGATGACCCCGATTGGCTCACTGCTGGGTGAAGGATGACCCGGATTGGCTCACTGCTGGGTGAAGGATGACCCGGATTGGCTCACTGCTGGGTGAAGGATGACCCGGATTGGCTCACTGCTGGGTGAAGGATGACCCCGATTGGCTCACTGCTCATTCACACATTACCCAGGGCATCAATCAAATCCCTGTTGTGGTGTGTCGTGCCCGTGGCTGGCCGGAGGTAGACATGGGAGGACGGGGCTCATTGTGAATGCATGGAAATGTTTGATATCGTTCCTCATTCTGTTCCATCCATTTCAGACAGACAGACAGACAGACAGACAGATAGATACATAGATACCTTCTCCCCTCTCCTCTCCCTTCCTTTCCCCTACCCTCCCCTCTCTCTCTCCCTTCACCCACTCTGCCCTCTCCTCTCCTCTTCCCCTCTCTTCCCCTCTCCCCTACCCTCCCCTCTCCTCTTCCCTTCTCTCCCCCCCCCCTCTCCTCTCTCTCCCTCCACCCACTCTGCCCTCTCCTCTTCTCTCCTCCTCTCCTCTCTCTCCCTCCACCCACTCTGCCCTCTCCTCTCCTCTCCTCCTCTTCTCCTCTCTCCTCCTCTCTCCTCCTCTCCTCTCCTCTCTCCTCTCTCCTCCTCTCTCCTCCTCTCCTCTCCTCTCCTCTCCTCTCTTTGTTAATGAAATCAAAGCCCTCAGCTAGTTGCTGCGGCGTCTCTCGCCCAGATCTGTGTGAATGGAGCACAGAGGATGCAGTGTGCCGGGGCGGGCGAGAGAGAGGAGCGGGAGGCCTTGTACTCTGCTCCTATGATGAGCCACCCAGATATGGTAAAAGGTCAGAGCGCGGTTTGGTATTCTGCCGACGCCCCGACGCGACAGGACACGAGACAGTGCGGAGGGGCACTCAGGCTTGAAATGATGTTTCTTCCCTTCCTTAGCCAGCCGGGAGGGGGGGAAGGCTCCCGTACCACACACTACACACACACACACACACACACACACACACACACACACACATACACACACTACACACACTCCACATACTGTAGGCTGCCGGGTATACGTTTAACACGAGTAAACAAAGATCTCTCTCTCTCTCTCTCTCGCTCTCTCTCGCTCGCTCGGCTTTTCTTTTTCTGTTTTCTGTTTGTCTTTCTCTCTCAGTTTCTCTATCTCTTTCTCTCTCGGTTTTCTATCTCTCTCTCTCCTTCTCTCTCTCTCTCTCTCCATTTCTCTCAGCCTTTCCCTCTCGGTTTCCCCCTCGGTTGAACTCTCTCTCTCTCATCTCATCATTAGCATAACACACTATAACACAGATGATATTTATCTAAATATGCAGATTATAAAGATGTGGCATTATGTAATCTAATTAAGACACAGTTTGACTTTGTTAACAACACAGCATGCAACTACCGCAGTATATCATATGCACACACATGCACACGCACCCACCCACACCCCCCTCCCCCGCTAGAACCCCCCCCCCCCCCAACCCCAGCCCCTCCAACACACACACACACATAAACACACACACACAAACACACACTCACACACATGCAGTCTGGGAGATGACATTTGATTTGATGTAAACAGTCGGTGCCAGATTGTTGTATGACTCATTCAGCATCTACAGTAGTGTGGACAGATGGCAGTATTTCTTCCCCAGTCGTATTCTTCCATGAAGTCACTTTTTGGCAAGTTCCTTGTTGGCACGCAACACAAAGAATGTCCTTCAAATAGTGCTATAACTTTCCCTTTTGTGTCTGTTCTGAATAGGAAGTGATTTTCATCTTAAAAATAATGTTAGCTGTCGTTATACAATGGAGTTGGCCCAGCGCAGACTACTCAAACGCCAGTGTCATGTCAATCATTGGATTGCCAAGGTTACTTTTAGAAGCAGCGGTTTCAATGAATCCGACCGCACTCGTTGTAAATCTATCTAAGTAATTAACTAACACTATATCTGCCAGCAAAAACATATTATTTTGCTGGCAGTTATGGTGGTAGTTAATTACTTAAATTAAATTAAACTTTTTTGACATTTAAATTACAAAGATTACATAGATTTAGAATGAGTGTGTTTATAATATATAACTTTTTTTCTGTCAGTTATAGTTTTAGTTAGCACCCAAATGACCAGCAGACAACCCTGACACAGACAACGCTACAACAACCCTGACACAGACACAATATTCCACTTTTTAAAAGCGTGTGCCTTCATCTGGGAGAACAAAACCTAGTTATCTGTGATGGGGGGGGGGGGGTGACACATCCAACTAGTGGCTGTTTCCATTCCCCCAGTAAACTCCACCATGTCAGATGAGGCAGAGGATGGACTGATCATAGTGTGCTCCCCCCCCCCGCCCCCCCTTCCTCTCCCGCTGGGCTTGATGGGGAACAAGGAACGGGTTGGCTTGGTTTTCATCTCAAGGAAAAGCAGCCCCCCGCCCCCCCCCCCCCCCTCCCGCTGTGCAGCTAATTATGTGCTAAACATTTCTCTCTCTCCTCCAGACGCGTCTCCCCCGTCTGCTCACAGCTCAGCCTGCCTCCGTTCAAAGCTCTGGCGCTCAGGAGGGGATCTTTCCAGCTCAATGCCACCGCTTCCCTGGGTTTCCTACCAGCCAGTGTGAGAGGAAGAGAGGAGGAGAGGAAGAGAGGAAGGAGAGGAAGGGAGGAAGGGAGGAAGGGAGGAAGGGAGGAAGGGAGGAAGAGAGGAAGAGAGGAAGGGAGGAAGAGAGGAGGAGAGGAAGAGAGGAAGAGAGGAAGAGAGGAAGAGAGGAAGAGAGGAGGAGAGGAGGAGAGGAAGAGAGGAAGAGAGGAAGGGAGGAGGAGAGGAGGAGAGGAAGAGAGGAAGAGAGGAAGGGAGGAGGAGAGGAAGAGAGGAAGAGAGGAAGGGAGGAGGAGAGGAGGAGAGGAAGGGAGGAAGGGAGGAAGAGAGGAAGAGAGGAAGGGAGGAAGAGGAGGATAGGAGGAGAGGAAGAGAGGAAGAGAGGAAGAGAGGAAGGGAGGAGGAGAGGAGGAGAGGAAGAGAGGAAGAGAGGAAGGGAGGAGGAAAGGAGGAGAGGAAGGGAGGAAGAGAGGAAGGGAGGAGGAGAGGAGAGGAAGGGAGGAAGAGAGGAAGGGAGGAAGAGAGGAGGAGAGGAGGAGAGGAAGAGAGGAAGGGAGGAGGAGAGGAGGAGAGGAAGGGAGGAAGAGAGGAAGGGAGGAAGAGAGGAGGAGAGGAGGAGAGGAAGAGAGGAAGAGAGGAAGGGAGGAGGAAAGGAGGAGAGGAAGGGAGGAAGAGAGGAGGAGAGGAGGAGAGGAAGAGAGGAAGGGAGGAAGAGAGGAGGAGAGGAGGAGAGGAAGAGAGGAAGAGAGGAAGGGAGGAGGAGAGGAGGAGAGGAAGAGAGGAAGGGAGGAAGGGAGGAGGGAGGTATTGGGTACTGTGCTGGCGGACATGGAGCCTATAGACTCGTAGAGCGTACAGGGAGACGGAGAGACAAGGCAGCGTTGGATTGAGAAGTCAGAGTCAGATTTGTCTATAGTTGGAACAGAGGCGTGTGTGTGTGTGTGTGTGTGTGTGTGTGTGTGTGTGTGTGTGCGTGCGTGCGTACATGCTTGCGTGTGCCAGCATCTACCTGTCAAACTCAAAGTTTGTTAAAGACATCACTGCATCCGTCATACGCAATGACAGCCCGTTCGCTAATATCAACACAATCGCCATAGTAACGACAGGAACGTATTTCCCCAAGGCCGACACATCCAACCCCTGCAGACAGGTGCGTTGGATGAAGTGTCAATCAAACTTGTTTTCAAGACCAATTAGCAAGTCACAGATCAAGACCATTGGATTTGTTGCCACCACTATAATTACACAAATTACCGCTATAATAACACAAATACACAAATGACCTGACCAAAGAAATGCGTCTCAAAATAGGTACAACAGCAAAGAAAGGTTACACAATGTTTGTTTTTTAATCAGATATCTTCCCCTCATCATCCACTCGTCCTCCACCCTTTTTCCTCCATCCCTCTATCCCTCCATCCCTATATATCTCCTCTTCCTCCATCCCTCTATCCCTACCCCCCCTCCCTCCATCCCTTATCCTCCATCCCTCTATCCCTATATATCTCCTCTTCCTCCATCCCTCTATCCCTCCCCTCTCCCTCCACCCCTTCTCCTCTGTCCCCTCTATCCCTCCACTCTTTCTCATTCCCTCCCCCATCCCCCTGCCTTCCCCTGCTCCCTCCACCTCTCTCATCCTCCATCCCTCATCCCCTTCTCCCTCCGCCTCCCTCCCTCCCTCCCTTCACCTCCCTCCCCCCAATCCAATCCCAGTTGTAAAGTGCACGACTGCAGGCCCCTCATCTCGAGCACTTTACACCCTCCGAGCCATAAGTCGCGGGGCCTGTTTAGATCCTGACAGCAGCACTGGGGGGGCCTGTTTACATCCTGACAGCAGTGCTGGGGGGCCTGTTTACATCCTGACAGCAGTGCTGGGGTGGTAATCTCCAGCTCCACACAGCTCCCCTCCATCCAGGAGCAGGGTGAGCTTTCCCCCAGGAGAAATGAAAACGCCCATAAAGACAGAGCGGAATGGCGTTTTCCATAAAGAACGTCAAATCTGTCTGATAGATGGAACAGAGTGTGTGTGTGTGTGTGTGTGTGTGTGTGTGTGTGTGTGTCTGTGTGTGTGTGTGTGTGTGTGTGTCTGTGTGTGTGTGTGTTCTGTTGCAGCTTCTCCCATTTTAGCTGCTGTTCTGTGAGCTCGTCCTAATGGCACGGTAATGAACAGCTATTACGTTTAGGGACAAGCAGACCGACACACACACACACACACACACACACACACACACACACGCACACACACACACACACACACACAAACACACACACACATAAACACACACACACACACACACACTCCCCGAAAGAGGGCTGTGTTAAAACGAGGACGTAAACTTCCAATGGACCTTCTGTCGTGCTCCCAGCAGCCACCACACACAGCTCCATCGCCGCCCATTTAGCCGACACATGACCAGAATATGAGTGTTCGAAAGTGAGGCGGAGGAGAATTAGCATCTCTCTGACAGCTGGGTGGCGTATACACAGACACAGACACACACAGACAGACACACACACACACACACACACACAGACACGTTGAAAGAGCCAAGCTCAAACTCTGAAAGTCAAACCCGTGCTTCTGTTATGACCTCCCCGTTTTTCAGGCTCTCTGAACAGGGGTGAATCTCTGGTAACAATAACATCAACCAGGAATGTTGAGTTCCAAGACGGCAAAAAAGGTTTGGGAATATGTGTGAAAGGACTGATAATGGTGAAGGACTGATAATGGTGAAGGACTGATCCTTTTTAATTATAGATAAGAGACATTCTAGATGGCTAGTTGGCTGGTTGGCTAGTTGGCTAGTTGGCTGGTTGGCTAGTTGGCTAGTTGACTAGTTGACTAGTTGGCTAGTTGGCTGGTTGGCTAGTTGGCTAGTTGACTAGTTGGCTAGTTGGCTGGTTGGCTAGTTGGCTAGTTGGCTAGTTGGCTAGTTGATACTTCATGGAAATATCTAATTAGATAAACAAGCAATTGTTCATAATGAAAGCTTAATGACATATTATTTGAAAAATCAATCAGTGAGAGTGCATGTGTGAGTGAGCGTGTGCGTGCGTGAGTGCGTGTGCATGTGCCTGTGTATGTGTGTGTGAGTGTGTGCATGTGTGAGTATGCGTGTGTGCATGTGCATGTGTGTGTGAGCATGTGCGTGTGTGAGTATGCGTGTGTGTGTGTGCGTGTGTGTGAGCGTGTGCGTGTGTGTGTGAGCGAGCGTGTGCGTGTGTGAGTATGAGTATGTGTGTGTGTGTGTGTGTGTGTGTGTGTGTGTGAGCGTGTGTGTGTGTGTGTGGAGATCGGGGGGGGGGGGCTGGCGGATGCCTTCATTGAACAGTTCAGATTGGTCATTAAATCGGGCTTTGTTCTGAGACCAAATTAAACCATTCTGTCTCGCTCCGTCCAGACGGTTCTGATCCATTTAGCCTGGATGACTGAGAGGACCGTGCCGGCGGGCCCGTTAAAGGGAGAGTCCACTCCCAGATCGACGTTTGCCAGACTTTCATTCCAGACTTCAAAAAGGCGGTCTGCTGTCAGGGCGAGTCAATGTTCCCTGCCCTTTTCTATGCAGGTCCATTTGTAGTAACTGTAAAAAAAAAAAATATATATATCTAAAACACATATTTTCTCCCTGGCCTTTGACCTGAGGTGAGCCTGCCTCCCGACACTGCACATTTTTGCACTTTTATTTCTGTACTTGTATTTGTATTGCACCTTGTTTTTAGTGTATGTTATCTATTTTATCTTGTTTTTCTCTTTTACCAGTGTTTTCTCTTTTTATCTGTTAAGCACTTTGGGTGGCTGTTTGTCATTGTAAAATTGTGCTGTATAAATAAACGTTACTTACTTACTTACTTTTACTTACTACCTGTAAACGCCAGGCGAATGGAAATGACCAGAATACACACAATCCCTCTCTCTTCCTCTTCCTCTCCCTCTCTCTTCCTCTACCCCTCCCCACCCTCGTCAAGTCTAACAGAGCTAGTAGCCTGAGACCTGAACAGTTTGCCTTGGCTTTAGCTCAGCGAGCTACGGTGATGTTGTGGTAAATTGGGAAATTAAGAAGTTAAACATGTTTTCCATTTTCTTTTGGAACTGTTTTGGCATGTATCGTTACCAGGGGAGGCTGGTGGAGGTTGAAATCGGAGGACGGGCTCATTATAATGCATTGAATGGAGTGAGGAATAGTTTCAAACACATGTGAAATACAATGAGCCCATCCTCCGATTTCAACCTGCACCAGCCTCCCCTGGTAGTCATATACAGAAGCTGGATCTGAAAAAACATAGCCAGACTGGCGACAGATGTGATTGGAGTGATGTTCGAGTAGATTATACTCTAAAGCGTTCATTGTGAGTTTGAGTATCCTTTTAAGTTTTTTCCGGACCATTTAGTGCCTTTATCCAAAGCGACGAAGTAAGTGAATCGTCTATCCATCAGTCATCATAAGAAAGAGTAATCTATGCCAGGGGCTATTGGCAGCTACAATGCTAGAAGACGGAAGAATTACATATTTATTTATTTATTTTTATTCATAATAGAGAAACTGTACAGGGGGGTAGTGAGGATGAGGAGGTCTTTAGGAGGGACAAGTTGGATATGAAGTCCCACTGTCTCTGGTCAATAGGGGGGGTGTCTGTCCAATATGGGGGTGTGTCTGTCCAATAGGGAGGTGTCTGTCCAATATGGGGGTGTGTCTGTCCAATAGGGAGGTGTCTGTCCAATATGGGGGTGTGTCTGTCCAATAGGGAGGTGTCTGTCCAATATGGGGGTGTGTCTGTCCAATATGGGGGTGTGTCTGTCCAATAGGGAGGTGTCTGTCCAATATGGGGGTGTGTCTGTCCAATAGGGAGGTGTCTGTCCAATAGGGGCCTGGGGCTGTCAACGTGGAGAGTAATCTAACCGAGAATACTGCACCAAGAGACATGAGCAAGCTGGTGTGAGGCAGATTATTATTACAGAATCATGAACTTCTCTTTCTCTCTCTCTCTCTCTCTCTCTCTCTCTCTCTCTCTCTCTCTCTCTCTCTCTCTCTCTCTCTCTCTCTCTCTCAGTCTCTCCCACTTCCTCACTCCCCTTCCCACCCCCTCTCTTTCTCACCCTCCTCTCTCACCCATGTGTCTCTTCCACTCCTTCACCCCCCCCCTCCCACTTCTCCATCTCCCTCCCTCCCTCTATCTATCCCTCATCCCCCCTGCCCTCCTTCTCCGGGCCAGAGCCAAGCTTGTCTGTGTTCATGTGCCTGTTGCGTGATTGATCTGCTTTCTGCCTCCTCCACCTGAGAGAGGCCTGTTCAAATGGTGAGTGTGTTTGCTTTGATTAGTGGATACACATAGAAAAGGGCTTCATCCATTGGCACCTGGTCAAAGTTCCATTACAGTAGGGATACCGTATGCTTTGTGTACGCCTTGTAACGGAGGTGGTTTGGAAACACGTCACCCTCGCCTGAGACGTGAACACGTGCGTTAGATCGGCAAGCGGAAGCCTTTAGGGAGACCTGGATTTGAATCTGCGTGGTCGGGCACATGCAGGCAGAGCCTAATTGGGCCTTTTTTGAGGAGAGAGGGAGAGATTGAGAGAGAGAGAGAAAGAGAGATAGATAGAGAGAGAGAAAGAGAGAGAGAGAAAGAGAGAGAGAGAAAGAGAGAGAGAGATAGAGAGAGAGAGAGAGAGAGAGAAAGAGAGAGAGATTTAGAGAGACGGAGAGAGAAAGAGAGACAGATTCAGAGAGAGATAGAGAGAGAGAGAGATATTTAGAGAGAAAGCCTCACCTTGCCGTAGACCTAAAATCAACATCTCATTTGCACCTCAGTGTCCAGGTGAGCTAACCGCAGTGAGGAAGTGTCTTTCATGGCTCTCCCATCGCGTGCTTAACGCATATCAAATATCTGCTGATCGCACCACGTTCCCACAGCGTCAGGGTTCGCTAACCACGGGCATAGATGATTGGCCATAAAAGCAACTGACTTTTATTCAAATCACCTCCTCGGAGATAGACGTCTGTACAAGTCGGCAACAAGAAGTTTTTTGGAGTGGATTTTGTGTTTTGTTTTGACAAAGATAGAAGTTCGACGTAATTGCTTCAATGCTCTGTGGGAAACAGCCCATCCATCAACTCGCTGTATGTCATAAAAGCTAACACCGTATTATGTGAAAGGGGGGGGGGTTGTGGAAAGGGGGAGTGTGTGTGTGTGGGGGGGGTGTTATGGGGGTGGGGGGGGGGGCGGTGGTTCGGTATTAAATCTGAGGTAATTTGTCTTCATCATGCTGCCCCAAGTCTGAAGCTATAGCACAATAGGCCTGTGAGCCGCCGCTTCAAATGGAGAAAGTAGAGGAGTTGCGTTGGGGTTTCACATTTTATAGAGTCACGGGGGGTAGCCAGATGAGGGGGTGTATGTGATGTGTGGAGGGGGCGGGGGGCGGGGGGGGCAGTGGGCTAGGGGGGTGGGGTTGTATGTTGTGTGTGTGTGTGTGTGTTAGGGGGGGGGGGGGGGGGGGGGGGGGGGGTTGGTTCGGCATGAAGTCTGATGTAATTTATCTTCATCACGCTCCTCCAGTCTGAAGCTACGGGGCACATTGGGCCTGTGAGCCGCTTCAAATGGAGAAAGTACCGGTATGTGGGAGTTTGTATATTGGGAGTTTAGGGAGTCCACACACCATCACCCGCGTCACTGGCTCTGTAATGATCCACATCACGTTTTCCTTCCCTCATCTACCTCATGAAGGCGCCAGCTACAGTGTCTCATACTGGATGTGGCTGTAGACCAGCAGAGAAAGGAATAGGCTCATCATCCTCCTAAGAAAACCGTGGCCGATCCATCAAACTGGATCAGCCCATCTGGTTTCTTGGGCGTGTGAGTACTGTACATATCCCATAGCTCTGACATGCCGTCCTACAACAGCTACAGATGTACGGCATACGGTGTGTAAGTGACAGGATTCCAACACGGATGTCCCGTTTACCACAACATCGCTTAGCTAGCTCGCTAAGCTAAAGCCAAGGCAAACTGTTCAGGTCTCAGGCTACCTCCTCTGTTAGAGGGGGAGAGGAAGAGAGAGGGAGAGGAAGAGAGAGGGAGAGGAAGAGAGAGGGAGAGGAAGAGAGGTGGAGAGGAAGAGAGGGGGAGAGGAAGAGAGAGGGAGAGGAAGAGAGAGAAGGAAGAAAGAGGGAGAGAGGAAGAGAGGGGGAGAGGAAGACAGGGAAGGAAGAGAGGGGGAGAGGAAGAGGATGAGAGAGGGAGAGAAGGGGAGAGGAAGAGAGAGAAGGAAGAAAGAGGGAGAGAGGAAGAGAGGGGGAGAGGAAGAGAGGGGGAGAGGAAGAGAGAGGGAGAGAAGGGGAGAGGAAGAGGATGACAGAGGGAGAGGGGGAGAGGAGTAATTGAAAGGTAGAGGAGGAGAGGAGAGAATGGGAGGTAGAGGAGGGGGGGAGAGAATGGGAGGTAGAGGAGGGGGGGAGAGAATGGGAGGTAGAGGAGGAGAGGAGAGAATGAGAGGTAGAGGAGGAGAGGAGAGAATGGGAGGTAGAGGAGGAGAGGAGAGAATGGGAGGTAGAGGAGGGGGTAGTGGTGGTCTAGTGGTGGTCTAGTGGATAGTGTGTTGGACTTCCGATCGGAAGGTTGTGAGTTCAAATCCCGCCTGAAACCACACCACTACTAGTGTGCCCTTGAGTAAGGCACTTAGCCCTCAGTTACTCCAGGGGGACTGTCCCTGTAATTCGTAATTGTAAGTCGCTTTGGATAAAAGCGTCTGCTAAATGGCAAAATTAAAAAATTAAATTAGAGAATGGGAGGTAGAGGAGGAGGGGAGAGAATGGGAGGTAGAGGAGGGGAGGAGAGAATGGGAGGTAGAGGAGGGGAGGAGGAGAGGAGAGAATGGGAGGTAGAGGAGGGGAGGAGAGAATGGGAGGTAGAGGAGGAGAGGAGAGAATGGGAGGTAGAGGAGGAGAGGAGAGAATGGGAGGTAGAGGAGGGGAGGAGAGGATGGGAGGTAGAGGAGGAGAGGAGAGGATGGGAGGTAGAGAGGGAGAGGAGAGGATGGGAGGTAGAGGAGGAGAGGATGGGAGGTAGAGAAGGAGAGCTGTTCTCAAGAAATCCAATCATGAAACATTGTTTTACTTCCAACAATACAATTTCGTACGATAATAAACTGCTAGTCTTAATTAGAAATGATGGCCCCACTGTCTAGACTTGGCCTGTCTATAACAATTTAAGACAAGACAAAGACGTCACGGTGAGGAACAACTGCTTTTGCGGTCCTAATGTAATTACAATAAGGCTCTATTGATGTGTTTCAGCAACACAATTTTAATAGAGCAATTACAACACAATTCCGAAAAGATGAAATGGTCGACACTCCTAATGTAAGAGACTAATACATTCATACTTATTTGCATTTTGATTTATTTCTCTCGCAACTCTTGCAACTAATTTCATAACACTGAGGGCATGGGGGTTGTAGGTTGTAATGGAGTGAAGAAATGAAAGTAAGACAATTAACACTAGAACAGCCGTGCCTTTTTTTACCTAGTCTTTACAATGGAAAGCTGCTATTTACACGCAATGACCACTAGGTGGCCGGCTTGTAAGTTAGCCTGCCTCCTACACAGGAAAACTGCAAAATAGCTTCATACTAGCTTATCCTGATGTGATTTTGAAAATGTAAGGATACTGGGTGGTAGAACGCACATATCTAGGAAAAGTCATGAAAGGAGGGTCCTGAAATTTGATCGAGTTCAAAGATATACTCACAGGGTCAAATGACCCCGCCCATGGCTGGTCTAGTGTTAAACACTCTCAGAATAGTAATATATGCAGTGTCTGCCTCTACCCAATGGAGCTCAAATCCAGTTCTCCCTCTCACTAGCCACAAAGTCTACCACTAGACCGAAAACGACATCCTCAGCAAAACATTCAGGCTTACAGGTCTCCGGGCAGGGCTACCTCATCCCGTGAGCATCCCGCCTCCGAACCACCTCTGCTACACATTTCCAAAAATAAACTCAACTACAGATATATATATATATATATATATATATATATATATATATATATATATAAACTAACAAACGTGGGAGAAAAACGGATGAAAGTCAGGAAAAACCGGCCCCTCCAGTCATCGAACCTTAATCAGAGTTCTTCTCCATCACCCACTCTAAATATTCATCGAAATGTGGATTTTTAACAGCACTTTAATTGGAAACCCTTCACTCTTGAATACTTTCATTATGGCGTTTGGCACCGGAGAGGGAGAGACGCTGCCACACGGCATCTGCCGTCGCTTTACTCCACTCCTCCATCCAGCCCTTCATCCACCTGAGGGGAATATCGACGGCTCCTCTACATCATTACGAACGTCAGAGTCGTCAAGGAAACACCGTACGCTACGCTGAGTTTTTCGTGCCGGAGCGGCGGAGGGTGAAAGAGAGGCTAGCTCGTCGGGAGACGATTCGTTACTTCCGAAACCCTCAAAAGAAGAAAAGAAGACGAAGAAAAAAAAGTCCCCCGGAAGCTTCCGGGTTGCCTCCTCCTTGGCAACGGTATTAATATCTAATCGTTAGGTATGTCACTCCGGCACTGTTTTGGTTTTTTTCCGTTTTTAGTGTTTCAAAAGGCAGTGTGCAGAGTGAAGGCAGAGTGAAGGGAGAAGAAAGGCAATTGGGAGCAGAACGGCTTTTCTGTTCTCCTCAGTCCCCCTTTAGTATCCATTCAAGTATTCAAATCTTTGAAGAAGACTGTAGGCGTTTTTTCCTTTTTCGTCTTTTTTCCGTGCCCCTTCATCCTCGCCAGTGAAGGTTTCTGGTTTCCAAAGGAGAAAACGCTTAGAAGAAACTGTGATTAATGATTTACATCGTCCTACAATGACTATTTTAAGAGACAAAGATAAGAATGCATGAATTTTGTATCATGAAAGAAACATGCTTCGATTCGCATGATGCCATGTTTTCTAAAAACGAATATTGAAGAAAACCAGACCAAGGTTTCAGAGCTCATTTACTGTCGACACATTTTCTGTGGGAAATTGAACTTGATTCCCAGAGCCTGATCTGCCGATTCACTGATGAAGGCAGAAGATCAGAGCTCAGGGTCTGTGTGTGTGTGTGTGTGTGTGTGTGTGTGTGTGTGTGTGTGTGTGTGTGTGTGTGTGTGTGTGTGTGTGTGTGTGTGTGTGATGAAGGTTAGAGCAGAACAGAGCAGAGCCATGACTGTTCTCGTGATAAACTTTATGTGACACCCGAGAACTTGTGCTGATGCAAGCAGGCACGCACGCAGGCATGCATGTAGGACATACATACACACACACACACACGTGTATTGTGGATGTGGATTTAGATGTGTATGTATTGTGTATTTTTGTAAAGTGGAGCATGACATTATAAGCTATGATTTGGGGCGCTTCGTAGCGTATTTACGTAATGTAATTGCAGGGTCCCGGATTCGAGCCCTGCCCTCGACATATCCTGCATGTCATCCCTCCTCTCTCTCACCCATCCTTCCTGTCAATCTCTACTGTCTCTATCCCAATAAAGCAGAAATGCCCTAAAAACATAATATAAGGAAAAACAAACTATGATTTATCACTAGACTTTCTCATCTGTTACGTAACTTCTCTCTCCGGCTGATCTCTGTTGCTGTAATAACAGAGTGGTGAGATTGACTCAGAGCTGACTGCCAGCCATGACACGGCATCCAAGTAGTCAGACGAACCTCTCAGAGTTTCTATTCTGAGACCGTCTCCTCCTCTCCGCTGATACTGGAGAACAACACAACAGGCTCCTCTCCCCTCGGGAGGTTGGTACAAAGCTGGGAAGCTGTTTATGCCAAACAGGCTCACATGTATTCATGTCAAAATGCTCTAAAAAAACAGTTCCTCCATCATGACTGAATGTCAGTTTCATTTGCTCTGAAATGTTGACACGGTGGTGCAGCGCCTCTCTTCTCTTCCATTCTTTGGGAAGAACCCTCCTGTGAGAAGCTAATCTAACGTTTGCTGAAAGGCGGGTATCACACAGAGAAAGGGTGGTACTAGGGTGGTCTGTCACAGGGGGGGATGGGGGGACCCCTGGTCTCCCACGTCTCACCCTCAAGCCAAACATCTCACCTTAAGGCCCAAGAGGTTACCCTGAGGGCAAAGTCTCAGGCATGCATGCGCAGTTTGCGCACGTGTGCATGAGCACACACACACACACAGACACAGACACACACACAGACTCATACACACACACACACACACACACACACACACACACACAGACTCATACACACACACACACACACACACACACACACACACACACACATACAGACAGACACAGAAGTCTCAGGAGGCAGGGCTAGTTCATCCCAATCCCAGATCATGACTTTAAATCCCAGCTGCTCCACTTCAATGCTATACTGAGGGGTAATACAGTAGTTGGACATGGAGTCCCCCCTGACCCCCTCCTCCCCTCCCTCCTACACCCTTGAGGGGAATGGGAGGTGATGCTATTTGAAAGGCTACATGAAATATCTGCTTGGCCATTATCCATTGCACGTATATTGACTTTATATTAATTTACTTATACTCATTGTAAAACCATGTCTTTTGCACTATGCACTAGTTGGTATCTGGTTAGATGCCAAATTGCGTTTCGTTGTCTTAGTACTTAGTACTCTGTCAATGACAATAAAGCAAAGTTACAGAGCAATAATCTTAATGTAACGATTATAAACAACACAATCTAATGTTCCTCTGTCCTCAGTGTTTCACCTGCGTGAACGTCCACCAACGGTCAGTTCCGGAGCAGAGTTCGCAGCGTTTCGCGGACAGAGAGATGAGTCATTGGTTTTAGTCGAGTCACAGAGGGCGCGCGGGGTAATATCCAGGGGTGCACATAACTGGTGCGCCAGTGCGCATGCGTCGCCAAAATGCATGTTGCGCGGAGGATCAGCGGCATGAACGCGCTCTTGCGCACCAACAGCTGGAAGCGCTGGGAGAGGAATTGACTTCCTCAAAACTCCTACTGCTAACTGCTGACTGCCCGTTAATACCAATACCATATCCTTTCATGACCACAATGTACCCACCGACGACGACCACGGCGACTCCCCTCACGAAAACATTCGGAAAGTATCGTAACTTGTACTTTCATTCCGCGTATCGCGCATCGCACGGTTATCACGCCGACACGTGAAAATTCAGTCCCGAACGACTCGTCGCTAAAAGGAAAAACAACACCAAGGCACTTCACGTTTCTTTTCTCTGAAGCTTTCAAACGTTCAGACGTTTGTTTTACAGCTTCATTATCGCACCTCGACCCCTGACCCAGGGAATATGGTTGGGAATTATATTAGAAGAAAAAAAAAAAAGACTTTGTTGCACAATCAAAATAATGAGCTATTTAAAGTGATAGCCTACAACATCCTCTACCATGGTTGAAATTGAGGACAGTATTAACAACAGTCAAGAGAGCAGTGATGATGATGATTAAGCTTGTAGCATAAGTAAATGCTTAGGCTGTAACTTTTTGTTGAAAGTTGATTTCAGTGTTTACAGAACAGAGCAGTGCTTAAAGAGATATCAGTTGATTTCATTGTATTTAAAGAACAGACATTCAGTTAGTGCTTAAAGAGATGTCAGTTGATTTCATTGTGTTTAAAGGAGTCTGACAGACTTTCATGCTTAAAGAGCAGTCATTTGATTTTTCATTTGTTTCTTTTGTTTTGCACACAATCATTTGTTCGTTCATCTTATTTTTGAATAAATGTCGTTTTGCTAATATAAGTTATCCATGTATCCCTTTTTTATCCATCCTGTGGGACGGGTCGTGACTCGTGAGCTCGGGGAGCACCAAGCAGCATCCCTAGGTGCTCCTCTGAGCACTGGCCCCAAAAAGTTATGTGCACCCCTGGTAATATCGCCCTTCCAATTAGTCACCTGCTCATAAGGACCCGGCTCGCTGGCCTTTAAAAGGACCATAAAAAGCTACATCTTCAAAATGGCCACTTCCCACCTCTCCGAATCAATGCTAAAAGACAACCGTTACTAATGGAAGCCCACACTTCCAAGGTGCTCGACACTTACGGCGGCCGACGCAGGGATGTTATCGACTACATTTTCGCTGCACTCTCCCGAACCGCATTTTATATTTAAAGGGACAAACTTTACCATCCCTTCTTTTGTTTTTTTTAACGAAGTCAGCCTGATCAATGAGGGAGCTTATTGTGAATACCAACTCCTAGACTTTTTACATCGCTGGAGATTCTGTTGTTATCGATTCCCTTCTTCTCCAGGTCATGCCTCCGGTCCAATCGAAGCTGTCCGTCTCCTGTGTAGACCCCCATGCTAATCAATAGGGGGACTTAGCTGATTTGAACACTGGGATCAATGTTTTAATGTCTTGTATTACATGAGGTACGGTAAGGTGAAGAGATAGTCTTCGTGTCCTGTGGGAACTATTTTTTGCTCAGGTGTACGTAGAGGAAAACATCACGATCACGGATTATTAATCAAAATACTTGAGTGGATTTAATAGAAATAATGTAGCAAACTGTCAAAAATATGTTTCATTACGAATTCGATTTACTTCCCACAATATCCCGAAGCGTATAAACAGCGAGCAGTGTTAATTTAAAAGTAGAAGTTGCCCACGTCCGACGATTGATTAACTCAAACCCTTTGATACATAACAAATCAAATCATCGGTCAAACATCAGTCAAAGTGTTTCTGCAGGCACAAATAAAATCATATTAGTAAAAAGTTGTTCCATGAGCTGTTAGCTCTTAACATTTTATCTTGTTTTTCTTTGAACAACATGCTCTCATTTTTGACTTTGTATTCTGCCTTAGCTATAAAGAGTAGTGTCCTGAGATGGGTTTGATTCCAGTACATCTGAAAGAAATGGTTCACATACCACACACACACACACACACACACACACACACACAAAGTGCTAATCATATTGCACAGACTGTCAATGTGATTTTAAGATCAATGTGATTTTTAAGATCTCTTTCATATGCACATTGCTCTTGTCACCGAAGCAAAGTATTTATTTGATGTCCTGTTTGAGCAGTTGGTCTTAAAATAACACACCAGAACAGTGCTGTCTATCTCATTTCAAAAGGTATTCCTGTAACAACAGAAGGAGAAGTCTAGTTAGGGGGAAGAAACTTCAGAGAAAGGAATTTAAGTACAGCTGAACTTTAGATAACTCCAAAGCACATTATGCAAATATGTCTCCTCTACATTGTGACCTCATCTGCACACTGGGTTCTATATCCATATTAGGACACGTAACATTACACACTGTGCCCCGTCTCCTATCAATGCTACATTGTGAATCTTCCTTGCTTGCATACAATGACTATAAATGCTAAATGGACTGACTTATATAGCACCTTATTCCAAAGTGCTTCTTTACAACGGCCTCTCATTCACACATTCACACACACATTCACACACCAATGGCGGCAAGCTACCATGCAAGGCGCCGGCCCCGCTCATTGGGAGCAATTTGGGGTTCAGTGTCTTTCCCAAGGACACTTCGACATGTGGCCAGCCGGGGCTCGAACTGCCGATCTGCCGACCTTGTGATCATTAGATGCCGGCTCTACCTCCTGCGCCACAGCCGCCACGAAGTCAGCATAACTCATCAACCCAGTCTACCTCAACCAGGAGAGGCTGGTGTGGAGGTGGAAATCTCTCTCTCTCTCTATCTCTCTCTCTCTCTCTCTCTCTCTCTCTCTCTCTCTCTCTCTCTCTCTCTCTCTCTCTCTCTCTCTCTCTCTCTCTCTCTCTCTCTCTACCTCCCTACCTCTCTCTCTCTCCTGTCTAGGATGGTTCATTTGTATGCGCCAGGTGTTGAGAGGAGCTGGTACATCAACATACAGTGAAGAGCGGAGAGAGAGAGAGAGAGAGAGAGAGAGAGAGAGACGACCCAGTGGAGAGGAGAGGGGAAGGCCAGCCACCCAATCACACAGTCCTGATGACACCTAGCTCTGCCCTGGCTCTCCCCCGGCCCTCCCCCCCCCCACCTCCTCCTCCTCGGAGGGGGGGTCCAAGCTCAGTGTTACAGGGGCACTGGCCCCTGTTGCCCACCCCCTCCCCCAAAACCGCCAATGCCTCTTCCTCCTCCTCCTCCTCCTCCTCCTCCACCCTCCCCCACCTCCTCCACCCTCTACCCCCCCTCCTCTTCCCTTCCACCTGCCTCCCTCCGTGTTGCCGCCTCCCCCCTCTCCCCTCATCGGCCTCCCCCTCTCCCATCCCATCATCGACTCCCCCCGTGGTTCCTGTTGTGTCTCTTGGCTGTGGACCATTACCACTTCTAATAACAAAACACATCAACAACAGTTTTACCCATTTCCTGCCTCCCACAGTGGCTCATGTATGTGTATGAATGGACATTTCCAATCACTTAGCTTTATAGCCAAAAACAAAGACAGGTAGGATACACTGTTGTGCTGGTGTCTTGCAGGGTGTGTCCAAACGTCCTATTGAGATGCAGGTGCCACCTTGACACACCGCTGGGTGTAGGGACCTGTGCTAGCTAGCAAAAAGTGGCGGGGGGGTCCCTTCTGCAGCAAACCAACACCGCAACGTTGCTTCGTTATAGCTGCTCCTTAGGCGCCCACAGCTATGCACGTCGAAGGTGAAACGTAGTATAGTTTGAATAAAACATCTCCAGAAACTGAAAATTGACTGTCCTCGGGTACATTGTGACAGTGTAAATCCATATTCATAAACGTCACCGCTGTGGCTCAGTGGTGGGGAAGTTTAGCTGCTTAGAGAGGGAGAGGAAGGTAACATGCTATGTGTGTGTGTGTGTGTGTGTGTGTCACCCAGTAGAGAGCATTGTATGGACGCTGGTGGAGGTAGACATTGGGAGGACATTGCATGGGATGCAAGGAATAATGACACCATTCCTCATGCACTACAATTGGCCTGTCCTCCGATTTCTACCTCCGCCAGCCTCCCCAGACATATTCAGAACGTGCTATAGCCTGCCCAGAGAGCAGTTGCAACCAGTTTCTCAGCTGCCAACAAGAAATACATTTCCGTGACATTTTCCAATATCGCTGTACAGTATTTATCAAATAAAACTGAACACACATTTTTTTTTCTCGCAATCAATATAACAAACAATGTGTCGGTCTGAGAACAATACCCGCAATTGCCAAGTTTCCATTTCAATGCACTATGGAAATAAAGAAAACACTCAAGAAGGCTAGTTACAGTAAACGCAGTAAATGTCAGCTTTATACAATAGCCTACTCTCACCCAAACAATTACACATATGCTCTTTAAATCCCTTAATAGACATTGCGCAACATTGGGAAACATTGGTGCCTTCAGCACTAGAAAACAAACCGCCGTGTAAAAAATGTGATCCATTATTTTCATTATAACTAGGAATTCCAGTTGAATCAAGCCAACACGGTCGAGCACTACGTTAGCCTCTCCCAACCGACCAGAATGACTGAGTGCTACGTAGCCTAGCCTAGCCTAGCCGCATCCCAGAGTCAGCCTGCATCAGTCTGTCTGTCTGTCTACAACAACAACAACAACAACCACACACTCATAACAACAGTGCCTGTAAGAGCCCGAGGCTTCATGTAGAGCTCTCCTGTCTCTTGACCCCCTGACCCTGAAAGGTGAAGATCAAGATGGTGGTGGGAATACTCATTTCGAAGCTCTCGTAGCGCAACACAGCACAACAGCACAACACCACAGCTAAATCCAAACACACCTCAAGGCCGCGAAGTAACACAGCAGGTATGCAGCTGGACATATCCGTGGAGGCTGGTGGAGGGGGTGAGACTTTGGAACACCGGCCTCCACCGGCCTCCACCAGCCTCCACACCAGCCTCCACACCAGCCTCCACCAGCCTCCACACCAGCCTCCACCAGCCTCCACACCAGCCTCCACACCAGCCTCCACCAGCCTCCACCAGCCTCCACACCAGCCTCCACCAGCCTCCACACCGGCCTCCACACCAGCCTCCACCAGCCTCCACACCAGCCTCCACACCAGCCTCCACACCAGCCTCCACCAGCCTCCACACCAGCCTCCACCAGCCTCCACCAGCCTCCACCAGCCTCCACACCGGCCTCCACCAGCCTCCACACCAGCCTCCACACCAGCCTCCACCAGCCTCCACCAGCCTCCACACCAGCCTCCACACCAGCCTCCACACCAGCCTCCACCAGCCTCCACACCAGCCTCCACACCGGCCTCCACACCGGCCTCCACACCAGCCTCCACCAGCCTCCACACCAGCCTCCACCAGCCTCACCTGACCCACACATATTCCCCATTTCCCAGTCCACGTCACTCACTTTCAGTCTCTCTGCCGCTAAAAACCTCCATGTTCTCCAACATGTTATGATTGAACACTAACACTTCTATCTTCATTGTCTGTCCTCTTGTTACATGTTTATCTATTCATTTTCTATATATACCTATTCTTGTCTTTTAATAAAAATAAAAATAAAGACACTGTATGAAACGTATGTATGAAATGTGCTATACAAACAAATGTCTGTAAACTTCAAACAAACGTCTGTAAACTTCAAACAAACTTCTGTAAACTTCAAACAAACTGAGCCTCGCCTCACGTCACACTTGCAGAGCGTGTGTGGGTAGGGGTGTAGGGGTAGCGACGGCCTCTAGGAGTAGCGGAGAGTTGAGTTAGACTGGTATTTCAGAAGGTCATGAGTTCAAATCCCACCTGGGAACACCACCACTCGTGTGCCCTTGAGTAAGGCACTTAGCCCTAAATGGCTCCAAGGAGACTGTCCTTGTGATCTCTAATTGTAAGTCGCTTTGGCTCGAAAATGTCTGCTGAATGATTAAAATGTAAAAGAGCAGAGAGGAAAGACGTCTTCTGCAGTGAAGGAGGATAACGACTGATTGGGGAGGTTAGATATTAATCATGGATGAGGTTTTGAGGAGATCTCCTGGCCTGATTGATCCAGTGAAGGAGGAGGAGACGGGGCTGGCATTGAGTATTGTTTCATCACCGGGCTCACGCTGTCTGTCTGTCTGTCTGTCTGTCTCTCTATGTCTCTCTGTCTGTCTGTCTCTTTGTCTCTGTGTCTCTCTCTCTCTGTCTCTCTGTGTCTCTCTCTCTGTCTCTCACTCTCTGTCTCTCTCTCTCTCTCTGTCTGTCTCTGTCTGTCTCTCTCCCTCCCTCTCTCTCTCCCTCTCTCTCTCTCTCCCTCTCTCTCTCTCTGTCTGTCTCTGTCTGTCTCTCTCCCTCTCTCTCTCCCTCTCTCTCTCTCTCTCCTTCTCTCTCTCTCCCTCCCTCTCCCTCACTCTCCCTCACTCTCTCTCTCTCTCCCTCTCTCTCTCCGTCTCTCTCTCTCTCCTCTCGCATTCCATCATGACAACGTCATCCTCCCTCTGCTAATTGCTTGTCAGCTGAAGGAAGGATAGCAGCCCGGTTTGACAAGAATCTTCTGCTCTACGCTATCGCTCAGCTGAGTGACACAGGGTATCAAGAGATTGTCTTTGCTGCCGGTGGTGAGATTGGAGGGTGGGGGGAGCTGGGGGGGGGGGGGTTGGTTTAACTTTCCTGACGCCGTGTGTGGGGGCTAATGACGATCGTGCTGACAGCACACGGAACACGCATGCAGTATTAATGAGTACTGTACTTGCAGATGGGATGGCGTTAATTTCGTCGTAATGATCTGGAAAATGAGCGCAAATGGAGATGCGTCCCGCGCCCACTTATTACGGCAGCGCAGTGTTCTGTTTGTGACGCACGACTGAGGGGAAGAGTGTGAAAGGAATATTAACACAGTGTTGATATGTTACTGTATGATAT